>NC_044306.2:103284291-103595320 GCF_007474595.2 Lynx canadensis
GGGTCTATGTCTGGTTTAGGAATCAAAGTAATGCTGGCTTCATAAACTGAGTCTGGGAGTTTTCCTTCCCTTTCTATTTTCTGGAATAGCTTGAGAAGGATAGGTATTAGTCAGCTTTAGATGTCTGGTAGAATTCCCCTGGGAAGCCATATGGTCCTGGACTGTTATTTGTTTGGGAGATTTTTGATAACTGATTCAATTTCTTTGCTGGTTAAGGGTCTGTTCAAGCTTTCTATTTCTTCCTCTTTGAGTTTTGGAAGTGTGTGGGTACTTAGAAATTTGTCCATTTCTTCCAGGTTTCCAGGTTTGTTGGCATATAATTTTTCATAGTATTCCCTGATAATGGCTTGTATTTCTGAGGCATTGGTTGTCATAATTCCATTTTCATTCATGATTTTATCTATTTGGATCCTCTCCCTTTTCTTTTTGAGAAAACTGGCTAGAGGTTTGTCAATTTTGTTTTATTTTTTCAAAAAACCAACCCTTGGTTTCGTTGATCTGCTCTACCATTTTTTAGATTCTATATTGTTTATTTCTGCTCTGATCTTTATTATTTCTCTTCTTCTTCTGGGTTTGGGGTGTCTTTGCTGTTCTACTAGTTCCTTTAGGTGTGCTGTTAGATTTTGTATTTTGGGATTTTTTTGTTTCTTGGAAACAGGCCTGGATTGCAATGTACCTTTCCTCTCAGGACTGCCTTCGCTGCATCCCAAAGCGTTTGGATTGTTGTATTTTTCATTTTCATTTGTTTCCATATATTTTTAAATTTCTTCTCTAATTGCCTGGTTGACCCATTCATTCTTTAGTAGGGTGTTCTTTAACCTCCATGCTTTTGGAGGTTTTCCAGACTTTTCCTGTGGTTGATTTCAAGCTTCATAGCATTGTGGTCTGAAGTGTGCATGGTATGATCTCAATTCTTGTATACTTATGAAGGGCTGTTTTGTGACCCATTATGTGATCTATCTTGGAGAATGTTCCATGTGCACTTGAGAAGAAAGTATATTATGTTGCTTTGGGATGCAGAGTTCTAAATATATCTGTCAAGTCCATTTGACCCAATGTGTCATTCAGGGCCCTTGTTTCTTTATTGACTGTGTGTCTAGATGATCTATCCATTGTTGTAAGTGGAGTATTAAAGTCCCCTGCAATTATCACATTCTTATCAATAAGGTTGCTTATGTTTGTGAGTAATTGTTTTATATATTTGGGGCTCCCATATTCGGCACATAGACATTTATAATTGTTAGCTCTTCCTGATGGATAGACCCTGTAATCTAGTTGTATAAGCCACATATGCCTTTTTTTTTTTTTAAACCCAGCTTGGCAAACTTTGTCTTGGAGTTTTATTTCATTTGCATGTAATATGATTACTGATATATTTATATGCCTTTAATTTTGATTAATATCAAATATTCATGTTTATTTTATTTTGACATGTGGTATATTTCAACTTAAATAACAAATGTCACAAAATTTTCTCTGAAGAATCATTCTTGTGGACCAAAGGCAAAATATGGATTGCATAATAGTTTTACTTGCTTCTTCAGAAATTATATCCAGCAAGTGTTGCTCAAAGAGCCTTCAAGTAGAAAGTCACTTGATATGTTCACCTGATGTACTGTATGATGTAAAGCTTGATGGAAGAGCTTCTTCTTCTAGTGATTTTGTCCTGAATTAGATGCATGCCCGCATAGAAGGGGCTCTTTACATTTCTATTTGCACTGGGTAGCACCCGGTACATTGTAGTTCCTTTCCAAGCTTCTTTTAAAACTCTTACTCTGCTACTTCAAGCTCTGTATCTCTGTGATAATGATTCAAGCCAAGCAAGGATGCTTCCTAGAGGGTACCACGATTATCAGCTACCAAGCTGTATCAAGTGCTTCAAGGTTGCCTGACACTGCCATTGCCAGTCCTTGCATATATAATTGGCTTTTCTTTCCTCTGGCGTGGTAGTAGTCACCCCACTACAGGATTACCACAAAGAATCCTCTGAATGGGTTCCTTGAATTGGTTTAACTGGAAAAAGAAATGACTTGAAGCAACTGTGATATGATCTATATTAGATATATGTTATCTATTGACATATCTGTATAGATATTTATACTAGATATATCTATCTAGTATATATCTCTATATAGATCAATGGTGGGGTATAGATAATATATCAACTAGTATAGATCACATAGGTATTCCTACCTAGATCAATTGATATAGACATAAATATGTAAATCAGATATTTATATCAGCCTATAAGACAATACTACATGGTATTATCATCTTAAACTTTTTAACTGTAAGTAAGTAAGCCTAAAATTTCACATTGACGCAGGTTCTATGTCTCAGTATATACTTTTCTGGGTTGGTCTTCCCACATAAAACATCCATTATTTATGAGCTACTGCTAACCTACAGATGAGTCCCAGCTGCCATTATGCATTATGAAACCCTATTTCTATGACCATAAATTATTGGACCAGAGATGAGTGCCTGATGCTAGCTGCTTATTGAATTCTATCACTAGTGAATTTGAAATTGAAAGCGAAAGAAACTAGGTATCTCAGACATTTACGAGTCATAGAAGGTTCCTCAGCATGTACATGAAATAACAGAAAACTTCAATCCACAAAAGAAAAAAAAAAAGAATGAAACAGGTGGGTGGAAAGTTCAAGAGAAGAGAAATTAAAAATTCCGTACCAAAAACAGCTAGAGAGGATAGGTTCCTTGGTTGGTAATGGCTGTGTAATTCCATGAGTAGCTCTTGGGCGATTTTCATACCTGTACTTCATTTCAGTTAAATATTCAGTATATCGGAGTAATTCCTTTCTAATGCTTAAGCCGGAAGGGTTTCTATAATAGCGGAATATCTTTCTCTTGGAAGGGATATAGAATATGAATATGATTTGTTACTGGTTCCTTCTGCAGGGTGTTTGCTGACATGGTTACCTAATGTATGAGGGTGGGAATGTACAGTTATGACTCAAGGCATCATCAGATTGAACAGATGTGGAGTCAATCACAGCAGCTAGATCCTGTGAACAGCCTCCATCAGATCTTTTATAGAATATCCTCTGTGTGAATACATACTCAGTGAGCAATCTGGCACTGAACACTAGCTGTTCTTGATCCTTCTTTCTTAGCTTTCCTATGGCTATGTTTTCCTAAAGACCTGGTGATATGGAAGAGAGATTAATTATTATTGACTTAACTGTTTTATTATCCTTAGTAAGATAAGTCATATAAATTAGAACATTTAATGTGCTGAATTTTGTTAACCAGATTGGAGACCTCTACAATAACATGTTTTTTAGAAATAGGTAAAAAAAAAAAAAAAAAAAGGTAAATGTGTGAGGAGATAGCTAGTCAGGGTCTAGAGCACTGATTTCAGATTTTTAAAGTTTTAAAAATTTAATTCCAGTATAGTTAACATAATGTTATATTAGTTCCAAGTGTACAATATAGTGATTCACAATTCTAAATATTACTCAGTGCTCATCAAGAGAAATGTACCCTTATTTCCCTTCACCTATTTTCACCCCCACCCACCTCCCCTCTGTTCTCTATACTTGAGTCTATTTTTGGTTTGTCTCTTTTTTCCCTTTGTTCATTTGTTTTTTTCCTCCTTAAATTCCAAATATGAGTGAAATCATATTGGTATTTGTCTTTCTCTGACTTATTTTGCTTAACATTATACTCTCTAGATCCACCCATGTTATTGCAAATGGTAAGATTTCATTCTTTTTTATGGTTCAATATTCCATTGTGTGTGTGTGTGTGTATAATACCATAACATACCATATACACACACATACACCGCGTCTTTTTCAATATTTTTGTAATGTTTTAATTTATTTTTGAGACAGAGAGACAGAGCATAAACGGGGGGAGGGGCAGAGGAGAGAGGGAGACACAGAATCTGAAACAGGCTCCAGGCCTCTGAGCCGTCAGCACAGAGCCCGATGCAGGGCTCAAACTCACAGACCGCAAGATCATGACCCTAGCTGAAGTCGGACGCTTAACCGACTGAGCCAACCCAGGTGCCCCCACCACGTCTTCTTTATATCCGTTTGTCTACTAATGGAAACTTGGGATGCTTCCATATCTTGGGTGTTATAAGTAAGGGCTACAATAAACACAGGGGTGCATATATCCTTAGAATTAGTATTTTCATATTCTTTGGGAAAATACCCAGTAATGTAATTACTGAATCATATGGGGTAGTTCTATTTTTAATTTTTTGGAGGAATATTCATGCTGCCTTCCACTGTGACTGTACTAGTTTGCATTCCCACCAAGAGTGCATGAGGGTTCCTTTTTCTCCACATCCCAACCAATACTTGTTTCTTATGTTTTTGATTCTAGCCATTCGACAGGGTTGAGGTAAGATATAATTGTGGTTTTTGATTTAATATTTCTCTGATAAGTGATATTGAGCATCTTTTCATGTATCTGTTGTCCATCTGTATGTCTTCTTTAGAAAAATGTCTGTTCACAACTTATGCCCATTTCTAAATTGGATTAGTTGGTTTTCTGGATATTGAGTTGTATAAGTTCTCATATATATGGAATACTAACCCTATCAGATATTTCATTTACAAATATCTTCTCCCCATCAATAGCTTAGCTTTTAGCTTTATGACTGTTCCTTTGCTGTATAGAAGGTTTTTATTTTGACATAGTCCCAAAATAGTTTCTTTTTGTTTTTGTCTTCCCCTTGCTTCAGGAAACATATCTAGACAAATGTGCTGTGCCTGATATCAGAGAAATTACTCCCTGTGGTCTTTTCCAGGACTTTTATGATTTCAGGCCTCACTGTAGGTCCTTAATACATTTTATTTTTGTGTACTATATAAGAAAGTGGTACAGTTTCATTCTTTTGCATGTAACTGCAGTTTTCCAAATGTCGTTTGCTAAAGAGACTGTTTTTTTCCCATTGCATATTCTTTCCTTCTTTGTTGAAGATTAACTGACCATAGAATCATGGGTTTGTTTCTGGGCTCTCCATTCTGTTCCATTGATCTGTATCATTTCTTTTGCCAGTACTATACTGATTTGATTACTACAGCTTTGTAGTATAACTTGAAATCTGGAATTGTGATACCTCCTTCTTTTTCTTTTTCAAGATTGCTTTGGCTCTTTGGGTCTTTTGTGGTTCTATATGAATTGTAGGATTGTTTATTCTAGTTCCGTGAATAATGCTGTTGGTATTTGATAGGGATTGCATTAAACCTATAGACTACTTTGTGTAGTACAAACATTTAAACAGTATTTGTTCTTTCCAATACAAGAGCATGGAATATCTTTCCATTTGTGTTATCTTCAATTTCTTCATCAGTGTTTTATAGTTTTTAAAAATAAAAGTCTTTCACCTCCTTGTCTAAGCTTATTCCTAGGTTTTTCTTTCCTTTTGGTGCAGTTATAAATTAAAATGTTTTCTTAGTTTCTCTTTCTGCTGCTTTATTAATAGTGTATAGACATGCAAAAGATTTCTGTACATTGATTTTATATTCTGTAATCTTACTGAATTCATTATCAGTTCTGTGTTTTCAGTGCAGTGTTTAGGATTTTCTATATATAGTATCATGTCATCCACAAATAGGTAAAATTTTTACTTCTTTCTTAGCAATTTGGATCACTTTTATTTCTTTTTGTTGTCTAATTGCTGGTGGCTGGGACTTTCCAGGGATATGTTGAGTAAATTGGAGAGAATGGACATCCTTGCCTGTTCCTGAACTCAGGGGAAAAGCTCATTTTTTTCATCATTTGGTTTGATATTAACTGTGAGTTTTTCATAGATGGTCTTTATGATGTTGAGTTATATTCCCTCTAAACCTACTTTGTTGAGGTTTTGTCATGAAAAAATTGTACTTTGTCAAATGCTTTTTATACATCTACTGAAAATTATCATATAGTTTTTATCCTTTCTCTTATTGATGTGAGTGTACTATGCTGATTGATTTGCGAATATGAAACACCCTTGCATCCCAGAATAAATTTCACTTGATCGTGGTGGGTGATTTTTTAAATATATTTTTGGTTTTGTTTGATAATATTTAGTTGAGGATTTTGCATCTATGTTAATCAGATATATTGGCCTGTAGTTCTCTCTCTTCTTTTTCTTTTTCTTTGTAGTGTCTTTACCAGGTTTTGGTACCAGGGTAATACTGGCCTCACAGAATGAATTTGGAACTTCCCCTCCTCTACCTATTTTTTGCAATAGTTTAAAAACAATATGTATTAACTTTTTTTTTTTTTTGTAGAGAGAGAGTGCACAAATGAGAGGCCAGAAGGGAGACACACACACACACACACACACACACACACACACACGGAGGGAGGGAGGGAAGGAGGGAGGGAGGGAGGGAGAGGGAGAGGGGAGGGAGAGAGAGAGAGAGAGAGAGAGAGAGAGAGAGAGGAGATCTTAAGCATGCTCCAAGCTCAACATGGAGTCTGACATGGGGCTTGATCCTATGACCCTGAGATCATAATCTGAGCTGAAATCAAGAGTCAGATGCTCAACTGACTGAGCCACCCAGGTGCCCCTTAACTCTTTTTTTTTTTTTTTTTTTTTTTTTTTTTTTTTTTTTTTTTTTTTTTATATGAAGTTTATTGACAAATTGGTTTCCATACAACACCCAGTGCTCATCCCAAAAGGTGCCCTCCTCAATACCCATCACCCACCCGCCCCTCCCTCCCACCCCCCATCAACCCTCAGTTTGTTCTCAGTTTTTAACAGTCTCTTATGCTTTGGCTCTCTCCCACTCTAACGTCCTTTTTTTTTTTTTTTTTTTTTTTTTTTTTTCCTTCCCCCCCCCCATGGGTTCCTGTTAAGTTTCTCAGGATCCACATAAGAGTGAAACCATATGGTATCTGTCTTTCTCTGTATGGCTTATTTCACTTAGCATCACACTCTCCAGTTCCATCCACGTTGCTACAAAAGGCCATATTTCATTTTTTCTCATTGCCACGTAGTATTCCATTGTGTATATAAACCACAATTTCTTTATCCATTCATCAGTTGATGGACATTTAGGCTCTTTCCATAATTTGGCTATTGTTGAGAGTGCTGCTATGAACATTGGGGTACAAGTGCCCCTATGCATCAGTACTCCTGTATCCCTTGGGTAAATTCCTAGCAGTGCTATTGCTGGGTCATAGGGTAGGTCTATTTTTAATTTTCTGAGGAACCTCCACACTGCTTTCCAGAGCGGCTGCACCAATTTGCATTCCCACCAACAGTGCAAGAGGGTTCCGTTTCTCCACATCCTCTCCAGCATCTATAGTCTCCTGATTTGTTCATTTTGGCCACTCTGACTGGCGTGAGGTGATACCTGAGTGTGGTTTTGATTTGTATTTCCCTGATAAGGAGCGACGCTGAACATCTTTTCATGTGCCTGTTGGCCATCTGGATGTCTTCTTTAGAGAAGTGTCTATTCATGTTTTCTGCCCATTTCTTCACTGGGTTATTTGTTTTTCGGGTGTGGAGTTTGGTGAGCTCTTTATAGATTTTGGATACTAGCCCTTTGTCCGATATGTCATTTGCAAATATCTTTTCCCATTCCGTTGGTTGCCTTTTAGTTTTGTTGGTTGTTTCCTTTGCTGTGCAGAAGCTTTTTATCTTCATAAGGTCCCAGTAATTCACTTTTGCTTTTAATTCCCTTGCCTTTGGGGATGTGTCGAGTAAGAGATTGCTACGGCTGAGGTCAGAGAGGTCTTTTCCTGCTTTCTCCTCTAAGGTTCTGATGGTTTCCTGTCTCACATTTAGGTCCTTTATCCATTTTGAGTTTATTTTTGTAAATGGTGTGAGAAAGTGGTCTAGTTTCAACCTTCTGCATGTTGCTGTCCAGTTCTCCCAGCACCATTTGTTAAAGAGGCTGTCTTTTTTCCATTGGATGTTCTTTCCTGCTTTGTCAAAGATGAGTTGGCCATACGTTTGTGGGTCTAGTTCTGGGGTTTCTATTCTATTCCATTGGTCTGTGTGTCTGTTTTTGTGCCAATACCATGCTGTCTTGATGATGACAGCTTTGTAGTAGAGGCTAAAGTCTGGGATTGTGATGCCTCCTGCTTTGGTCTTCTTCTTCAAAATTCCTTTGGCTATTCGGGGCCTTTTGTGGTTCCATATGAATTTTAGGATTGCTTGTTCTAGTTTCGAGAAGAATGCTGGTGCAATTTTGATTGGGATTGCATTGAATGTGTAGATAGCTTTGGGTAGTATTGACATTTTGACAATATTTATTTTTCCAATCCATGAGCAGGGAATGTCTTTCCATTTCTTTAAATCTTCTTCAATTGCCTTCATAAGCTTTCTATAGTTTTCAGCATACAGATCCTTTACATCTTTGGTTAGATTTATTCCTAGGTATTTTATGCTTCTTGGTGCAATTGTAAATGGGATCAGTTTCTTTATTTGTCTTTCTGTTGCTTCATTGTTAGTGTATAAGAATGCAACTGATTTCTGGACATTGATTTTGTATCCTGCAACTTTGCTGAATTCATGTATCAGTTCTAGCAGACTTTTGGTGGAGTCTATCGGATTTTCCATGTATAATATCATGTCATCTGCAAAAAGCGAAAGCTTGACTTCATCTTTGCCAATTTTGATGCCTTTGATTTCCTTTTGTTGTCTGATTGCTGATGCTAGAACTTCCAGCACTATGTTAAACAACAACGGTGAGAGTGGGCATCCCTGTCGTGTTCCTGATCTCAGGGAAAAAGCTCTCAGTTTTTCCCCGTTGAGGATGATGTTAGCTGTGGGCTTTTCATAAATGGCTTTTATGATCTTTAAGTATGTTCCTTCTATCCCGACTTTCTCAAGGGTTTTTATTAAGAAAGGGTGCTGGATTTTGTCAAAGGCCTTTTCTGCATCGATTGACAGGATCATATGGTTCTTCTCTTTTTTTTTGTTAATGTGATGTATCACGTTGATTGATTTGCGAATGTTGAACCAGCCCTGCATCCCAGGAATGAATCCCACTTGATCATGGTGAATAATTCTTTTTATATGCTGTTGAATTCGATTTGCTAGTATCTTATTGAGAATTTTTGCATCCATATTCATCAGGGATATTGGCCTGTAGTTCTCTTTTTTTACTGGGTCTCTGTCTGGTTTAGGAATCAAAGTAATACTGGCTTCATAGAATGAGTCTGGAAGTTTTCCTTCCCTTTCTATTTCTTGGAATAGCTTGAGAAGGATAGGTATTATCTCTGCTTTAAACGTCTGGTAGAACTCCCCTGGGAAGCCATCTGGTCCTGGACTCTTATTTGTTGGGAGATTTTTGATAACCGATTCAATTTCTTCGCTGGTTATGGGTCTGTTCAAGCTTTCTCTTTCCTCCTGATTGAGTTTTGGAAGAGTGTGGGTGTTTAGGAATTTGTCCATTTCTTCCAGGTTGTCCAATTTGTTGGCATATAATTTTTCATAGTATTCCCTGATAATTGTTTGTATCTCTGAGGGATTGGTTGTAATAATTCCATTTTCATTCATGATTTTATCTATTTGGGTCATCTCCCTTTTCTTTTTGAGAAGCCTGGCTAGAGGTTTGTCAATTTTGTTTATTTTTTCAAAAACCAACTCTTGGTTTCGTTGATCTGCTCTACAGTTTTTTTAGATTCTATATTGTTTATTTCTGCTCTGATCTTTATTATTTCTCTTCTTCTGCTGGGTTTAGGCTGCCTTTGCTGTTCTGCTTCTATTTCCTTTAGGTGTGCTGTTAGATTTTGTATTTGGGATTTTTCTTGTTTCTTGAGATAGGCCTGGATTGCAATGTATTTTCCTCTCAGGACTGCCTTCGCTGCGTCCCAAAGCGTTTGGATTGTTGTATTTTCATTTTCGTTTGTTTCCATATATTTTTTGATTTCTTCTCTAATTGCCTGGTTGACCCACTCATTCGTTAGTAGGGTGTTCTTTAACCTCCATGCTTTTGGAGGTTTTCCAGACTTTTTCCTGTGGTTGATTTCAAGCTTCATAGCATTGTGGTCTGAAAGTATGCATGGTATAATTTCAATTCTTGTAAACTTATGAAGGGCTGTTTTGTGACCCAGTATATGATCTATCTTGGAGAATGTTCCATGTGCACTCGAGAAGAAAGTATATTCTGTTGCTTTGGGATGCAGAGTTCTAAATATATCTGTCAAGTCCATCTGATCCAGTGTCTCATTCAGGGCCCTTGTTTCTTTATTGACTGTGTGTCTAGATGATCTATCCATTTCTGTAAGTGGGGTGTTAAAGTCCCCTGCAATTACCACATTCTTATCAATAAGGTTGCTTCTGTTTATGAGTAATTGTTTTATATATTTGGGGGCTCCGGTATTCGGCGCATAGACATTTATAATTGTTAGCTCTTCCTGATGGATAGACCCTGTAACTATTATATAATGTCCTTCTTCATCTCTTGTTACAGCCTTTAATTTAAAGTCTAGTTTGTCTGATATAGTATGGCTACTCCAGCTTTCTTCTGGCTTCCAGTAGCATGATAAATAGTTCTCCATCCCCTCACTCTGAATCTAAAGGTGTCCTCAGGTCTAAAATGAGTCTCTTGTAGACAGCAAATAGATGGGTCTTGTTTTTTATCCATTCTGATACCCTATGTCTTTTGGTTGGCGCATTTAATCCGTTTACATTCAGTGTTATTATAGAAAGATACGGGTTTAGAGTCATTGTGATGTCTGTATGTTTTATGCTTGTAGTGATGTCTCTGGTACTTTGTCTCACAGGGTCCCCCTTAGGATCTCTTGTAGGGCTGGTTTAGTGGTGACAAATTCCTTCAGTTTTTGTTTGTTTGGGAAGACCTTTATCTCTCCTTCTATTCTAAATGACAGACTTGCTGGATAAAGGATTCTCGGCTGCATATTTTTGCTATCTAGCACCCTGAAAATCTCGTGCCAATTCTTTCTGGCCTGCCAAGTTTCAAAAGAGAGATCAGTCACGAGTCTTATAGGTCTCCCTTTATATGTGAGGGCACGTTTACCCCTTGCTGCTCTCAGAATTTTCTCTTTATCCTTGTATTTTGCCAGTTTCACTATGATATGTCGTGCAGAAGATCGATTCAAGTTACGTCTGAAGGGAGTTCTCTGTGCCTCTTGGATTTCAATGCCTTTTTCCTTCCCCAGTTCAGGGAAGTTCTCAGCTATTATTTCTTCAAGTACCCCTTCAGCACCTTTCCCTCTCTCTTCCTCCTCTGGGATACCAATTATGCGTATATTATTTCTTTTTAGTGTATCACTTAGTTCTCTAATTTTCCCCTCATACTCCTGGATTTTTTATCTCTCTTTTTCTCAGCTTCCTCTTTTTCCATAACTTTATCTTCTAGTTCACCTATTCTCTCCTCTGCCTCTTCCATCCGAGCCGTGGTGGTTTGCATTTTGTTTTCCATTTCCTTTAAAGCGTTTTTCAGCTCCTCGTGACTGTTCCTTAGTCCCCTGATGTCTGTAGCAAGAGATTCTCTGCTGTCCTGTATGCTGTTTTCCAGCCCAGCGATTAATTTTATGACTATTATTCTAAATTCACTTTCTGTTATATTATTTAAATCCTTTTTGATCAGCTCATTAGCTGTTGTTATTTCCTGGAGATTCTTCTGAGGGGAATTCTTCCGCTTGGTCATTTTGGATAGTCCCTGGTGTGGTGAGGGCCTGCAGGGCACTTCCCCTGTGCTGTGGTGTATAACTGGAGTTTGGTGGGCGGGGCCGCAGTCCGACCTGATGTCTGCCCCCAGCCCACCGCTGGGGCCACAGTCAGACTGGTGTGTGCCTTCTCTTCCCCTCTCCTAGGGGCGGGATTCACTATGGGTGGCGTGGCCCGTCTGGGCTACTTGCACACTGCCAGGCTTGTGATGCTGGGGATCTGGCGTATTAGCTGGGGTGGGAAGGCAAGGTGCACGGCGGGAGGGGGGGCAGGCTTAGCTCGCTTCTCCTTAGGTGATCCACTTCAGGAGGGGCCCTGTGGCAGCCGGAGGGAGTCAAATCGCTGCCGGAGGTTTGGCTCCGCAGAAGCACAGAGTTGGGTGTTCGCGCGGAGCGAGCAATTTCCCTGGCCGGAGCCGGTTCCCTTTGGGATTTTGGCTGGGGGATGGGCGGGGGAGATGGCGCTGGCTAGCGCCTTTGTTCCCCGCCAAACTGAGCTCTGTCGTCCGGGGGCTCCGCAGCTCACCCTCCCTTTGTCCTCCAGCCTTCCCGCTTTCCGAGCAGAGCTGTTAACTTATGACCTCCCAGACGCTAAGTCGCGCTTGCTAAGTCGCGCTTGCTGTCTGAACACAGTCCGTCAGGCCCCTCCGCTTTTGCAAGCCGGACTCGGGGGCTCTGCTTGGCCGGCGAGCCGCCCCTCCGCCCCGGCTCCCTCCCGCCAGTCCGTGGAGCGCGCACCGCCTCGCCGCCCTTCCTACCCTCTTCCGTGGGCCTCTCGTCTGCACTTGGGTCCGGTGACTCTGTTCTGCTAATCCTCTGGCGGTTTTCTGGGTTATTTAGGCAGGTGTAGGTGGAATCTAAGTGATCAGCAGGACGCGCGGTGAGCCCAGCGTCCTCCTACGCCGCCATCTTCCCAGAATCCCCCGCCCCTTAACTCTTCTTTACATGTTAGGTAGAATTCATTTGTGAAACCATCTTGTCCTGGACTGTTGTTTGTTGAGAGTTTTTTGATTAGTAATTCAATTTTCTTGCTAGTAATCAGTCTATTCAAATTTTCTATTTTTTCCTGATTTGAGTTTTGGAGCTGATATGTTTCTAGGAATTTATCTATTATCTAAATTATCTATTTCTTCTAAGTTGTCCAATTTGTTGGCATATGATTTCTCCCAATTCTCTTCTTTCATTTCTGATTTGGTGTATTTGAGTTCTTTCTCTCCTTTTTTGATGAGCCTGGCTAAAGGTTATCAATTTGGTTGATCTTTTCAAAGAACCAGAACTCGGCTTTATTGATCTGTTTTATTGTTTTTATGTTTTTGTTTTAGTTTCTATATCATTTATTACTACTTAATTTTTTATTACTTCCTCCTACTGTTTTGGGTTTTATTTGTTCTTCTTTTTCTAGTCCTTTAGGTGTAAGGTGGGGTTGTTTACTTAAGATTTTTCATGCTTCTTGAGGTAAGCCTGCATTCTATCAACTTTTCTTTTAGAACAGCTTTGGTTACATCCCAAAGATTTATATCATTGTGTTTTCATTTGTCTCCATATATTTTTTTATTTCCTCTTTGATTTCTTGATTGGCCCATTAATTATTTAGTAGAATGTTATTTAATATCTGTGTATTTGTGCTCTTTTCATATATTTTCTTGTGGTTGGTTTCTAGTTTCACAATGTTGTGGTCAGAAAAGATATATAACTTAAATCTTTTTGATTTTGTTGCGAATTGTTCAGTGACCTAAAAATGTGATTGATTCTGGAGAATGTTCCATGTGCACTTGAAAAGAATGTGTATTGTGCTGTGTTAGGATGATATTTTCTAAATATATCTGTTAAACCCATCTGGTCCAATGTGTTGTTAAAAGGCACTGTTTCCTTGTTGACTTTCTGTTTGGATGATCTGTCTGTTGATGTAAGTAAGATGTTAAAGTTCCCTACTATTATTGTATCACTATCAATTACTTTATGTTTGCTATTAGGTACTTTATGTACTTGTTTTCTCCCATGTTGGGTGGATAAATATTTATAGGTCTTATATCTTTTTGTTGGGTTCTTTTTGTTATTATATAATGTCCTTCTTTGTCTCTTGTTACAGTGTTTGATTGAAAGTCTATTTTTTATGATATAAATATTGCTACCTGGCTTTCTTTTGACATCCATTTACATGATAAATGTTTCATCACCCCTTCACTTTCAATCTGCATGTGTCTTTAGGCCTGAAGTAAATCTGTTATAGGCAGCATATAGATGTGTGTGTGTGTTTTGTTTTTTTTTTTTTATCCATTCCATCACCCTATGTCTTTTGATTGGATCAGTTTACTTATATTCAAATAAATGATTGATAGATATTTATTGACATTTTGTTACCTGTTTTGTGGTTGTGTTTGTAGTTTTATTATATTCTTGCATTCCTTTCTCTTTATTTTTGCATGTCTATTACTTGTTTTTGATTTGTGGTCACTATCTAGTTTGTGTATTACATTTTTGGCATATAGAAATCTATATTAAGTTGATGGTAACTTAATTTTGAATCCATTTTTTATTCCTTTCCCCCCTCCCCCATTTTAGGTATATAGTGTCATGCCTTACATTCTTCTATTATGCAAGTTCCTTGGCTAATTTTTTACAGTTATACTTATTTTTACTGCTTTTGTGCTTCCTATTTTCTCTTAATTATGATATTACCTTTCTTTTTTTTTTTTTTTCAACGTTTATTTATTTTTGGGACAGAGAGAGACAGAGCATGAACGGGGGAGGGGCAGAGAGAGAGGGAGACACAGAATTGGAAACAGGCTCCAGGCTCTGAGCCATCAGCCCAGAGCCTGACGCGGGGCTCGAACTCCCGGACCGCGAGATCGTGACCTGGCTGAAGTCGGACGCTTAACCGACTGCGCCACCCAGGCGCCCCTTTTTTTTTATTTTAGAGAAAGCAAGCAAGGGAGTGGGACAGACGAGGGGGAAGAGAGAGAGAATCTTAAGCAGACTCCATGTTAAACATGGAGCCTGATGTTGGGCTTGATCCCACGACCCTGGGATCATGACCTAAGATGAAATCAAGAGTTGGACACTCATCAGACTAGGCCACCCAAATACCCCTGGCCTTTCCTTTCCAAAGAGTCCCCTTTAACATTTCTCTTAGGGCTGGTTTAGTGGTCATGAATTCCTTAAACTTTTGTTTGTTTGTGAAGCTATCTCCTATTCTTAATGACAGGCTTGCTGAATAGAATGTTCTTGGCTACAGTGTTTTGTTTTTTGTTTTTTTTTCTTCTTTCTCCTTTCGGCCCTTTGAATACATCACACTTTTCTGGCTTATAAACTTTCTGCTAAAAAATTACCTGATAGCCTTATGGGGTTTCCTATGTATGTCACTTTTATTTTCTGTTGCTGCTTTAAAAATTCTCTATTACTACTTTTTGCCATTTTTTTTTTTATATGAAGTTTATTGACAAATTGGTTTCCATACAACACCCAGTGCTCATCCCGAAAGGTGCCCTCCTCAATACCCATCACCCACCCTCCCCTCCCTCCCACCCCCCATCAACCCTCAGTTTGTTCTCAGTTTTTAACAGTCTCTTATGCTTTGGCTCTCTCCCACTCTAACGTCCTTTTTTTTTTTTTTTTTTCCTTCCCCTCCCCCATGGGTTCCTGTTAAGTTTCTCAGGATCCACATAAGAGTGAAACCATATGGTATCTGTCTTTCTCTGTATGGCTTATTTCACTTAGCATCACACTCTCCAGTTCCATCCACGTTGCTACAAAAGGCCATATTTCATTTTTTCTCATTGCCACGTAGTATTCCATTGTGTATATAAACCACAATTTCTTTATCCATTCATCAGTTGATGGACATTTAGGCTCTTTCCATAATTTGGCTATTGTTGAGAGTGCTGCTATGAACATTGGGGTACAAGTGCCCCTATGCATCAGTACTCCTGTATCCCTTGGATAAATTCCTAGCAGTGCTATTGCTGGGTCATAGGGTAGGTCTATTTTTAATTTTCTGAGGAACCTCCACACTGCTTTCCAGAGCGGCTGCACCAATTTGCATTCCCACCAACAGTGCAAGAGGGTTCCCGTTTCTCCACATCCTCTCCAGCATCTATAGTCTCCTGATTTGTTCATTTTGGCCACTCTGACTGGCGTGAGGTGATACCTGAGTGTGGTTTTGATTTGTATTTCCCTGATAAGGAGCGACGCTGAACATCTTTTCATGTGCTTTTTGCCATTTTAATTGCTATGTTTCGGTGTGACCTCCTTGGGTTTTGTTGGGGCCTCTCTGTGCCTCCTAGGGCTGGAATTATTTCCTTCTACAGATTTAAGAATCTGTTATTAAACATTATGCTCCATCCTCCTTCTCTCTCTTCTCCTTCTGGAGCCCTTGTATTGCAAATGTTATGCTTGATGGAGTCACTTAGTTCCCTAAGTCCATTCTTATTTTGCATATTTCCCCCCTCTCACTTGCTCAGCTTAATTGCTTTCCATTATTCTGTCTTCCAGGTCACTGATTCATTCTTCTGCTTTCTCTATGTATTATTTATTCCATCTAGTGTATTTTCAATTTCATTTATTGTTTTCTTCAACTCTGATTCTCCTAAAAAAATATCCTTAAGGATCTCACTGATGTCCTCTACTTTTTTCTCAAGTATACTATTTTTATGATCATTAAATTCCCCAGCAGGCATATTACTTACGTCTATTTCATTTAGCTGTCTTGCTGTGATGTCCTGTTTTTTTATGTTGTCTCTTCATTTTGTCTAACTCTCTGTGTCTGTTTCTATGTGTTTCAAAAGTCAGCTACATCTCTTGCTCTTGAAAGTAGTGGATTTAAAAAAAAACACTTATTTACTTAGAGAGAGAATCCAAAGCAGGCTCTACACTATCTGTGTGGGGCTCAATCTCACAAACTGTGGGATCATGACCTGAGCCAAAATCAAGAGCTGGATGCTCAACCGAGCCAACCAGGTGCCCTGTAGTGGCCTTGTAAAGAAGAGATCTTGTGGTGCCCTGCAGTGCAGTGTCCCCTGTTCACTGGAACCTTTTGATTCAGGGGTGTTTCCTATGTGTGTGGTATGTGCCCTGCTATTGTGGTTGGGCTGTGTTTTCCTTCAGTCCAGTTGTCTGCAGTGGCTCTCTGGCTTATTGTGAGAAGTGTTTGGTATTGGGCCAGTCTGGGTTTGCCTTGTTTTCAGTTGAGTCAGAGCAGGCATTTTCCAGAGATGCAGTAGCACCAAAATGCAGGCCCCTTTCCCTCTGTTGTCCCTTGAGGGCCTGTATTCAGACCACCTGTCTGCCTCCAACCCACTGCTGGGGCCACGGTATGACTGGTATGTGTGATTATCTTTCCCTCTCCCCAAAGCAGGAGTCTCTTTGGAGTTGTACTAGCCTCTGTTGAGTCTGCTTGCACACTGCTAGGCTTGTGGCACCAGTTTGGATGGTCTCAGGTCAAGAGCGTATTACAGGGAGCAGATGTATGGTGGTGGGGTGTACAGTGTTAGCAAGGTTTGTGTGCTAGTCCTCTGCAAAAGGAGAACTTTTGCCACTACTTCCAGGACTAAGACAAGCTCGGTTGGAGGGCTTGGATCTGCAAAGTTTGCAGGACAGGAGGTGTGGTGTTAGCAAGGTTTGTGCTGGTTTTCTTGGGGGAGGGGGCCTATAGCACTGGGACTAGGGCTGGCCTGGCTGGGCAGGGCATGTCTGCAGAAAGTTGGGAGGAAAGGATGTGCAGTGTTAACATGTTAGATAGTGTGTGTTGGTTCATTGCTGGTTCCCACAAGTGATCATGCATTTATGCTGGTGGATGGAGGAGGGAAATGGTGCCTGCCAGTTCCTGTGTTCCTGGAGAAGTCTCCCAAAGATATCCATCCCTCCTGGATACACTCTGAGATTAATAAACTACTATCCCTCCTGTATGCCTCAGGCATTTTTCAAACTGCTGCTTC
Organism: Lynx canadensis; assembly: GCF_007474595.2. Lineage (NCBI taxonomy): Eukaryota > Metazoa > Chordata > Mammalia > Carnivora > Felidae > Lynx > Lynx canadensis. The sequence continues at coordinate 103,301,838 of NC_044306.2, forward strand.
TATGCTTTATCTCTGTGGGCTGTGTATTGTACTGTCTCTTTAAGGGCAGGGATTCCATTTCCTCTATTTTCCTGGCTATCCCAGTGCTGAGCCTGCAGATTTCTAAAATTCCAGGTTTTAAGTCCCACTGGTTGTAAAACTCATGAAATTCAGCCCCTCTGGTTTTCAAAGCCAAATGTTATGTGGATTTATTTTCCCCATGTGGGCTTCTCAGTGTGAGGGTTTGTTTCTCTCCCCATTCCATGCCCATAGTGTCCCTCCCTCCTGCAGACAGTCCTGTAGATCTGTTTAGCTCCCCTCTGTGACCTCTTCTCTACATTTAGTTATGAAGTTTGCATTGTTTTCCAGGTTATTTACACTGATGCAAGTGTTGTCTAGTTGTATCTATGGGGCAAGGTGAACTTAGGGTCCTTGTACTTTGCCGCCTTCCCCAGAAGTCCCTCAGATGGTATTTTAACATATTGCTTTGGAAACACTCTTCAGAAAATCAATATATTTGACATTCTTATAGGCTTTATATAAATTGATTTATTCAAATTTATGCTTTGCCTATTTCCACATAGATTTGAAACAGGCTTAAATGTCTCATAATATCCATGAAACTTTTGTTTTCAAATACATTCCCTATTTTTCTGTTAAAGGGAAAGAGCATTGATGTGTTTAATTAAAATGATCAAAAACAAAATTCAGAGTGTACTAATTGACAATTTTCTTATTAAAAGGATTTGGGCTTATAACTCATATCAAAAGACAGCTAAGGAGAATCTCAGAGATATTAAAAATCATATAGCTATTTGGAATAGGTAGTCCTGGACTGTAATTCTCTACTGCCTATTACTACTGAATTTAGAGAAATAACTGGAATAGTCTTTAATTTTCTCAAATTGTCTGATGGAGTTATTTTTTGGGTACTTGAGCTATTAGTTTTTCCATTTACTTATCTTTCCTAAGTTTGCTTCTGAAAAGTCTTTGTTCTTCAAACAAAAGTAATTTCTAAGTTAAGAGTATAGCTATCATTAGATTATACTCCAAGAGTATAGCTATCATAGAAAGAATGGTATTAGAAATCTTTCAGCTCCCTCTTATGATCTAAAGACTTACATTCCCTTTGGCATGATTTTTTTTTTAAGTTTATTTTGAGAAAGAGTAGGAGAAACAGAATGCACGTGTGTGTGAGCATGAGTGTGGGGGGAGGGAGGGTGGGTAGAGAGAGAATCCCAAGCAGGCTCTGCACCGTCATGACCTGAGTTGAAATCAAGAGTGGCGCGCCAGAGTGTCCAAAATGAACAAATCAGGAGACTATAGATGCTGGCGAGGATGTGGAGAAACGGGAACCCTCTTGCACTGTTGGTGGGAATGCAAATTGGTGCAGCCACTCTGGAAAACAGTGTGGAGGTTCCTCAAAAAATTAAAAATAGACCTACCCTATGACCCAGCAATAGCACTGCTAGGAATTTACCCAAGGGATAGAGGAGTACTGATGCATAGTGGCACTTGTACCCCAATGTTTATAGCAGCACTTTCAACAATAGCCAAATTATGGAAAGAGCCTAAATGTCCATCAACTGATGAATGGATAAAGAAATTGTGGTTTATATACAATGGAGTACTATGTGGCAATGAGAAAGAATGAAATATGGCCCTTTGTGGCAACGTGGATGGAACTGGAGAGTGTTATGCTAAGTGAAATAAGCCATACAGAGAAAGATACCATATGTTTTCACTCTTATGTGGATCCTGAGAAACTTAACAGAAACCCATGGGGGAGGGGAAGGAAAAAAAAAAAAAAAGAGGTTAGAGTGGGAGAGAGCCAAAGCATAAGAGACTCTTAAAAACTGAGAACTGAGGGTTGATGGGGGGTGGGAGGGAGGGGAGGGTGGGTGATGGGTATTGAGGAGGGCACCTTTTGGGATGAGCACTGGGTGTTGTATGGAAACCAATTTGACAATAAATTTCATATATTGAAAAAAAAATAAAAGAAAATAAAGAAAAAAATGAAATCAAGAGTGGGAAGCTTAATCAATTGAACTACCCAGGCTACCTCCCCTTTGGCATGATTTTAATCAGGCTTTTAAATTTTTTTATTTTTATTTTTATCATTTTACAAATTCTTTGTTTCTCAACTTATTTGCATCTATTTATATATAAATTCTAGGCTGGACAGTATGAGGGTTTGTTAGGAGGTACTAGCTTGTTCCTTTTATTAGTGACTATTAGCAACTGAAATTAGGCCTTTGATAAAATTAATGTAGTCTGTTATTAGTTTCTTGTTGGGTCCAAGTTAGACTGAAGAGTTCCTTACTTAGAAAAGCAGAAAATAACATGTTTTTAATTTTATTTCCTAAGTTTCTGAAATATTATAGATTATATATCATCATGTTCAGGTTTTCTGCTGGTATTAACAATGTTGGTGAATTATTCACTGTGGGGGAAAAAACTGAACTCATAAAATGCAGAAATCTTCTTAGTTTGGACTGGTTTGCCTGAGGTGTATTTACCTTGTTAAAAAGAAACAGCCAAAATGGAGTCACTTATGATAAATCCCATCAAGACTTAGTACCTTAGCTAATTGCGGTTTCAGCCTGTTCCAGATGGAACTTTAATCCAATCAATCTGGAATTTCCTGGTCAGCACTAATAATATCATCTTCCTGAACCCACCCCTTGCCTTCTCATGGCAGGTGAGCTTGCCTAAAGTCACTCTTAACTTCCTTGTCCCACCCTCCTTCTGTCTATAAAATCATTCCATTTTGTAGAGCTCTTTGTAGCTCTCTTCTGTTTGCTAGATGAGATGCTGCCAGATTCATGAATCATTGAATAAAGTCAATTAGATCTTTACATTTACTTAGTTGAATTTTATTTTTTAACAACCTAAATGAAATCTTCAAGTGACTATGTATCAAAAATGCTATGTAACTGATTGAGTATTCAAAGAAGTGGTGAATTTCCTTTTATTTGAAAATTCCTTTTATTTGAAAATTCTAATAAAATTCAGATACATGAAAGCATACTTTTTATTCTCTAAACAAAATAAAGTGAGCCTGTTTCCACAATTATTCACATAGGACTTTAGCCTGGACTGGAAAGATATAAAGAAGTCACTATTAGTTTTTCAGTGATTTTAAATTTTACTAAGGAATATAGGGCTTGAAGGCTAATTTGTTTAGTGATTAGGGTAATTTCTTTATCACTTGAAGAGAACAAGTGATTTGAAAGACTTGCTGCCTTGTTAACACAAGATAATCTTCAAAGCCTTGGAAGGTATAAAATATTTTTTCACAGCTTCCAAACAACTTTTTATTAAAAGTAAATTAGTAATTTAAAACATGTCAGCATTCCATGAAGAAAAAATATAAGAGTTAGACAGACTTAATGTGATGACCAATAGTAAAAGTGGGATATAAAATAGTTCAAATAAGTTGAAGCAAACATCTTAGGTTTTTATTTTTTGTTGGAGTGACAACAATTTTGTGGACTTCTTTCATTGCTATGTGCTATGATAAAATTTTAAACCAAACGAAGAGAAATAATAATCCTGAGGTTTATTTGGTTTAGTCCTTTGAAATCTGATCTTGTATGCTTTCTTCTCAATTACATATTGCTGACAGATATTAATTTCACTCTTTGTACTATATCAATGTGTAAATATTCATTATATTTATTGAAACTGTAACATGTATAGGGCCCTGTAACTTGGCTTAGGAGACACTCAAGAAACAGCAAATAACGTGTCATTTATGCTGAAGACATCTTTGGATCAATGTCTTCTGAGTTCCTAAATATTAAGATAAATGTGCATAAGTCAGGTTATTTTTGTAAGAGAATTGGGGGGGGACTATTAATATCTATACTGTTTTAGGGCCATCTAGGATTTTCTAAGAAGTCATACAACAGTATTATATTAAGTTACTGAGATCAGATGGCTAAATTCTTTGATTCTTGATTTTCTAATCTACAGAATGGGAAATAAATGTTAGGTAGAGAAGCATTCATAATATATTTTAGATATTATTACATAATTATTTTTATTTATTAACTGCTTTTGATGTAGTGAATTTTTTCCCTTATCCTAATTGTAACATTGGAGAATAGTAACCAAAGCACAGAAAGCTTAGGTATTTACACTGTCAGAACCAACAGTGCAGATCATGCTGCCCTGAGTTGGGAGCACATAATATTTTCATTACCCATGTTGCCTCACTGGCCAATATAACAAACAGACTTAATCTTTAATGTTAATAGTATAGTAAAGGCAGAACAACTATATGACAGCTAAAGAATTATTTTAGGAAGGAAGATTTCAAAATAGTATGAAATGGGCATCAAATTTACCCAAGACTTTTCTAATGAGATATACAGATGTTCAGAAAATAGTAATACCTGAGATCTAGTTTTAAACAAATTTTAATATTTTGATAACTGGAATATCAGATTTTTGAAAGAAAAAAATGACATAGTTGAGGTTTTCTTTAAATCTTTTCCTGTTCTCCATCTCTCTCCAAGGGTAGTGACTATCCTGAAGTTGATGTATCTTTGTTATTCATTGGAGTAAAGATACAGCAATATATATATATATATATATATATATATATATATATATAATATTCAGAACTGTTTATTGTGTTTAAAACTTTAAAGGGTATCATACTTTAGCAATATGTTTTTTTCATACACTATGTTTTTGAGATTTGCATTAATTTGATTAAACTCAATTCATTTAACTTTCATATAGTATCACATTGCATAAATATACTATAATGGATGTATCCATCCCTTTATTGATAATATTTAGATTTTTTATAATTTTTAGCTCTTACAAATAATACTTTAGTTTTTTTTTTTTTAATTTTTTTTTTCAACGTTTATTTATTTTTGGGACAGAGATAGACAGAGCATGAACGGGGGAGGGGCAGAGAGAGAGGGAGACACAGAATCGGAAACAGGCTCCAGGCTCTGAGCCATCAGCCCAGAGCCTGTGACGCGGGGCTCGAACTCACGGACCGCGAGATCGTGACCTGGCTGAAGTCGGACGTTTAACCGACTGCGCCACCCAGGCGCCCCACAAATAATACTTTAATAACAACCTTGTATGTATCTCTTTGTGCCCATGAATGAGAATTTTTCTAGGGTCTATAATTACAAGCAAAATCAGTAATTCATAAGATATATATATCTTCTAATTACTACATAAGCTAAACTGATTTCAGAACTGATTGTATTAGTCAACTCTGCTAAATTATGCTGCAGCAACAATGCCTGCAAATTTCAGCATGGTATCCCACAATCAGGAGGCAACTCACAATTCCCAGCTTCTCCCAAAGAGCAAAGGATTTGAACCCTATATCTGGCGCCTCAACTTTTAAGAACTATATGTAAGAGGTCTCCAAACATCCTAGTTGTAAAGCCAATGGAGCTTGTACCCACAAGACCCACAAGGTTATAATCAACTGAAAAACAGTCCTTAAAGGACTCATGTGGACTTACCGTGGCTATGCCCTCAGGGCACAATGGAGAGACAGCTAACTGAAACACCCCAAGTCTTTCTGTAGAAGAGGTTTATTTAATGACCGTAAAGATTCATCCTGAGGGACAGGCTTCTAAATTAACACACATCTAGAGACTTGGTGAAACATTTTTCAAAGATCAAGGAGGATCTAGCATGTGCCACCTTTGTGCTCTCTCTCTGCCTTACTCCAGGTTGCTGGTATGTCCTAGAAAGAAGCTTGTGTACATGCCTAATGCTCTGGTCTTTGTGGCTGCTACCTAGGGGATGCTCCTTGATCACCTGGTTCCAGTGTCTGGTGTGAGTTACATATGTAGGTGCCAAAGGACTTTAACATGGAGAAAGTGTTAACTAGCTATGCCACAGGGCATAGCCTAGAGGCAGAACACAGAAATACTTAGTCCTTCTATGAAATAAACTAAATAGCCTATCTTCATAATCTGTGACTTGAAGGACAACCTTTTAATTGAGCACAGACTTCAAGGGGCCAACTCTAATTCTCTGTTAACCTTTATGTTATATATTTAAATAATTTTTTAAATGAATTTATTGTCAAATTGGCTTACATACAATAGCCAGTGTTCATCCCAACAAGTGCTCTCCTTAATGCACGTCATCCACTTTCCCCTCTCCGCCACACCACCATCCAGCCTCAGTTTGTTCTCTGTATTTAAGAGTCTCTTGCAGCTTGCCTCCCTCCATTTGTAACTATTTTTTTTCTTTCCCTTCCCCCCATGGTCTTCCCTTCAGTTTCTCAAGATCCACATATGAATGAAATATATGATATCTATCCTTCTCTGACTTATTTCACTCAGCATCACACCTTCCAGTTCCATCCACGTTGCCGCAAATGGAATGATTTCATTCTTTCTCATTGCCAAGGAATATTCCATTGTATATATAAAGCACATCTTCTTTATCCATTCATCAGTTGATGGACATTTAGGCTCTTTCCATAATTTGGTTCAGGTTGATAGTGCTGATATAAACATTGGGGTACACATGCCCCTATGCATCAGCACTCCTGTATCCCTTTGGTAAATTCCCAGTGGTGCTATTGCTGGGTCATAGGGTAGCTCTATTTTTAGATTTTTGAGAAACCTCCACACTATTTTCCAGGGCAGCTGCACCAGTTTGCATTCCCACCAACAGTGCAAGACAGTTCCTGTTTCTCCACATCCTCGCCAGCATCTGTAGTTTCCTGATTTGTTCATTTTAGCCACTCTGACTGCTATGAGGTGCTATCTCAGTGTGGCTTTGATTTGTGTTTCCCTGAAGATGAGTGACATTGAGCATCTTTTCAGGTTGTCTGTTGGCCATCTGGATGTCTTCTTTGGAAAAGTGTCTATTCATGTCTTCTGCCCATTTCTTCACTGGATTACTTGTTTTTCAGGTGTTGAATTTTGTAAGTTCTTTATATTTTGGATACTAGCCCTTTGTCCTATATGTCATTTGCAAATATCTTTTCCCATTCTGTCAGTTGCCTTTTAGTTTTGTTGATTGTTTCCTTTGCAGTGCAGAGAAGCTTTGTATCTTTGTGAGGTCCCAATAGTTCATTTTTGTTTTTAATTCCCTTGCCTTTGGAGATGTGTCGAGTAAGAAATTGCTGTGACTGAGGCCAAAGAGGTTGTTGTCTGCTTTCTCCGTTAGGGTTTTGATGGTTTCCTGTCTCACATTCAGGTCTTTCATCCATTTTGAGTTTATTTTTGTGTATGGTGTAAGAAAGTGATCTAGTTTCATTCTTCTGCATGTTGCTGTCCTGTTCTCCCAGCACTATTTTCTAAAGAGACTTTTTCCATTGGATACTCTTTCCTGCTTTGTCAAAGATTAGTTGGCCATACATTTGTGAGTCCAATTTGGGTTCTCTATTCTATTCCATTGGTCTATGTGTCTATTTTTGTGCCAATACCATAGTGTCTTGATGATTGCAGCTTTGTAATAAAGACTAACATCTGGGATTGTGATGCCTCCTATTTTGGTTTTCTTCAACATTACTTTGGCTAATTGGGGTCTTTTGTGGTTCCATACATGTTTTAGGATTCTTTATTCTAGCTTTGAGAAGAATGTCGGTGCAATTTTGATTGGGATTGCATTGAATGTGTAATTGCCTTGGGTAGTATTGACATTTTAATATTTGCTCTTCCAATCCATAAGCATGGAATATTTTTCCATTTCTTTGTGTCTTCTTCAATTTCCTTCGTAAGTTTTCTATAGTTTTCAGCATACAGGTCCTTTACATCTTTGGTTAGGTTTATTCCTAGGTATTTTATGGTTCTTGGTGCAATTGTAAATGAGATCGATTTCTTGATTTCTCTTTCTGTTGCTTCATTATTGGTGTACAGGAATGCAACCGATTTCTCACATTTATTTTGTACCCTGAGACTCTGATGAATTCATGTACCAGTTCTAGGAATCTTTTGGTGGAGACTTTTGGGTGCTCTATGTAGAGTATCATGTCATCTGCAAAAAGTAAAAGTTTGACTTCTTTGCCAATTTGGATGACTTTTATTTCATTTATTTGTCTGATTGCTAATGCTAAGACTTCCATCACTATGTTAAATAACAGTGGTGAGAGTGGACGTCCCTGTCGTGTTCCCAATGTCGGGGAAAGCTCTCAGTTTTTGGGTTTGGGGTTTCTTTGATATTCTGCTTCTAGTTCTTTTAGGTGTGCTGTTAGATTTTGTATTTGGGATTTTTCTTGTTTCTTGAGATATGTTTGGACACAATGCATTTTCCTCTTAGGACTACCTTTGTTATATCCCAAAGCGTTTGGATTGCTGTATTTTCATTTTAATTTATTTCCATACATTTTTTAAATTTCTTTAACTGCCTAGTTGGCCCATTCATTCCTTTGTAGAATGTTCTTAAACTTCCATGCATTTGGAGGTTTTCCAAACTTTTTTCTGTGGTTGATTTCAAGTTTCATAGCATTGTGACCTGAAAGTGTGCATGGTATGATCTCAATTGTTTTGTATTTATTGAGGGCTGTTTTGTAAATCACTATGTAATATATCTTGGAGAATGTTCCATGTGCACATGAGAAGACTGTATATTCTGCTTTAGGTTGAAAAGTTCTAAATATATTGGTCAAGTCTATCTGGTCCAGAGTATCATTCAGGACCATTGCTTCTTTAGTGTTTTTGTGTCTAGATGATCTGTCCATTATTGTAAGTAGAGTATTAAAGTCCCCCGCAATTATCACATTTTTACCAATAAGATTGCTTCTGTTTGTGATTGTTTTATATATTTGGGTGCTTCTGAATCTGGTGCATAAACATTTATAATTGTTAGCTCTTCTTGATTGATAGACCCTGTAATTATTATAAAATGCCCTTCTTCATCTCTTGTTGCAGACTTTAAAATCTAGTTTGTCTGATGGAAGTATGGCTACTCCAGCTTTCTTTTGACTTCCAGTAGCATGACAGATGGTTCTCCATCCTCTCACATTCAATATGAAGGTGTCCTCAGGTCTATAATGGGTCTCTTGTAGACAGCAAATAGATGGGTCTTTTTTTTTAATCCAATCTGATACGCTGTCTTTTGATTGGAAGATCTAGTCCATTTACATCCAGTGTTATTATTGAAAGATATGGGTTTAGAGTCATTGTGATATCTGTAGGTTTCATGCTTGTACTGATATCTCTTGTCCTTTATGGTCCTTGAAACACTCACAGAGTATCCCTTAGGATCTATTGTATGGCTGGTTTAGTGGTGATGAATTCCTTCAGTTTTTGTTTGTGAAAACTTTTCTCTCTCCTATTCTGAGTGACAGGCTTTCCAGATAAAGGATTCTTGGCTGCATATTTTTCCTATTCATCACATTGAAAATTTCCTGCCACTCCTTTTCTGGCCTGCCAAGTTTTAGTGGATAGGTCTGCTACTACTGTTTTATGTCTACCCTGGTAGGTTAAGGCCTGTTTATCCCTAGTTGTTTTCAGAATTCTCTCTTTATGAACTTGTATTTTGCTAGTTTCACTATATCATGCAGAAGATCGATTCAAGTTACATCTGAAGGGAGTTCTCTCTGCCTCTTGGATTTCAATGTGTTTCCTTCCCCAGATTGTGGAAGTTCTCAGCTATGATTTGTTCAAGCTCACCTTCAGCCCCTTTCTCTCTCTCCTTCTCTGGAACACCTATGATACAGATATTGTTCTGTTTCATTGAATCACTTATTTCTCTAATTCTCCCCTCATGATTCAGAATTTTTTATCTTTTTCTCAGCTTCATCTTTCTCCATAATTTTATCTTCTATTTCACCTATACTCCCATTTGCCTCTTGAATTCTTGCTGTGACCACCTCTAGTTTATTTTGCACCTCATTTACAGCATTTTTTAATTCATCATGACTATTTTTTAGTTCCTAGATCTCTGCAGCAATAGATTCTCTGCAGTTTTCTATGCTTTTTATTTCAAGTCCAGCGATTAATCTTATGGTTATTATCTTAAATTCTTGTTCAGTTATATTGTTTATATATGTTTTGAGGAATTTTTTAGGTGTCATTTCTTCCTGGGATTTGAGGAGAATTCTGTTTCATCATTTTGGCTAGTTTTCTGTCCCTTATGTCTCTTTTAAAAGCTTGTTATGTGCCCTGCACCTGTAAGTGCTATTATATTCAAGAGGGGTCATATGATGTCCAGGGTCTGGCTTTCAGCAGGTGTTTTTTGGAGTTACTTGCTCTCTGTTGTTGTGACTTTGGTTACTTTATCTCCCTACTTATAGAGATGTTTGAACCCTCCACCAGGTGTGCTTTGATTTGTTCATTGAAGTAGCCTTGGAAAAGAAAACACAAAACAGAAAACAAAAATACACAAACACACAAAAGCTCCAAAACAAAAAAAAACAGAAACACCAGCTACAAGTCAACAACAGAGTGGAGGTGGTGCTGATGGAAGAGGCCTTATCCCATACAAAGAGAGAAAATTCAGGGGTGGGGGGAAAAAGAAAAAATAAAAATTGACCAGAGAAACTATACAGCTTAATCCAGAGAGAAGAAAGGAAAATAAAGAAGGAGGTGGGGAAAAAGAAAAGAAAGTTGTCCAGACAGAGAAACTATATGGCTTAATCCAGGGAGAGAGAAAGGAGACTAAAGGAGGAGGTATGAAACACGTATCAAGAGAATGGATTGAATATGTCTGCTTAAACAAACCAACAATCAGAGTAACTAGACTGGAGGAGGGAAGAGATAAGAAGGATAAAGGAAGGAAGAATATATATATAATAAGAATTCTCCAAGAATTAAACAAGGCAATGCAACAGTGCTGGTCTGGAGCAGGGGCTGTCTGGTTCGTCAGCATCAATCCCATTTCAGTAGGTACACACTTACCAGGCACAGAGGGTTTTGGTTTGGTGTACGCGGGTCCCACCTCCACTGTGGCTCATTGTCCATTCACCAAAGTCCCCCCTTGTTGGTGATAGGGAGAAAAATGGTAGGACACCCCAGTCTCTCCTCCACAGACTAGGTGTCCCCTACCACTCTGTTTGAGGAGTCCTCACTGTGCCATAGGTGCAAGTGAGGCAGTTTGTCCTGCTCTGCCAATTCCCATGTCCCGATGCTTGGCTGGGATTCAAACTCCCACTCTGTGTGCCTGGTACTGTGGGAGTGCCGTTCAGCGCTACCTGATATATGGTCTCTGGCTGGCAGATGCAGGCAGTCTTTGTCCTGTCTCACAGCACTCCAGGGAGGGGATCACTTTCTCCTACTGTGGACTGAGCCCTTGACCTAGCCACCGAGACTGGGGCTGGCTCCCCTCCTCCCCAGGTGCGTGATCGGTGCAGCTGGCCCCAGTCCAAAGAAAGCCCTTCAGTTAGAGATTGAATCTTTCTCCATCCTGGTCCATGGTTTTTCACTTGTCTAGATACAGTCCTATCCTTCCCTGCCGCTCTTTTTCTTCCCTTTGTCTCCCCACAGAAGGGGATCCATCCCCTCCATTCGTTTTATCTCTGCCAGTTTGCAATCATGCACCTATTGTCCATAAGGTTGTCCCTATGGGTCCCTGGAAATGACTCTGCCTCCTGAACTCCCAGAGTTCAAAGTCCTTTAGCTTCAACACTGCTTTGGGAGGGAACTTCGGATCTCCATACTTCTCTGCCATGTTTTTCCTCCCTATATTTAAATAAGTTTTTAAGTTCATATTAGTTTAGGGTTATTATATCTCTCAATAGATTGCTTCTTTTATCATGAAGTAATGACCTAATTCAGACTTATAGTAGACTCCTATTGCTGCATAACAAATTTTTACAACACACATTTTTTTTTGACTCACAGCTTCTGTGGGTGAGAAGTTTGGCATGACTTAGTTGAGTTCTCTACTTAGGATCTCATGAGGCTGTAGTAAAGGTGTTAACTAGGATAAATTATCTTCTGGAGGCTTGATTGTGGAAAAATATGCTTCCAATCCCACTCATGTTGTTAGAAGAATTCATTCCTTTGTAGTTACAGGTATGAAGAACTTGATTTCTTTCTGGCTGTTGGCTAGAGGCTGCCAGCAGTTCTTAAAGGCTAATCACAGTTCCTTGCCATGAAGACTACCTACAGGGCTTCTTCCCCCACCTCCACCCCACATTTACATAGCTTCTTAATTTAGCAAGCTGGCAGAGAGAGTCTCTAGAATGAGTTAAATAGTATGTTGGAATCTTACATAATGGTAATGATCAAGAGTATAATATCCCTTCACTCTTATTCTATTTATTAGAAGCAACTCACAGGTCCCATCTACATAGAAGGGAATGAATACACAAAGATGTAGACATTAGGAGGCAGGGATCATGGTAGGGGGGCATGTTGGAATCTGTTCACCCAAAATTCAATAATAGTTTTTTTCCTTAAAGACTATTTTGTTTAATATTAATTCACTAGCATATTTTGGTTAATAGTTGCCTACTACAGCTTTTCCATTTTTTTTTGTTCTTTCATTGTTCCCCCTCTATTTTAATTTAGGTGGGTCTCTCTTGTTTTACAAGATACCTTGTATCTTATCTTTTTTTTGTCTTTGCAAAGTTCTATTCACATTTTTCCCTTTCCTGTGTACTATTAGCTAATAATATTTCCCCCCACAATTGTATAAAGTTATACAATTCCATTTTTTATTTTTAGGAGCTACTCTGAGATTCTTTAGCATGCACATTTACCTAAAGTTTAAAATTAACCAATATCTATAGTCTCTTAAATAACTCAAGGACATTAGAAATTTTCACTTCAACTTTCTCTCCCATCTATGAGGCTATTGATGAATAATATTTTAGTTCTACCTTGTTTTAATGCCCTACCACTAGAATCATCATCTTCCAGTGGATGCTCACTTAGGCTTAATTAACATGTTTTAAAATGTCTTTGATCATTGTTGCTTCTTGTACATAGCTCCCTTCTTGCTTCATTTTCCATTTTACTAAAAAAAATCATTTATTTATAATTGTGGTGAAATTGGGTGAATGGTGAATGTTCTGAATTTTTGTCTGAAAACATCTTTGCCATTGTTCTTGGTTGATACTTTATCCAGGCATAGAATTCCAGATTGCTGGATATTTTTTTCAGCACTTTAAAACTCTTCCACTGTTTTTGGACAACTATTGTTGCTGATAGCGAATTTGGTGACAGTCTAATAGTTATTTGTTAGTAATAAGACTTTTGTAGGTAACCAGATTTATCTTTGGGGCTGTTTTTAAAATTTTTCTTGTTATGTTAGAGTTCTGCATTTTTACTGCAGTAAACCGAGATAAAATTGGTTATTATGTATCTTACTCTCATTTTAGGTTATCTTTCAGTAAGAAGATCCATACCTTTCTTCAATTCTAGAAAATTCGTGTGTATATGCGTACACAAATATATGTTTGTATATATATGCACACATATGTGTATATATATATATATATATATATATATATATACCTGCATATATAGTTATATATGTATATATGTATTTATAGTATTGAATACGTATTTGGAATTATAGAGAATGGATAGAGGAAAAACAGTCAATGAGAACTCTTAGAATATTTTGTATTTTATTCTATGAGGCCAGCATTACCTTGATTCTAAAAACAAGACAAAGACCCCACTAAAAACGGAGAACTACAGACAAATTTCCCTGATGAACATGGATGCAAAAATTCTCAACAGGATACTAGCAAATTGGATCCAACAATACATTGAGAGAATTATTTACCAGGATCAAGTGGGATTTATTCCTAGGATGCAGAGCTGGTTCAATATCCACAAATCAACCAATCTGATACATCCCATTAACAATAATAAAAAAAGAATGAAAACCACATGGTCCTCTCAATAAATTCAGAAAAAAATGTTTGACAAAATGTAGCATCCTTTCTTGATAAAAGTGCTCAAGAAAGTCAGGATATATTCAGAAGGAATATACCTTAACATCATGAAAGCCATATATGAAAAGCCCTCAGCTAGTATCATCTTCAATGAGGAAAAACTGGAGCTTTCCCCACTGAGATCAGGAACACAACAGGGATGTATGTCCACTCTCACCACTGTTATTTAACATAGTGTTGGAAACCCTAGCTTCAGCAATCAGACAGACAACAACAAAAACGAAAAAAAAAAAGGCATCCAAATTGGCAAAGAATTAAACTTTCACTTTTTGCAGATGACATGATACTGTACATGGAACACCCAAAGACTCCACCAAAAGATTCCTAGAACTGATACATGAATTAAGCAAAGTCTGAGTACAAAATCAATGTGAGAAACCAGTTGCATTCCTATACACCAATGATGAAGCAACAGAAAGAGAAATCAAGAAATTGATTCCATTTACAATTGCACCAAGAACCATAAAATACCTAGGAATAAACCTAACCAAAGATGTAAAAGACAAAGACGACACAAAGAAGTGGAAAAAAATCCCATGCTCATGGATTGGAAGAGCAAATATTGTTAAAATGTCCATAATACCCAAAGCAATCTACACATTCAGTGCAATCCCAATCAAAAGTACTGACAGTCTTCTCAAAGCTAGAACAAATAATCCTAAAATTTGTATGGAACTATAAAAGACCCCAAATAGCCAAAGTAATTTTGAAAAAGAAAACCAAAGCAGGAGGTATCACAAACCCAGACTTTAGATAGTATAGTATTGGCACAAAAATAGACACATAGACCAATGGAATAGAATAGAGAAACCAGAATTGGACCCACAGATGTATGGCCAACTAATATTTGACAAAGAAGGAAAGAGTATCCAATGGAAAAAGACAGTCTCTTTAGAAAATAGTGCTGGGAGAATAGGACTGCAACATGCAGAAGAATGAAACTTGACCACTTTCTTACACCATGCACAAAAATAAACTCAAAATGGGTGAAAGACCTAAATGTGAGACAGGAAACCATCAAAACCATAGAGAAGAAAACAGGTGACAACCTCTTTGACCTCAGCCACAGCAATTTAGTGCTTGACACCTCTCCAAAACAAGGGAAATAAAAACAAATTGAACTATTGGTATCTCATTAAAATAAAAGCTTCTTTACAGCAAAGGAAACAATCAACAAAACTAAAAGGCAACTGATGGAATGGGAAAAGATATTTGCAAATGGCATATCAGATACAGGGTTAGTATCCAAAATCTATAAAGAACTTACCAAACTCAACAGCCAAAAAACAAATAATCCAGTGAAGAAATGGGCTCAAGACATGAATAGACACTTTTCTAAAGAAGACATCCAGATGGCCAACAGACACATGAAAAGATGTTCAACATCACTCATAATCAGGGGAATATAAATCAAAACCACCGAGATAGCACCTCACACCAGTCAGAGTGGCTAAAATTAACTCAGAAACAACAGATACTGGTGAGCATGTAGAGAAATGGGAACCCTCTTGCACTGCTGTGGGAATGCATGCTGGTGCATCCACTCTGGAAAACACTGTGGAGGTTCCTCAAAAAATTAAAAATAGAACTACCCTACAACCCAGCAATAGAATTACTAGGAATTTATTCAAAGGGTACAGGAGTGCTGCATTGGGGCACATGTACCCCAATGTTTATGGCAATGCTTTCAACAATGGCCCAATTATGGAAAGAGCCTAAATGTCCATCAACTGATGAATGGATAAAGAAGATGTGATTTGGGGCGCCTGGGTGGCGCAGTCGGTTGGGCGTCCGACTTCAGCCAGGTCACGATCTCGCAGTCCGGGAGCTCGAGCCCCGCGTCGGGCTCTGGGCTGATGGCCCAGAGCCTGGAGCCTGTTTCCGATTCTGTGTCTCCCTCTCTCTCTGCTCCTCCCCCGTTCATGCTCTGTCTCTCTCTGTCCCAAAAATAAATAAGCGTTGAAAAAAAAAATTTTTTTTTAAAAAAAAGATGTGATTTATATATACAATGGAATACTACTTAGCAAAGAGAAAGAATGAAATCCTGCCATTTGCAGCAATGTGGATGGAACTGGAAGGTATTATGCTAAGTGAAATAAGTCAGTCAGAGAAAGACAGGTATCATATGTTTTCACTCATATGTGATAAAGTTAACAGAAGACCATGGGGGAAGGGAAGGGGAAAAATAGTTTCAAACAGAGAGGGAGGCAAACCATAAGAGACTCTTAAATACAAAGAACAAACTGAAGGTTGATGGGGGGGTGGGGGAGAGGGGAAAATGGGTGATGGGCATTGAGGATGGCACTTGTTGGGATGAGCACTGGGTGTTGTATATAAGCAGTGAATCACAGGAAACTACCCCCAAAATCAAGAGCACTCTGTACACTGTATGTTAGCCAACTTGACAACAAATTATATTATGAAAGTAAAAAATAAATAAAAACAATATACTTGGAAAAATATTTTAATATATGTAGAACCAGAGAGTTACTATGTATATTATACATTATGCTTATTGCAAATTGATACATGAAGTCTCCAAATAATATGAAGAAAAAAATAGGCAAACCATCCAGAACAGCTAATCAAAATGGCCAAGTTGTGTGTGTGTCTGTGTGTGAAAAATGATAGTTAGGAATATACAGAATAAATTGATAGCAAACTATCACTTTATACCCATCAGACTGATAAAAATTTAAATGTAATAAAGCTGCTAGTAGAGAGTTGGAAGAAAGATATCATCTTTAATTGCTGAGGAAATTGTGTTGTGATCTCTAAAAAAATTGTTTTCAATGTTTATTTTTAAGTGAGAGAGAGAGACAGACAGAGAGAGACAGAATCTGAAGCAGGCTTCAGTCTCTGAGCTGTAAGCACAGAGTCTGTCGTGGGGTGAAACTCAGGAACTGCGAGATCATGACCTGAGCTGAAGTTGGATGATTAACTGACTGAGCTACCCAGGTACCCTGTAAAACCCTTTTAAAAAGCCATTTAGCAATATCTATTCTATTTAGACTCCATCTAGGTTTTGATTCAGCAATCCCATTCCTAGCACTCTACCTTATTTTAATCAACCAGTGTAAAAGCACATCTATATGTACAAAGATGTTTACTTTTGGGATGAGCACTGGGTGTTGTATGGAAACCAATTTGTCAATAAATTTCATATATATAAAAAAAATAAAAAATAAAAAAAATTTAAATTTGAATACAGTTGACACACAATGTAAAAAAAAAAAGATGTTTACTGAGGCATTGTTCATCTTGACAAAAAAAATGAGAAATAAAATGAATACCCACAAGTGGTTAAATAATTATCAGACACAGTATTATATAACGTAGCCATTAAATATATAGATCTCATACAATTGTGTGTTTGGAGGATTGTCCATGAGTTACTGGTAAGCAAAGCAACATGTGCGAAGTTGTATGCAATGTGATCTCATCTTTTAAAAGAAAGGACAATAAAAATCACTGCATCCATAAACATAGAGAAAATGTGGAAAAGTTTAGAAGTTAATGTAGATTATAGGGATGGGAGAGACTTGTTAAAGGAGAGTGGAGGAAGTAGAAAGGAGAAATCAAAGTCAAACAGAACAGGTAGGAGGAGGCATTAAAATGTATGTTCAATATGATCATATATATGCTTAGTGTAAAGTTCCAAATATGTGTGTACATCTTTAAGGATACTAACATATAAAATAATAGTAATGGAGAAATTCTAAATACTATATTTAAAGAAAGGAATAAAGTTCTTTTATTCCACCTTTGTTTCTAGCACTTTTGTACACAATAGGATTTATAAGAGTTCCTTCTAAGCATGTTTTCTGTAGTTATTTTTAGCTCCATTTTAATGAATTTTAAAAAACATGAAAAGTTAATAGAAGTGAACTGAGTGCCTGTTTGGCCCCTAGAGAAGCAAAATAGTGTTTGCAGAATTCCAAATTAGACATTGGAAAATTTTAATGGTGACTTTTCGTGTTAGCCACCTGTTTCCTACTCAAAGACTCCAAATTAGCTAGGAATGAGCAAAAAAATGATGTTATAACAACCCTCTAAAGGGATCAAATTTCAGAACCTTATTAAAAAGTTGCTAGTGAGTTCTGGTCCAAGACAGCAATGTAGGAAGACCCTGCAATAAAGCCTTCCATGGACATAGCAAATCTATAGAATAAATTCCTCCTGATGAACTGAGGGCTGACTGAGCAGTGTCCACACACACACACACACACACACACACACACACACACCACATAGATAATGGCAACACACACAGAAACATAGTAAGTAAGAGAACCCCCCACCCCCCTCACAGTAAACTATAGTAGAGAGGCATACTACAGAGAAGCTGAGTAGATTCACCTGATCTAGGACCAGAAAAAAAAAAATCTGTGGCTTTAAAGGGCACCTAGAATATAAAGAGACCAATCCTAAAACCCTGACAAATTTCAGGGGAGCTGCTGGAACTCTCTGGATTGGAGGGGCTGGCAAGCACCACTGTATACTTTCCCCCTTTCACCTTAATAGCATAGATGGGAGCAGACTGCAGTGCAATAGCCACTCAGCCACTTCAGTGAACACTGGGCCTCTAGCCACAAACACCCTATGACATAGAGAAAGAAACCCCATAGGTTAAAAGAGCAGTTAGGACATAAACCATACAGACCTACAATTCCACCAAATAATGGGGGAACTGCTGTATATCTGGGTTAGAGGGGCTAATGCCAAGGTTTACATTCCCCCTCTACCTTGATAGAATAAACAGGAACAGGGTTCAGGCACCCTGGCTGACCTACTTTATCAGTTCTGGGGCCATAGACCACACCAGCCCCAGCCATTCTAGCAAGATGCCCCTGGTGTGGCATACACTGGGACACCCTGGGTCATTGCTCACTACAGTGGAGCCATCTTGCTAAAGAATACTGCAAAACACCACAGAACACTCCAGATGTATACCACTTTGGTTCCAGTGGGTTGCTAAGGCACCCCTGGCCCATGCCTGCCTTTGCTTCAACTTTCCTGCCAGAGAACTCTCTGTGTGGAGAGCCCTAGGATCCCCACTCCCAGCTTGCCTCCATTTCAGCATCATCTGTCCTGCCAGGGCACCCACTCTGTGGAGAGCCCAGGTCCACCCAGCCTATACCCGCTTTAGATCAGGCCAACCAATCATGGTGGGCCCAGTACAGAGCACCCTGGGACCCTCAGCCCATGAAAGACACAGATCCAGGCAGCCAGCCAAAGTCACCAGGCACACAATCTATACAGGGAACAACCATACACAATACCATTCCTTCAAGTGTAGGAGAAGTAGTTGTTCTGATTCATCAAAATCAACACAAAATCAAGCAAAATGAAAGAGGCATATGTTACAAATGAAAGACAAATCTGAACTAAATATCTTCAAAATTTGTTTCACAAAATAAAAAGATGAAAATATATACATAAAACATGGAGAGAAAGAGTAAACATGAAGAGCTTTTAGAATGTGTTCAAACTTAAATGATCATTGACTTAATATAGATTGCTATATGCTTAGAATGTTATATATCATGGTATTCACAAACCAAAAATGTATAACAGATACACAAAAAAATAAGAAGAAAGCTAAACATAGCATTATAGAAAGTTATCAGCCACAAGGAAATAAAGCAAAAGAAGAAGAAAGGAACAGAGAACTACAAAACAGCCAGAAATCAATTAACAAAATGGCAGTAAGGACATACCTATCAATACTTACTCTTGGTCTAATTGTTCCAATCAAAGGAGATAGGGCAACAGAATGGATGGAAAAACAAGACGCATCTATATGCTGCCTGCAAGAGATTCACTTTACATATAAGGACACATAAAGACTGAAAGTGAAGGAATGGAAAGAGATGTTCCATGCCAACAAAAACCAGGATAAACCTCAAATTGCTAAATTTATATTATATCTGAGCCTTTGTTTTTAAGTCTATTGTGACTAATGAGGTACAAAAGAAGGCCTTACATAATAATAAAGGGTTGACTCAATAAGAGAGAGAGAGAGTGTGTGTGTGTGTGTGTGTGTGTGTGTGTGTGTATCCAACATTAGAGCACCTAAATATATAAAGCAAATATTAACATACATAGGGAAATAAATTATAATAGCATGGAACTTAAACACTCCATTTATATCATGGATAGATCAGGCAGAAGATTAATAAGGGACCAGTGTCTTTGAAATAAAACATTAAACAAGAAGGACTTAACAGATATATATAGTACATTCCATCCACAAACAACAGAATACACATTTTTTTCCAGTGCACATGGAATATTATCTAGGATAGATCACATGTTAGCCTGCAAAACAAGTCTCATTAAATTGTTTTTTTAACATTTTATTTATTTTTGAGACAGGGAGAGACAGAGCATGAACAGGGGAGGGTCAGAGAGAGGGAGACACAGAATCTGAAACAGGCTCCAGGCTCTGAGCTGGCAGCACAGAGCCCGACGCGGGGCTTGAACTCACGGACCCTGAGATCATGACCTGAGCCGAAGTCGGCTGCTTAACCAACTGAGCCACCCAGGCGCCCCACAAGTCTCATTAAATTTAAGAAGATTGAAATCCTATCAAACTTCTTTTCCATTACAAGGGTATAAAACTATAAATTAATTACAAGAAAAAACTTGAATACAAAGAGGTTAAACAACATGCTACTAAACAACTAAAAGGTCAATAAAGAAATCAAAGAGGAAATTTTCAAAAATACATGGAGCAAAATGAAAACATAAAGTCAAAATCTTTGGAACTCAGCAAAAGCAGTCCTCAGAGGAAAATTACTACCTCAAGAAAATAAAAAAAAAAAACCTCAAATAAACAATCTAATCTCATAAAGGAATGAGAAAAAAATTAAACCCCAAAGTTAGTAGTTGAAGGAAGCAAAATAAGATCTGAGCAAGAATAAATGAAATAAAGACTATGAAAACAATAGAAAATAGGAGTGAAACCAATATCTAGTTCTTTGAAAATATCAACAGAGGCACCTGGGTGGCTCAGTTGATTAAGTGTCTGACTTGGCTCAGGTCATGATCTTGTGGTTTGTGAGTTCGAGCCCCACGTTGGGCTCTGTGTTGAGTGCTCAGATTCTGGATCCTGCTTCAGATTCTGTGTCTCCCTCTCTCTCTGTCTCTCTCAAAAATAAATAATAAATATAATAAAAATAAATAAATATCAACAAAATTGACAAATTTTACGCAGACTCATCAAGAAAAAAAAAGGGCGGTGGTGGGGTGACTCAAATAAAATCAGAAATGAAAGAGGTAACAACCAAAATGACAGAAATACAAATGATTATGATACTACGATGAGCCAACAAATTGGAAAACTTAGAAAAAAATGGATAAATTCCTAGAAATGTACTATCTTCCAAAACTGCATTAGAAAGAAAATCTGAACAGACTAAATACTACTAACAAAATTGAATCAGTAATCAAAAAACTGCCAACAAATATCCAAGACCAGTTGGATTCACAGGAGAATTCTACCACACATTTAAAGAGGAATTAATTCCTATTCTTTTCAAACTATTCCAAAAATAGAAGAGGAAGAAAAGTTTCCAAATACATTTCCACAAGGCCAGTGTTACCCGGATACCAAAACCAAAGACATTACAAAAAAAAAAAAATATATATATATGGGCCAATATCCCTGTTGAATGTAGGAACAAAAAAATCCTGAACAAAATATTAACAAACTGCATTCAATGGTATATTAAAAGTGTCATTCACCATGATCAAATGGGATTTATTGCAGGGATTTAATATCTGCAAATCAATAAACATGATACATCAAAACTTTTAAAATGAGGACTAAAAATCATGATCGTCTTGTTAGATGGAGAAAAATAATTTGACAAAGTACAACATCCATTTATGATAAAAACTCTTAGGTCACCTGGATGGCTCACAGTTAAGCGTGGGACTTCAGCTCCGGGCATGATCCTGAGGTTGGTGGGTTCAAGCCCCTCATTAGACTCTCAGCTGACATCTCAGAGCCTGGAGGTTGCTTTGGATTCTGTGTCTCCCTCTCTCTCTGCCCCTCCCCAGCTTGTGCTCTGTCTCTCCCTCTCTCAAAAATATAAGCAAACATTAAAAAAAAATACCCTCAACAAAGTGGTTTTAGAGGGAATATAGCTCAACATAATAAAGGCTGTATATTTAAAACCCACAGCTAACATATACAATGGAGAAAAACAGCTTTTCCTCTAAGATCAGGAACAAGATAAGGATGTCCATTTTTGCCACTTGTATTCAACATATTACTGAAAGTCCTAGCCACAGCAATCAGACAAGGGGAAAAAAACCATCTGAATTGATAAGGAAGTAAAACTCTCTGTTTACAGATGACATACTAAGAAAATCCTAAAGATGCCACAAAAAAACTGGAACTGATAAATGGATTCAATAAAATTGCAGGATAGAACATTAATATACAGAAATCAGTTGCACTTCTATATACAAGGGATAAAGTAAAAGAGAAGAAGATAATTTCATTTATAATTGCATCAAAAAGAATAAAATACCTAGGAATAAACTTAACCAAGATGGTGAAAGACCTGTACTCTGTGAACTATAAAACACTGATGAAAAAAAATCAAAGATGACACAAACAAATGGAAAGCTATCTCATGCTCATGGATTGGAGGACTTAAAATACCTATACTATCCAAAGTAATCTACAGATTTAATGTAATTTCTATCAAAACACTAATAGCATTTTTCACAGAACTAGAACAAATAATCCTAAAATTTTTATGTGACCAGAAAAGATTTTTTTTTTATTAAAAAATCTTTTTTTTATTTTATTTTATTTTATTTTATTATTTTATTATTTTTTATTTTATTTTTATTTTTTTATTTTATTTTTTTTTATTTTATTATTTTTTTTTAATTTTTTTTCAACGTTTATTTATTTTTGGGACAGAGAGAGACAGAGCATGAACGGGGGAGGGGCAGAGAGAGAGGGAGACACAGAATGGGAAACAGGCTCCAGGCTCTGAGCCATCAGCCCAGAGCCTGACGCGGGGCTCGAACTCCCGGACCGCGAGATCGTGACCTGGCTGAAGTCGGACGCTTAACCGACTGCGCCACCCAGGCGCCCCTATTAAAATATTTTTTAATGTTTTTATTTATTTTTGAGACAGAGAGAGAGAGAATGAGCAGGGGAGAGGCAGAGAAAGAGGGAGACACAGAATCTGAAGCAGTCAGCACAGAGCCCGATGCGGGGCTCAAACTCACAGACTGTGAGATCATGACCTGAGCCGGAAGTCAGACGCTCAGCTGACTGAGCCACCCAGGCACCCCAGAAAAGATTCTGAATAATCAAAGCAATCATGAGAAAGAACAAAGCTGGAGGTATCACATTTCCCAATTTCAAGGGAAATACATACTACAAAACTCTAATAATCTAAACAGTATGTTAGAGGCACAAAAACAGACATATAGATCAATGGAAGAGAATAGAGAGCCCAGTAATACACCAATGTTTATATGGGCTATTAATCTGTGACAAACAAGGCAAGAATACGGAATGGAGAAAGGACAATCTTTTTCCATTAAAGGTGCTGAGAAAATTCGTTCTGAGAAGACTACATACAAAGGAATAAACTGGTCTACTTTCTTACACTATACACAGCAGTAAACTCAAAATGAATTAAAGACCGAAATGTGAGACCTAAAACAATACAACTCCTAGAAGAAAACATAAATCTCTTAGACATCAGCCTCAGAAAAATTTTTCTAGGTATGTTTACTCAGGCAAGGGAAACAAAAGCAAAGTAAATATATTAGGACTGTACCAAAATAAAAAGCTTATGCACAGTAAAGGAAACATCAACACAACAAAAAGGCAATGTAATAAATTAAGGAAAATATTTGAAAATGATATATACAATAAGAGGTTAATATCCATTATATACGTGAGTGTGTGTATAACCAAAAAACACCAAAAAGACCCCACAAATACTATTAAAAATGGATAGAAGATATGAATGAATATTTTTCCCAAAGAAGACCTATATATGGCTAATAGACACCTGAAAAATCACTAATCACTAACATCACTAATCATCAGGGAAATGCAAATAAAAACCACAATGAGGGGCACCTGATGACTCAGCTAAACGTCTGACTCTTGATTTCATCTCAGGTCATGGTCTCAAGGTCATGAAATTGGGCCCTTCATTGGGTTGCATGCATGGAATGGAGCCTGCTTAAGATTCCCTATTTCTCTCTTCCTCTGTTTTTAGGGAGAGTGTGCAGGAGAGGACCAAACAAACAACAACAACAAAACCCATAAGATTTCACCTCATATCTGTCAGAATGACTAATACCAGAAATGCAAAAAGAAAAAAATAACAATTGTTGGTGAGGATGTGGAGAAAAAGGAAACTTTGTGCACTGTTGGCGAGAATACAAATTGGTACAGCCTTTGTGGAAAACAGTATGGAGATTCCTCAAAAAAAATTAAACATTGAAATATATGATCCAGTAATTTCACTACTGGCTATTTATCCAAAGAAAACAAAAACATTAATTAAAAAAGTACAGGCATCCCTCTATTTATTGCAGTACTATTTATAATAGCCAAGATATGGAAGCAACCTAAGAGTTTATTAATAGGTGAATGGATAAGGAAGATGTGTTGTATACACATGATGGAATATTTTAAACATAAAGACAAATGAGATCTTGCCATCTGTAAAGTCACGGATGGACCTAAAGGATATTATGCTAAATAAAATAAATCAGAGAAAGACAAATGTCATATGATTTCACTTACATATGGAATGTAACAAATTAATGAACAAACAAAAACAGCAAAAAGAGTCCTACAAATACAGAGAACAAAGTGGTGGTTGCCAGAGTACAGGGGGTTGGGGATTGGCAAAAAGGGATGAATTGCAGTGAGAAGCATAGGTTTCTAGTTATGAAATGGATGTCACAGGGATGAAAGGTACAGCATAGGGAATATATAGTCAATGGTATTTTAATAGAATTGTATAGTGACAGATGGTAACTGTACTTGTGGTGAGAATAACATAGTATATAGAGTTGTTGAGTAACTATGTTGCACATCAAAACTAATATAACATTCAATGATAAAAAGTCACTGGTAATATTAAAAGACTCATGTGTTATATTTTTCAAATACATAATTTTAACTCAAACTAACCCTGCTTTTTTGGTTGTCACTTTGTCAATTTCCAAGCAGACAGAATATGATTTTATGCGATGACACCACTAGAAAATTAAACTGTACAGCTACTTAGGATAGCAAAAATAATGTAAAATGAACATAGTAAAATATGAAGCTTCAGTACCACAGAAAATGATACAATAACTCATCTCACTAGTGAAAAGTTGTGTACAGATATTCTAAGTATTTGTAATTGCCTTATGAACTTTCATAAAATGAATATTCTATTTAGAAAGGCACTAATGTCTTCTCAAATGCCTGCTATTAATTCCACCTCATCTTTCTACTACAAATTCTTCAGTTAATTTTTTAAAAAAATCTTAATTGTTTTTACTTTATAACCACATCTAAAAAAAAAGCTTTCTTACTAAATTTCTTCTCTATGTTTACACTGTTACACTTAATTTATTATTTGTGTGGTGCTATTATGCACACAGCCCCAACACCATGGATTTCTCTTTAGAAAAAAAACAACATACAAACTGTGCAGTACCTTGCTCCATTCTGGCATCTAAAATGGATTAATTTTAGTGAAATAACTATGCATCAACGTTTTTCTTTCCCATTTTATGCCATTAAGATAAATTCTCAGAAATTAGGGTCGTCCTAATTATATAAAGAGACTTTTTTTTAATTTTTTTTTTCAACGTTTATTTATTTTTGGGACAGAGAGACAGAGCATGAACGGGGGAGGAGCAGAGAGAGAGGGAGACACAGAATCGGAAACAGGCTCCAGGCTCTGAGCGGTCAGCACAGAGCCCGACGCGGGGCTCGAACTCACGGACCGCGAGATCGTGACCTGGCTGAAGTCGGACGCTTAACCGACTGCGCCACCCAGGCGCCCCATAAAGAGACATTTTTGGGAGTATAGGTTTTATCAACTAAACAGCTCTCATTTTAAGAGATGAAAATAAAAAGAGTAAAGGTATATACATATATATATATATAGATAGATAGATATATATACATATATATATATATGTATATACATATATATATATATATATATAAAATCATGGAAAAAGCAGGTTTTTGCTATCTGAAGCTTCAAATAAAAATATAACAGAAGTCTAGGATGGCAGATAAATAAACATCACTTAAATACAGGTTAATACATTAACTCTAATTTTATTAGGCTTTCAGAGGTCCATATTTTATTGACTTACTAATTTTATTCCTTTAATTCCATTTATTCTTTCCTTCTCTGCTGGACATTATTTCTACATTCTAGAAGATGGTTTGTCCTTTTTAAAAAAAGTTTATTTACTTATTTTGAGAGAAATGGAGAGAGAAATAAAATCTGGTGGAAGGGCAGAAAGGGAGAGAGAATCCCAAACAGGGATTCTCAGCACTGACAGTACAGAGCCCAATATGGGGCTCAAACTCAAGAACTGCAAGATCATGACCTGAGCCAAAATCAAGAGTCCGATGCTTAATTGAGCAACCCAGGTGCCCCTGCACGATGGTTTTTCCTAACAGCTCAATGCCCTCAATTACTGCTGAGCTTTATAATCTAAGATAACACTTATATCTCAGTGATGTATGTTAAAAAAGTTTCTCATTGCCCTATAAAATAGAAAAGGTACATCTACTGTTATGGTTTAAAATGTTCTCCCCAAAAGATAAGTTGAAACTCTAATTTCCCGTATCTGTGAATGTGACCTTATTTCAAAATAGGGTCTTTGAACATGATATCAATTAAGATGAAGTAATAGTGGATTAAGGTGGGTTCTAATCCAACAACTGGTGCCATTTAAGAAGAGAAAATTTGGCAGCCTCTCTGGAAAACATTTGGAGATTACTCAAAAAATTAAAAATAGAACTACCCTATGAACTGGCAATAGCACTACTAGGAATTTATCCGAAGGATACAGGGGTGCTGATTCATAGGGTCATATGTACCCTGATGTTTATAGCAGCACTTTCAACAATAGCCAAATTATGGAAAGAGCCTAAATGTCCATCAACTGATGAATAAAGAAGATGTGGTTTATATATACAATGGAATACTACTTGGCAATAAGAAAGAATGAAATCCTGCTATTTGCAACAATGTGTATGGAACTGGAGGGTATTATGCTAAGTGAAATAAGTCAGTCAGAGAAAGACAGGTGTCTTATGTTTTCACTCATATGTGAGAAACTTAACAGAAGACCATGGGGGAGGGAAGGAGAAACATAGTTTCAAACAGATAGGGAGGAAAAACATAAGAGACTCTTAAATACAGAGAACAGAGGGTTGATGGGCAAGATGGGGGAAAGGGGAAAATGGGTGATGAGCATTGAGAAGGGCACTTGTTGGGATGAGCACTGGGTGTTGTATGTAAGCAACGAATCACGGGAATCTATCCCCGAAACCAAAAGCGCACTGTATACACTGTATGTTAGCTAACTTGACAATAAATTACATGTTAAAAAAAGAGAAAAAATTTGGACACAGAAAACAGGGAAGAGTACCATAGGATGATGGAGGTAGAGATTGAAGTTCTGAATTTACAAGCCAAGCAACACCAAGAATAATTGGTAATTACCAGACACTAGATGAGTCATGGTGAGATTTCTTCCCTAGAGCCTTCAGAGAGAGCATGGCCCAGAGCAACCCCCAGAACTGAGGGACAATATATTATTGTTGTTTTAAGCCACTGACTTTATGATACTTTGTTATAGTAGCCTTAGGGGGAAAAATACTCTTACTAAGGTATTCATTATTTCAAATAACATTTATAAGAAGAGCTTATGAGGCAGGGCTTCAACTGACTACAAACAGATACGTTGAAAATTTTTGAAAGAAAGCTCAATATATAGCCAAGCTTCAGAAGAAGAAAAGACAAATCTCAGGGAAAAAAAAAGGAAAAAGGGAACTCAAGCTAAAAATAAAATGACAGAGATTTGAAGCTGAGAATTTGAGAAAATGGTCAGGATTAAATACCAAAGATAAATATTAAAAAAATGACATAAAACATTTACACAAGAAAAATTTCATTAAAATTTAAAAATTCAATGAGTGGGTTAAAAAGACTCAACCGGAGAAAGACTTTGGATATGGAAAATAGGTCTGGAAAATATATCTCCCCATAGATTGTAGCACAGAGAGATATAGAATACAAAACATTTTAGTGTTAGTTAACATATAGTGTAATAATAATTTCAGGAATAGAATTTAGTGATATATCACTTATATATAGCACCCAGTGCTCATCCCAACAAGTGCCCTCCTTAATGCTCATTGCCCATTTAGCCCATCCCCCCACCCAACACCCCACCAGCAACCCTCAAATTTGTTCTCTGTATTCAAGAGTCTCTTATGGTTTGCTTATCTCTCTGTTTTTATCTTATTTTTCCTTCTCTTCCCCTATGTTCATCTGTTCTCTTTCTTAACTTCCACATATGAGTGAAATCATATGATATTTGTCTTTCTCTGACTGACTTATTTTGTTTAGCATAATATACTCTAGTTCCATCCATGTTGCTGCAAATGGCAAGATTTCATTTTTGATTGTCAAGTAATATTCTATTGTATGTCTATACCGTATCTTCTTTACCCATGCATCAGTCGATGGATGTTTGAGTTCTTTCCATACTTCAACTATTGTCAATAGTGCTTCTATAAATATTGTGGTGAATATGCCTCTTCAAATCAACATTTTTGTATCCTTTGGATAAATATGTAGTAGTACAATTGCCAGGTCATAGGGTAGTTCTGTTGTTAACTTTTTGAGGAAACTCCCTACTGTTTTCCAGAGTGGCTGCACCAGTTTGCATTCTCACCAACAGTGCAAGAGGGTTCCCATTTCTCCACATCCTTGCCAGCATGTGTTGTTTCCTGAGTTGTTAATTTTAGCCATTCTGACAGTTGTGATGTGGTATCTTATTGTGGTGTTTTGCATTTCCCTAATAATGTGTGATGTTGAGCATCTCTTCATGTGTCTCTTAGCCATCTGGATGTCTTCTTTGGAAAAGTGTGTATTCATGTCTTTTGCCCATTTCTTTATTGGATTATTCAATTTTTGGTTGTTGAGTTTGATAAGTTCTTATGTGCCAACAAACTAGACAACTTGGAAGAAATGGACAAATTCCTAGACACTGACACACTACCAAAAGTCAAACAGAAAGAAATGGAAAATCTGAACAGGCCCATAACTAGTGAAGAAATTGAATCAGTTTTCAAAAATCTCCCAACATTAAGAATCGTGGACCAGAAAGCTTCCCAAGGGAATTCTACCACACATTAAATCAGAGCTAATACCTATCCTTCTCAGGCTGTTCCAAAAAAATAAAATAAAATAAAATACAAGCAGAAGGAAAGCTTCCAGACTCATTCTATGAAGTGAGAATTACCTTGATTCCCAAATCAGACAGAGACCCCAGAAAGAAAGAAGCTGCAAGGCCCATCCAAAATTCCTACGTACAAGAGCACTTTAACAGAGAGCATAGCCTATAGCTTCCCTTGTCTGCAGAGCAAAACTGGTGGCCTCACCAGACCATGGAATTCGGTGCATACTTCCACCGAATTCAGGGCCCATACCTGATTCAGGGCCCTAAACATCAAGTTGTACAGGTATTTCCTGGGGCTGGGAACTTAATTTATGGCCCCATTGTCTATGGATATCTGTACTCAGTTCCAACCATCTGGTAAGCCTGACCAGAGAATCCGGGCAACCATGGAGCCAGTTTAGTCTCACTTCCGTAAGCCATAGTATTAGGCTCCACTTGACTGGTAAAGAACTGTCTCTCCTGCAGCAAACCTAAAAAGTCTAGAAGAGGATCCCTACTACTCAAAATGTGGAGATACCATTGCAATAAATCAACAATCATGAAAAACTAGGTCAAATATGATAGCTAATAAAGCTCCAACAATTGACCCTAAAGCAATGGAAATCTATGAACTTTCAGGCAAAGAATTCAGAATATTTATCTTTTTTAGGGAGCTACAAGAAAATAGACAAAATTAGGAAAACAATGCATGAACAAAATAACTTTGACGAGGAAATAGCATCCAACAAGAAAATCCAGTAGAATTCCTAGAGTTCTTTATATATATTGGATATTAACCCATTATCAGATACATAATTTGCAAATATTTTCTCCCATCAAATAGTTTTCCTTTTTATTCTGTTAATGATTTCCTTTGTTGTGCAGAAGTCTTTTTTTTTGTAGTTTCAAGTTTTTATTTAAATTACAGTTAACATAGTGTAATATTAGTTTCAAGTGTAGAATTTAGTGATTCATCACTTACATATAACACCCAGTTCTAATCAAAACAAGTGCCCTTAACACCCATTATTCACTTAACCTATACCTCTACCCTGCCCACCTTCCCCTCCAGTAACCATCAGTTTGTTCTCTAAGAGTCTGTTTTGTGGTTTGCCTCTTTCCTTTTTCCCCTATGTTCATTTGTTTCTTAAATTCTAAATGTGTGAAATCATATGGTATTTGGCTTTCTCTGACTGACTTATTTTGCGTATCATAATACTCTCTAGCTCCAACCAAGTCACAAAAATAGCAAGTAATATCCCATTGTAAATATATACCACATCTTCTTTATCCATTCATCAGTTAATGTCCATTGGGCTCTTTCCATTATGTGGCTATTATTGGTAATGCTGCTATAACCATTGGAGTGCATGTATCCCTTTGAACATTTTTGTATTCTTTGGGTAAATACCTAGTAGTGCAATTGCTGAATTGTAAGGTAGTTCTATTTTGTGAAGAATCTCCACACTGTTTTCCCAGAGTGGCTGCACCAGTTTGCATTTCCACCCATAGCGTAAGAGGGATCCCTTTTCTGTACATCCTCACCCAAACCGGTTGTGTCTTGTGTTTCTGATTTTTGCCATTCTGACAGGTGTGAGGTGATATCTCATTGTAGTTTTGGTATTTCCCTGATGATGAGTGATATTGAGCATCTTTTCATGTGTATGTTGGCCATCTGGATGTCTTCTTTGGAAAAATATCTATTCATGTCTTCAGTTAATTTTTAATTGGATTATTCATTTTTTGGGTGTTGAGTTTTGTAAGTTCTTTATATTTTGGATCCTAATCCTTTTCAGATTTGTGATTTACAAATATCTTCTCCCATTCCTTTGGTTGTCTTTTAGTTTTACTGATTGTTTCCTTTGCTGTGCAAGAGCTTTTTATCTTGATGAAGTCCCAATAGTTTATTTTTGCTTTTGTTTCCCTTGCTCAGGAGACATATCTAGAAAGAAGTTGCTCTGGCCAAAGTCAAAGAGGTTACTGCCTAAGTTCTCCTCTGTCAATTTTATGGTTTCAGGTCTTCCATTTAGGTCTTTCATTCATTTTGAGTTTATCTTTGTGTATGGTGTAAGAAAGTGGTCTGGTTTCATTCTTTTGCATGTTACTATCCTGTTTTCCCTATACCATTTGTTGAAGAGACTCTTTTTCCATTGGATATCCTTTCCTGCTTTGTTGAAGATTAGTTGACCATATAGTTGTGTATTTGCCTTGATAGTCTTTAACTGTCACTTTGGTTAAATGGATAACTAAGCATTGTTTCACAGTGATATGATCCTATTTAATCAAATTTTTCAAAACCTTTGAAAATCTTTGATAACATTCTCTAAATTCAAATTCTAAATGAAGTCTTCTTGGTCTCAAAGTAACTTTAGGATATTCAGAAGGTCCCTGGAACACCCCAAAGGATTTGTTCTCTCTCCTTGTAAAAGAGAAACATTAAACTAGTTAGGCTTATTTGAAATATTATATTATATGGAAAGCATTATCAAATAAGAAATCATATTAAACATGCATTTTTAAATGTTTGTCACATAAATAACCAAATTTCCTTGTAATTGCATTATCGTGAACTCTTATCAGGTCTTTAACCATAGCTATTTTTAAGTAAGTCTGTTTTCATTTAAAGACAGTGCTTTACTTAGATACTTTTATAAAAGTGTTCCTGTGTAAGTGTTTCATCTTCAAGGAGATTCATGAAAAACACTGACAAGTACAAGTTTCATATAACTAAGATCATATCATTGAATACAATAAGAATTTACAGAATTCTAACGGAAAAAGTGATGAAATTATAAAACTGATACCAAAAGATCAAGATCAACAAGAATTAATTATATGAGACTAAGAACTCATGAAGACTTCTTTACGAAACATAAGAGAAACAACAGTTTTTTTTAAATTTTAAAACACTTTATTGCTTAAAAATTAAAAAGAAACTATTGTTAAAGAATGCTACTATATTTGAGCTTTCAGTGAGTCATAATCTTTTTGCTGGTGGAGAATCTTACCTCCACATCCACGGTTTCTGGCTCATCAGGGTGGTGTTTGCTGAAGGTACTGGAAATTTCTTAAAATAAGACAACACTGAAGTCTGCTGCATCAACTTAGTGTTCTATTCATAAATGATTTCTCTATGATGCTGTTTGATAGCATTTTACCCGCAGTAGAACTTCTTTCAAAATTAGAGTTAGCTGACAAGCAGTAGAATTTAAGAGGACTAAGTCTATGTAATACCCGAAATCTGTTGTTGTCATTTCAATAATCTTCACAGCATCTTCCCCAAGAGTAGATTCCATCTCAAGAAACTGCTTTCTTTGCCCATTGATAGAAGCAACTCCTAATCGCTTCAATTTTAGCATGAGATTTCTTTAATCCAGTCCTATCCTCAAGCTCCACTTCTAATTCTAGTTCTATTGCTATTTCCACCACATCTGTAGTTAATTCCTCCACTGAAGTCTTAAACCCTTCAAAGTCACCCATGAGGGTTGCAATAGACTTCTTCCAAACTTCGTTTTTGTTGATATTTTGACTTTTTCCCCATGAGTCTGAATGGCATCTATAACATCCATCAACTAATGAATGGATAAAGAAGATCTGGTATAGATATACAACGATATACTACTTGGCAATGAAGAAGGATGAAATCTTGCCATTTGCAACAACATGGATGGAACTAGAGATATTA
This sequence comes from Lynx canadensis, assembly GCF_007474595.2. Taxonomy (NCBI): domain Eukaryota; kingdom Metazoa; phylum Chordata; class Mammalia; order Carnivora; family Felidae; genus Lynx; species Lynx canadensis. Next base: position 103,334,831 of record NC_044306.2, read on the forward strand.
TGCTAAGCTAAATAAGTCAGTCAGAGAAAGACAGATGATATATTATTTCACTCATGTGGAATTTTATAAAGACAACATATGAACATAGGGAAAGGGAAGAAAAAATAAGATAAAAAGAGACTTTTAAATAAAGAGAACAAATTGAGGATTGCTGGAGGAGAGGTGGGTGGGGGATGGGTTAAACGGGTAGTGGGCATTAAGGAGGGAACTTTTTGGGATGAGCACTGGGTGTCCTTTGTAAGAGATGAATTACTGGGTTTTACTCCTGAAGCCATGACAACACTGTATCTTAACTAATGTGGATTTAAATTAAAAAAAAGAAAAAAAAAAGAAAAAACATTCCATTCAAAATATTACTTCTTACTGACAATGCATCTGGTCACCCAAGAGCTCTGATGGAGATGTGCAATGAGATTAATGTTTTCATTCCTGATAACACAACATCCATTCTGGAGCCCATGGCTCAAGGAATAATTTTGACTTACAGGTCTCATTTAAGAAATACATTTTGGGGGCGCCTGGGTGGCGCAGTCCGTTAAGCGTCCGACTTCAGCCAGGTCACGATCTCGCGGTCCGGGAGTTCGAGCCCTGCGTCGGGCTCTGGGCTGATGGCTCGGAGCCTGGAGCCTGTCTCCGATTCTGTGTCTCCCTCTCTCTCTGCCCCTCCCCCGTTCATGCTCTGTCTCTCTCTGTCCCAAAAATAAATAAAAGTTGAAAAAAAAATTAAAAAAAAAAAAAGAAATACATTTTGTAAAGCTACAGCTGCCATAGATAGTCGTATTTCTGATGGATCTGGGAAAAATAAATAGAAAACATTTTGGAAAGCATCTTTTATTTTTGATTTTTCCTGACTCATGAACATATTTTTCTCTTTTGTTAAGCTATCAGCAATCTGTTAACATATACATTTGCGAACAAAAATGAAACATATCTTTTTCTCCCTATCTCATCTGTCCTGAATTTGGCTATTCTTAGTGAGTACTTTTACTTTTGTGGCAATATAGTTATTTTTATAAGTTCAATAAGAATCTCTTCTCTTTCTAACAGGACACAATTGGAGACATTGGTTACACTACCAAAGCTTTGACTATAATGCCATATTTGAGAATGTGCATAGAATCAGATATGACCAGATATCTTGAAGAAACAGCCTATTGTAAAAGAACTTCTCTTCCTGTGAAGGTATGGTCTGAAAATATGTTCCATTGACTCACGTCTGCCATGGCTCAAACTCCCACTCTAAGTGGCATGCCTACTTGCAGCAGAGGAGCACTCTGTCTTCTAGTCCACTATCTCCAGAAATGTGGGTGTCACTAGGCTTTGAAACATATAGATCCTCCAAATACCCTCACTCCTGTTTCTGTGGTGGCTCCTGTGGCCTCTAGAAAGGGAGTAAAGGAAATTCCCGCTGATGCCTGGCATGCAGATGGGTCTAGTTAGCACAACCCACCCACAGGGACTGCAGTCGCTATTCTGCCCAACTCTGGCACCATTTGAATGGAGAAAGGAACAAACTGCAATAGCCAGTAGTCTGAACTCAGAGCAGTTTGGCTGGGAATAGCTCAGGAGTCCTGGTCATTATCCCTTCACACTGACAATAAGGCTGTACTGAAAGGATTAACCGTATGGCTTGGATAATGGGAAGAAAGAGATAATTATGAACAAACACTTATGGGGTCAGGATATATGAAAAGACATCTGGGTTGGCCTGCAAGAACCCAAGGCGGTCCTGTTTTTCACTTCCCAGCTAAGGTACTAACATAGCCCCTGACAATCGGGACATTGATGCCCTACAAGCATTTGTAGTGCCTGGGTAGAATGGTGTATAGCCAAGAGTGCTGGATTGTTCTTGAAATACCATGACTTGCAAAACAACCAGAAAACAACAAAATGGCAGTAAGTCCTTACTAAACAATTACTTTAAAAGTAAACACATTCATTCTGTAATCAAAAGACAGAATGGATGAGCAGCTAAAAAAAATGAAATCCAATAATATGCTACCTATAAGAGACTCACCTTAGCTTTAAAGACGCAGACTAAGTAAAGGGATGGAAAAATATATTTCAAGCAAATGGTAACTAATATAAAGAAGGAGTAGCTATATTTACACCAGACAAAGTAGTCCTTAAAATAAAAAGACAAAGATCATTATATATTAATAAAAGGGTCAATTTATGAAGATGATATAACCATTGTGAAGACTTATGCACCTAACATGAGATTATCTAAATACATAAAAACTATTAGAGCTAAAAGGGGAAATAAACAAGTAATACAATAAACAATATTTGGGGACTTTACTACCTCACTAGTAACAACAGATAGATCATCCACATAGCAAATCACTGAGAAAACAGTGATTTCAACAGCACTATAGCATAATGAACCTATGAGATATATACAGAACATTCTACTCAACAACAGAATACACATTTTTTTCATGCTAATATTCTCTTTTTTTTTCAATATATGAAGTTTATTGTCAAACTGGTTTCCATACAACACCCAGTGCTCATCCCAAAAGGTGCCCTCCTCAATACCCATCACCCACCCTCCCCTCCCTCCCACCCCCCCATCAACCCTCAGTTTGTTCTCAGTTTTTAAGAGTCTCTTATGCTTTGGCTCTCTTCCACTCTAACCTCTTTTTTTTTCCTTCCCCTCCCCCATGGGTTTCTGTTAAGTTTCTCAGGATCCACATTAGAGTGAAACCATATGGTATCTGTCTTTCTCTGTATGGCTTATTTCACTTAGCATCATACTCTCCAGTTCCATCCATGTTGCTACAAAGGGCCATATTTCATTCTTCCTCATTGCCACGTAGTACTCCATTGCAGAATACACATTTTTAAAGCACACATAAAACATTTTCCAGAATAGACCATATGTTAGACCACAAAACAAGTTTTAGCAAATTCAAGAAGACTAAAATCATGTGAAGTATCTTCTCAGACCATAATGGTATAAAATTACAAATCAATAACAAGAGGAAAACTGAAAAATTCATGAATATATGGAAATTAAACAACACTCTCCAGGACAACCAATGGATCAAAGAAGAAACTAAATAGGAACTTTAAAAAAATAACTTGAGAAAAACAAGAATGGAAACACAATATACCAAAACTTACATGGTGCCACAAAAGCAATTCTAAGAGGGAAGTTTATAGTAATAAATGTTACATTAAGTAACAAAAAAGATCTTAAGTAAACATGTAACTTTACCCTTAAGGAACTAGAAAAAGAAGAACAAACTGGGGCCAAAGTTATCATGAGAAAGAAACAAATAAAGATTAGAGAAAAAACAAATGACATAGAGAACAGGAAAACAATAGAAAAGATTAACAAACTGGGGTGCCTGGGTGACTCAGCTGGTTAAGTGGCGGACTCTTGAATTCATCTCAGGCCATGATCTCACAGTTGTGAGATAGAGTCTCACATGGAGAGTTGCACTGGAATGAAGCCTGCTTGGGTTTCTCTTTCTCCCTCTCTCTCTGTCCCATGCATGTGCATGCATATGCATATACAGACTCTCTCTCTAAAAATAAATAAACATTTAAAAAAAAGATTAACAAGCCTTTAGCTAGACTAACAAAGGAAAAAAGAGGACCCCCCCCCAAAAAAATGTGTGTGTGTGTGTGTGTGTGTGTGTGTGTGTGTATATATATATATATATATATGAAAAAGAATACGTTACAGCTGACAGCACAAACACAAATGATTATAAGAAACTACAAAGAACATTAATAGGCCAACAAAGTGGACAACCTAGAAAAAATGGAAGAATTGTTAAGAGCATACAAACTAACAAGACTGACTCAGGAAGAAACAGAAAATCTGAATAGATCAATTACTAGTAGGAATATTAATCAGTAATAAAAATGTCCCATTTACAATAGCATCAATTTATGGTAGCATAAAAAACAATAAACTACCTAGAATAAAATTAACCATGGATTAAAAGTATCAATAGTATTAAAATGATCATACTACCAAGTGCTACATATAGATTCAATTCAATTTCTATCTAGTTTCCAATGATTTTTTTTTACAGAAGTGAAATAGACAATTCCAAAATTTATATGGAACCACAAAAAACCCTGAATAGCCAAATCAATCCCCAAAAAAGAATAAAGCAGGAGGCATTGCAATTCCTGACTTCAAACTATATGGTTCTGGCATAAAAGCAAAAAAAAAAAAAAAAAAAAATAGATCAAAGGAAGAGAATAAAAAACACAGAAATAAACCCAAGCATATATGGTCAACTAATATCTGACAAGGGAGCCAAGAATATTCAGTGGAGAAAAGGTATTCTCTTCAATAAATAGGCACTAAGAAAATTAGATATCCACATGTAAAAAATTAAAGCTAGGCCCCTATGAGGTCACCTAGATGGCTCAGTTGAGTGTCCAACTTCAGCGAGGTCATGATCTCACAGTTTGTGAGTATGATCCCCACATCTGGTTCCCTGCTGTCAGCGCAGGGCCTGGCTTTGGATCCTGTCTCCAGCTCTCTCTACCCCTCCCCTGCTAATGCATGTTCCCTCCTTAGCACTCTCTCTCTCAAAATGAATAAACTTTTTTTTTAAAAAAAAAGCTGAACCCCCTATCGTATACCACTCACAAAGATTAACTTAAAATATATTAAAGACTTAAGTGTAAGGCCTGAAATCATGAAACTCCTAGAAGATAGTACAGGACAAAATCTCTTTGACATGAGTGTTGATAAGGACACTTTGGACAGGACACCTGAAGCACAAGCAACAAAATAAAAAAATAAGCAAGGAGGACTATATCAAAGTAGAAAGCTTCTACATGACAAAGAAAACAATTAACAAAATGAAAAAGCAAACCATATAATGGGAGGAGATTTTTCAGAAATGATTTATCTGATAAGAGATTAATATCCAAAATATAAAGCTCAAAATTCAGTAAGCAAAAAACCCCAAATAATCCAACTTAAAAATGGGCAAACATTGATAAACATTGTTCCAAAGAAGATATGCCAGAAGCAAACTGATACATGACAAGATGCTTAACATCACTAGTCATGGAAATACAAATCACAACTGTAATGAAATTACCTCATAACTGTTATAATGGCTATCATCAAAAATAGGTAACAAATGCTGGTGAGGATGTGGAAAATAGGAAATCTTTGTGCACTATTGCTGGAATTGTAAACTGGTACAGCACTATGGGAAACAGTGTGGAGAATCCAAAAAATTAAAAAAAATATAACTACTATGTTACCCAGCAATTCCACTTCTGGAAATATATTCAAAGAAAACAAATACAAACTCAAAAATGACTCAGTGTTTATAGCAGAATTTTTTTTACAATAACCAAGATATGGAAACAACCTAAGTGTCCATCAATGGATAAGTAAATATGCAACTTGTGGTATATATTATATACACACAGGAATATTTTTCAGCCATAAAAACTGAGGAAATCCTACCATTTGCAGTAACATGGATACTCCTTGAGGGCATTAATCAAAGTGAAATAAGGTAGACAGAGAAAGACAAATACTATATGGTCTCACATATGTGATATCCAGAAACAAACCAAAATGCACTCAGAGGAAAGGGGCTGATTTGTGATTACAAGAGACAGTGGGCAGGGGAGGGGGAATGATAGGAGTTACGTGGTCAAAGATACTTCTAGTTACAAGGTAATTAGTAGGGATATAATGTACAGCATGATGACTATAGTTAATACTGCTACATGATACACACACACACACACACGGAAATTATTTAAAGAGTAAATCCTGAGTTTTCATTACAAGGAAAAAATATTTTTTTACCTTTTTAGATTTCTTTTTTTTTGTATTTATGAGATGATAAATGCTAACTAAATTATAGTGATAATCATTTTATTTATTTATTTTTTAAATCTGAAAGGCATGTTTAATTTTTAATTTTTTTTTATTTTTTTTTTTACTTTTTTTTTTATTTTTTATATATATGAAATTTATTGACAAATTGGTTTCCATACAACACCCAGTGCTCATCCCAAAAGGTGCCCTCCTCAATACCCATCACCCACCCTCCCCTCCCTCCCACCCCCCATCAACCCTCAGTTTGTTCTCAGTTTTTAACAGTCTCTTATGCTTTGGCTCTCTCCCACTCTAACCTCTTTTTTTTTTTTTTTCCTTCCCCTCCCCCATGGGTTCCTGTTTAGTTTCTCAGGATCCACATAAGAGTGAAACCATGTGGTATCTGTCTTTCTCTGTATGGCTTATTTCACTTAGCATTACACTCTCCAGTTCCATCCACGTTGCTACAAAAGGCCATATTTCATTTTTTCTCATTGCCACATAGTACTCCATTGTGTATATATACCACAATTTCTTTATCCATTCATCAGTTGATGGACATTTAGGCTCTTTCCATAATTTGGCTATTGTTGAGAGTGCTGCTATAAACATTGGGGTACAAGTGCCCCTATACATCAGTACTCCTGTATCCCTTGGATAAATTCCTAGCAGTGCTATTGCTGGGTCATAGGGTAGGTCTATTTTTAATTTTCTGAGGAACCTCCACACTGCTTTCCAGAGCGGCTGCACCAATTTGCATTCCCACCAACAGTGCAAGAGGGTTCCCGTTTCTCCACATCCTCTCCAGCATCTATAGTCTCCTGATTTGTTCATTTTGGCCACTCTGACTGGTGTGAGGTGATACCTGAGTGTGGTTTTGATTTGTATTTCCCTGATAAGGAGCGACGCTGAACATCTTTTCATGTGCCTGTTGGCCATCTGGATGTCTTCTTTAGAGAAGTGTCTATTCATGTTTTCTGCCCATTTCTTCACTGGGTTATTTGTTTGTCGGGTGTGGAGTTTGGTGAGCTCTTTATAGATTTTACATACTAGCCCTTTGTCCGATATGTCATTTGCAAATATCTTTTCCCATTCCGTTGGTTGCCTTTTAGTTTTGTTGGTTGTTTCCTTTGCTGTGCAGAAGCTTTTTATCTTCATAAGGTCCCAGTAATTCACTTTTGCTTTTAATTTCCTTGCCTTTGGGGATGTGTCGAGTAAGAGATTGCTACGGCTGAGGTCAGAGAGGTCTTTTCCTGCTTTCTCCTCTAAGGTTTTGATGGTTTCCTGTCTCACATTTAGGTCCTTTATCCATTTTGAGTTTATTTTTGTAAATGGTGTGAGAAAGTGGTCTAGTTTCAACCTTCTGCATGTTGCTGTCCAGTTCTCCCAGCACCATTTGTTAAAGAGGCTGTCTTTTTTCCATTGGATGTTCTTTCCTGCTTTGTCAAAGATGAGTTGGCCGTACGTTTGTGGGTCTAGTTCTGGGGTTTCTATTCTATTCCATTGGTCTGTGTGTCTGTTTTTGTGCCAATACCATGCTGTCTTGATGATGACAGCTTTGTAGTAGAGGCTAAAGTCTGGGATTGTGATGCCTCCTGCTTTGGTCTTCTTCTTCAAAATTCCTTTGGCTATTCGGGGCCTTTTGTGGTTCCATATGAATTTTAGGATTGCTTGTTCTAATTTCGAGAAGAATGCTGGTGCAATTTTGATTGGGATTACATTGAATGTGTAGATAGCTTTGGGTAGTATTGACATTTTGACAATATTTATTTTTCCAATCCATGAGCAGGGAATGTCTTTCCATTTCTTTAAATCTTCTTCAATTACCTTCATAAGCTTTCTATAGTTTTCAGCATACAGATCCTTTACATCTTTGGTTAGATTTATTCCTAGGTATTTTATGCTTCTTGGTGCAATTGTGAATGGGATCATTTTCTTTATTTGTCTTTCTGTTGCTTCATTGTTAGTGTATAAGAATGCAACTGATTTCTGTACATTGATTTTGTATCCTGCAACTTTGCTGAATTCATGTATCAGTTCTAGCAGACTTTTGGTGGAGTCTATCGGATTTTCCATGTATAATATCATGTCATCTGCAAAAAGCGAAAGCTTGACTTCATCTTTGCCAATTTTGATGCCTTTGATTTCCTTTTGTTGTCTGATTGCTGATGCTAGAACTTCCAACACTATGCTAAACAACAGCGGTGAGAGTGGGCATCCCTGTCGTGTTCCTGATCTCAGGGAAAAAGCTCTCAGTTTTTCCCCGTTGAGGATGATGTTAGCTGTGGGATTTTCATAAATGGCTTTTATGATCTTTAAATATGTTCCTTCTATCCCGACTTTCTCAAGGGTTTTTATTAAGAAAGGGTGCTGGATTTTGTCAAAAGCCTTTTCTGCATCGATTGACAGGATCATATGGTTCTTCTCTTTTTTTTTGTTAATGTGATGTATCACGTTGATTGATTTGCGAATGTTGAACCAGCCCTGCATTCCAGGAATGAATCCCACTTGATCATGGTGAATAATTCTTTTTATATGCTGTTGAATTCGATTTGCTAGTATCTTATTGAGAATTTTTGCATCCATATTCATCAGGGATATTGGCCTGTAGTTCTCTTTTTTTACTGGGTCTCTGTCTGGTTTAGGAATCAAAGTAATACTGGCTTCATAGAAGGAGTCTGGAAGTTTTCCTTCCCTTTCTATTTCTTGGAATAGCTTGAGAAGGATACGTATTATCTCTGCTTTAAATGTCTGGTAGAACTCCCCTGGGAAGCCATCTGGTCCTGGACTCTTATTTGTTGGGAGATTTTTGATAACCGATTCAATTTCTTCGCTGGTTATGGGTCTGTTCAAGCTTTCTATTTCCTCCTGATTGAGTTTTGGAAGAGTGTGGGTGTTCAGGAATTTGTCCATTTCTTCCAGGTTGTCCAATTTGTTGGCATATAATTTTTCATAGTATTCCCTGATAATTGTTTGTATCTCTGAGGGATTGGTTGTAATAATTCCATTTTCATTCATGATTTTATCTATTTGGGTCATCTCCCTTTTCTTTTTGAGAAGCCTGGCTAGAGGTTTGTCAATTTTGTTTATTTTTTCAAAAAACCAACTCTTGGTTTCGTTGATCTGCTCTACAGTTTTTTTAGATTCTATATTGTTTATTTCTGCTCTGATCTTTATTATTTCTCTTCTTCTGCTGGGTTTAGGCTGCCTTTGCTGTTCTGCTTCTATTTCCTTTAGGTGTGCTGTTAGATTTTGTATTTGGGATTTTTCTTGTTTCTTGAGATAGGCCTGGATTGCAATGTATTTTCCTCTCAGGACTGCCTTCGCTGCGTCCCAAAGCGTTTGGATTGTTGTATTTTCATTTTCGTTTGTTTCCATGTATTTTTTTATTTCTTCTCTAATTGCCTGGTTGACCCACTCATTCGTTAGTAGGGTGTTCTTTAACCTCCATGCTTTTGGAGGTTTTCCAGACTTTTTCCTGTGGTTGATTTCAAGCTTCATAGCATTGTGGTCTGAAAGTATGCATGGTATAATTTCAATTCTTGTAAACTTATGAAGGGCTGTTTTGTGACCCAGTATATGATCTATCTTGGAGAATGTTCCATGTGCACTCGAGAAGAAAGTATATTCTGTTGCTTTGGGATGCAGAGTTCTAAATATATCTGTCAAGTCCATCTGATGCAATGTCTCATTCAGGGCCCTTGTTTCTTTATTGACCGTGTGTCTAGATGATCTATCCATTTCTGTAAGTGGGGTGTTAAAGTCCCCAGCAATTACCACATTCTTATCAATAAGGTTGCTTCTGTTTATGAGTAATTGTTTTATATATTTGGGGGCTCCGGTATTCGGCGCATAGACATTTATAATTGTTAGCTCTTCCTGATGGATAGACCCTGTAACTATTATATAATGTCCTTCTTCATCTCTTGTTACAGCCTTTAATTTAAAGTCTAGTTTGTCTGATATAAGTATGGCTACTCCAGCTTTCTTTTGGCTTCCAGTAGCATGATAAATAGTTCTCCATCCCCTCACTCTGAATCTAAAGGTGTCCTCAGGTCTAAAATGAGTCTCTTGTAGACAGCAAATAGATGGGTCTTGTTTTTTTATCCATTCTGATACCCTGTGTCTTTTGGTTGGCACATTTAATCCATTTACATTCAGTGTTATTATAGAAAGATATGGGTTTAGAGTCATTGTGATGTCTGTATGTTTTATGCTTGTAGTGATGTCTCTGGTACTTTGTCTCACAGGGTCCCCCTTAGGATCTCTTGTAGGGCTGGTTTAGTGGTGACAAATTCCTTCAGTTTTTGTTTGTTTGGGAAGACCTTTATCTCTCCTTCTATTCTAAATGACAGACTTGCTGGATAAAGGATTCTCGGCTGCATATTTTTGCTGTCTAGCACCCTGAAAATCTCGTGCCAATTCTTTCTGGCCTGCCAAGTTTCAAAAGAGAGATCAGTCACGAGTCTTATAGGTCTCCCTTTATATGTGAGGGCACGTTTACCCCTTGCTGCTTTCAGAATTTTCTCTTTATCCTTGTATTTTGCCAGTTTCACTATGATATGTCGTGCAGAAGATCGATTCAAGTTACGTCTGAAGGGAGTTCTCTGTGCCTCTTGGATTTCAATGCCTTTTTCCTTCCCCAGATCAGGGAAGTTCTCAGCTATAATTTCTTCAAGTACCCCTTCAGCACCTTTCCCTCTCTCTTCCTCCTCTGGGATACCAATTATGCGTATATTATTTCTTTTTAGTGTATCACTTAGTTCTCTAATTTTCCCCTCATACTCCTGGATTTTTTTATCTCTCTTTTTCTCAGCTTCCTCTTTTTCCATAACTTTATCTTCTAGTTCACCTATTCTCTCCTCTGCCTCTTCCATCCGAGCCGTGGTGGTTTGCATTTTGTTTTGCATTTCCTTTAAAGCGTTTTTCAGCTCCTCGTGACTGTTCCTTAGTCCCTTGATCTCTGTAGCAAGAGATTCTCTGCTGTCCTGTATACTGTTTTCCAGCCCAGCGATTAATTTTATGACTATTATTCTAAATTCACTTTCTGTTATATTATTTAAATCCTTTTTGATCAGCTCATTAGCTGTTGTTATTTCCTGGAGATTCTTCTGAGGGGAATTCTTCCGCTTGGTCATTTTGGATAGTCCCTGGTGTGGTGAGGACCTGCAGGGCACTTCCCCTGTGCTGTGGTGTATAACTGGAGTTGGTGGGCGGGGCCGCAGTCAGTCCTGATGTCTGCCCCCAGCCCACCGCTGGGGCCACAGTCAGACTGGTGTGTGCCTTCTCTTCCCCTCTCCTAGGGGTGGGATTCACTGTGGGGTGGCGTGGCCCGTCTGGGCTACTTGCACACTGCCAGGCTTGTGATGCTGGGGATCTGGCGTATTAGCTGGGGTGGGAAGGCAAGGTGCACGGCGGTGGGGGGGGGGGCAGGCTTAGCTCGCTTCTCCTTAGGTGATCCACTTCAGGAGGGGCCCTGTGGCAGCCGGAGGGAGTCAGATCCGCTGCCGGAGGTTTGGCTCCGCAGAAGCACAGAGTTGGGTGTTTGCGCGGAGCGAGCAATTTCCCTGGCCGGAACCGGTTCCCTTTGGGATTTTGGCTGGGGGATGGGCGGGGGAGATGGCGCTGGCGAGCGCCTTTGTTCCCCGCCAAACTGAGCTCTGTCGTCCGGGGGCTCCGCAGCTCACCCTCCCTTTGTCCTCCAGCCTTCCCGCTTCCCGAGCAGAGCTGTTAACTTATGACCTCCCAGACGCTAAGTCGCGCTTGCTGTCGGAACACAGTCCGTCAGGCCCCTCCGCTTTTGCAAGCCGGACTCGGGGGCTCTGCTTGGCTGGCGAGCCGCCCCTCCGCCCTGGCTCCCTCCCGCCAGTCCGTGGAGCGCGCACCACCTCGCCGCCCTTCCTACCCTCTTCCGTGGGCCTCTCGTCTGCACTTGGGTCCGGTGACTCCGTTCTGCTAATCCTCTGGCGGTTTTCTGGGTTATTTAGGCAGGTGTAGGTGGAATCTAAGTGATCAGCAGGACGCGCGGTGAGCCCAGCGTCCTCCTACGCCGCCATCTTCCTCCTCCCAAGCGATAATCATTTTATAATATATGTAAGTCAAATCATTATGCTGTGTACCTTAAACTTAAATATAATTGACATACATCACTGTATAAGTAAAACTGGAAGAAAAATAAATCAGTCAAGGTGTTAAAAATAAAAGAAAAAAGAAATATCATGACTTGGTAATGAAGTAACATGTCCTATGTATTACAAACATCATCTAGGGTCACTGCCAAAGAAGTCTTGGGCCATTCTCCTGAGTTCCCATTTGGTGAGAAATCGGCAATTTTCTTACATTGGCCCCCTTACTTTTGAGCCTTCTAAAAATGCCTTGGTTTCTGTGAACACTTTGGTCCAACCCAAACCTTCCCTTGTTGTCACACAGGAACCTGGCATTAAGGGAAGAGAAAACCTGAGTATCATGTATGCTTATTGAATAGACAGTGATCAGATGTTACATTTTTAAGTTATTATGTGAAAGACTGGTCAGAAAAATGAGGACATTGAATGGAAGTTCTATGTCTCCTATAGTGCACAAGTAGCAGCATTGGTAGAGAGAGAAAGAAAGAATGAAATATTAAAGTACCATATTACATTACTAACAAGTAAAACCACATTGACTGGTTAGACTAAAGTATTACCCCAGGCTTTAATACATTGGAATGATGGACCAGTAGAGAAAGTTACCCCATATGAAAGCTTGGGGACCCCTGCCAAAACATCCAATTCCATAAAAGAATGGAATATGCAGGAGACAGCCATTGCCCTGATTCCCACGGTGGATCAATGTACTATGCTGATAAGAACACCATGTCTGGGAATGATGTTACTAACTGGAATTTGCAGTGAAGTATCCCACCAGGATGACTGGGTTACTTCATACCCAGAAGTGAGAGGTGACTATTCAATCTTCACTGGGATCCCGTTGTTTACTACAATCCAAACTGGTTGAAACACTATACCTGGAATGGAATACACACCACTGAAAGAGGGGAAAAAGTGAGAGTCCTGGTCTGGTATACCCCACCCTCCAGCCCATCTTCTTATGACTGACAATGCTGCCTCCCCAGCCAACATGTATGGAATGCACAACCAGGTGAAGCCTGGAAAAGATAAAAGCTTTCCTAAGGCTGAAGCCACATTAACATCTAAGGATCCGACAAGTGAAATTCCTAGAGAAGGGGAAGAGTTTTCCATACAAACTCCTGTTAAATGTCTTTAGCTCAGGTCATGATTTCATGGCCCGTAGCTTCAAGCCCATGTTGGGCTCTGTGCTAACAGCCCAGAGCCTGGAGCCTACTTCAGATTCTGTGTCTCCCTCTCTCTCTCTGCCCCTATCCCACTTTTATTCTCTCTCTCTCTTAAAAATAAACATTATTTTTTTGTAATAAAATTTAAAATAATGTCTTTTTGAACTCAGACTTCTGTGACACCTGTGGTGTCTGGTCATAGGATGGGCACCTGATGAAAATACCATTATATAGTGGGTCCACTTATGTGTCTGGCAAGGGAATCAATCCAAATGTTAGGAATGTGAGCATCTGCCTCTCTCTTTAGCTACTCAGGATTGCCATGGTGGTCATCAGCACTCCAGGAGGAGACTGAAAGGCCCTAAAGCAGTATACTAAGGAACAACAAGATAAAACTAGTTCTCTTAATTCATCTCATATTACCAAAACTGATCCCCAAACCTGGAGTGTAGCATACACTATCAGTAATAGTAGGCATAGGCACTCTTTCTATGAATTGAACTACACAGGCTGCTCATCAAACTGATGACTGGCAGGGTCCTAAGAATACCATCATCAGAGCCACGAATGGTTACACTCATATTTAGGATGAACTCATGTGACTTACCTTGGGTAAATGGACATTTGAGCACTCATGGACCTCTATCTGTACTGGCAACAGAAAAATCACTCTAAACAGAACCCAACTGAATTGTACCAGGGAAATAAGATGTGTATCACCAGAACTGTGTAGTCATTTTGTCACACTGAAGGATGACTGGTTTGGCACTGTCTGGTTGCACCACCCAGGTATTTTGTAGTCTCAAATAGGACTCAGTGGTTATGTGGCAAAAATCTTTGACTATGTCTTCCACCTGAGTAAATGGATTGTTGCACTCTGGGTTTTCCCAGGGTACAGAAAAGAATATACCCCATGGTAACAAAGTTGGCCAACAGTCCTACAAAATAGGACAAACTTGGATATTATTACCTCCTTGCAAGGAGGCACCTATGCCAGTAATCAAGCAGAATGCTCTGTTTTTGTACCTGATGAATCTGCTAATGTATCATCTTTATTGAATCACATGAAGACACAAGTAAATACTCTGAGTGATCTAACCCTCAACCTAGGAAATTTAATAAATCAGTGGCTTGGACTGTGGGGCTATAGAAAGAAAATAATTGTTACCTACTTTGGGGACTTTAGGAATCAAAACCATAGTCCATGTTGTCTCTGACATGGGCCTACATTGTTGCTGAGGTATCAGCCTCTAGTGCAGCCATATAGCCACTAAATGAACCACCTCTATGCTAATGAAAATGCGTGTTGACTATTCAGGGCACATTGCAGAAGGGTAGGTTATGTAAGATTGTAAGAGCCAGTTAAGAGATGTGGAGTGTTGGAGAAGGTCATCAAGAGGACATGATGACCCATGAGCTGGACCTGGGCAATTAGAAGTTCTTTATTTTCTCCCTGGTCCTTGGAATTGACTTGTTGCCCATTGTTCACCCACTCTGAGTCATTTCAAGGACACAGCCTTTAGAGAGTAATTTACTCTCGAGACCATCTGAATTGTATACATGATTGAATCCCATTAAGTCTTGTATATAAACTCAAGATTCTAGTGGGCAGATGTGGAGACCTGCTTATCTTGCAGCCACCCAAAATAAGCTTCTATACAGAAGTGTCCTTATTAAAGCTGCCACTTATTTTTTTTAATGTTTATTTCTTTGAGAAAGAAAGAGCATGTGCGCGTGCGCGCGCACACACACACACACACACACACACACACACACACACGGGAGAGGGGCAGAGAGAGAGGAGAGGGAGAATTTCAAGCAGGCTATGTGCTGTCAGCAAAAAACCATGACAAGGGGCTCAATCACATGAACCATAAGATCATGACCTGAGCTGAAACCAAACATCATACACTTAACCCACTGAGCCACCCAAGTACCCTAAGCTGCCATTTATGAATCTGAAGTGATCCTTCTCTTTCTTTGGTCTCTCCTATCCCTTTGTGTATTGGGTGGGGCGATTTTGAATTCACCAGGGATGAATTTTCATCACAATATTCTGAACCAATAACATAGGAGAGGGAATAAACCATTATATAATTCAAGAAAACTCTATGATTTGAAGGACAGGAATATCCATTTTGAAGAAATTAACAGGTTTCTACCAAATGGATGAGAATGAACCTACACCTAAGAACATCATTATGAAATTTAACAGGACTGGTGATCAGAGTCTAAGCATGGCCTTAATTTTGTCATCTAAAAAATGATGTTTGAAAAATAAAAGAATTACTGTATTTCTTTTATTGTGTTTTTTAGAAGATAAGTTAATATTGGTAAACAACAGAAATGCCTAATACAGTAAATAAGCAATAAATATTGGCTGCTTGATTCCAGTTCAAGATGGAAATGTAGGATGATTCTGAACTCACTTCCTTCTGTGAACACACCAAATATACAGCAACATATGGAAAATTTTCCTCTGAAAAAAATTCCAAAACAAGCTGAGTGACATCTATGCATTGAGCAAATGACAGGAAATAAAAACATACTGCATCACGTAGGAGAGCCTGAGAAACAATCTCACGTAAATTCTTCCCCTGGCAAGGCAAACCACAACTGGAAGAGAATTCAAAACCCCAAGCTTCTCCTTGAGGAGCAAAGGGTTTGAGCCCTACATCTGGCATCCAAACTTTTAACACCTGCAACTGAAAGAGGAATACCAAAAATATCTGCCTTTAATTTAAAAGTCAATGGAGCTTACATCCATGAGACCCACCAAGATAAAGTAAACTGAGTAATGGGGTGTGGACACTCAGACTCACCTGCCCCAAGCCCAGCACAAAGGTAGCTGACTACAAAGAACCAGACTTTGTGTGAAAGTTACTTTTTTTGTTTATCTTAAAGTATGGGCCTGAGAGTCAGGCATTGAATTTGACATACACCTAGAGGGCTACTGAAAAGTATTTTCTGTCCAGGGACAGAGGCTTATGGGTACCATCTTTGCACTATCCCTTTGTCTCACTTTAGCTTATTTTTATCTTGTGGAAAGAAGCTTGTACTGTCATCTGGCACCCGAATTTTGTGGCTGCCATCTGAGTGACACCTCTAGGTCTCCTAGCTCTGGAAAACAGTAGGGCTTATGCACACAAATCTCACAGGACTATAACAGAGAAAAAGTCCTTAATTGGCTACCACCTTGCACACAGCAGGAGGCAACAGCTTGAGGCACCTAGTCTTTCTGTGAAAGAGGCCTCTTACCTTGCCTTCAGAGGTGCAGCCTGAGAGCCAGGCTTTTTTAATTTTTAATTTATTTTTATTTTTAATTTTTAACTTTTTTAATGTTTATTTTTGAGAGAGAGAGACAGCGTGTGAGTAGGGGAGGGGTAGAGAGAGAGGGAGACACAGAATCTGAGGCAGGCTCCAGGCTCTGAGCTGTCAGCACAGAACCCAATGCAAGGCTTGAACTCATGAACCATGAGATCATAACCTGAGCCAAAGTTGGACCCTTAAATGACTGAGCTACCCAGGCACCCAAGCCAGGCTTTTTTAAAACACACATTTAAGGTCTGACCTTAGATGTGACCTTCTCTAGAGACCTTGTAGGGTGGGCACTATCTTTGTAGTCTCCCTTTTCCACAGTCCAAAGTGCCAGTATCTCCCAGAAGGGAGCTTGCGCACACATCTGTTACCCCAGTTTTTATATCTGGTGCCCCAGGTTTTGTGGTTTGCTGCTCTAGAATGCCTAACTCTGATGGCCAGTGGGACTTGTAGTCCCAAAGGTCTGTACATATTTACATACTTTGAAAGCTGCTGTCTGATGTTCTGGCTTCCAATCAGCCCGAAACTAGCTGCTGAATGGAAATCCTCCCCTTTGGGACACTGACAGGTTTTGGCACACCCTGAACTATTGGAAGCCAATTAAAAGAAAATCGGCTGTTTGGGCAAGGTTTTGAGAAACAACCAAGAGCTAGGGCAGGCTTGAATGTTAAGATTCATCTCTTATAAGAAGCCTTTCCTTCAAGACTGAAAGAGGTGACTGTTTTTTATCTTATGCATAAAAGATGCATAAGCATTTGTTGATATTTGTGCAACCAACATAGCAACACTTAAATGAAGCAAATATTAATAGACCTAAAGAGAGAAAAAGACATCAATACAACAATATGGGACTTCATACATTACATTCATCCATGGATAGATCATGTGGACAGAGAATCAGTAAGAAAACATTGGTCTTAAATGACACAATAGGCCAGATGGACTTAAAGACCTAGAGACAACATCCCATCCAAAAGCAACAGAATACACATTTTTCTCAAATGGAGCATGAACCTTCTCCAGGATCATACCTAAGGCCACAAAACAACTATTAATAAATTTAAGATGACTGAAATCAAATGAAATCTTTTCTGACAATTATATGAAATTAAAAATCAATTTTGTGGTATAAAAGTAGAAATCTAGTTAAATCAGGAAGAAAACTGGAAAATTCAAATATGTGGAGATTTAACATGCTACTGAACAACCACTGGGCCAAAGATATCAAGAGATAAATTTAAAAATAGCTTGAAAGAAATAAAAAATGATAATAAAATATACCAATACTTATGAGAAGCAGCAAAAGCATTTCTAAAATCTTATAGCAACAAATGCCTACTTTAAGAAACAAAAATAATTCCAACAAAACAATCTCACTTTACATCTCAATGAACTATAAAAAGAACAAATGAAGCCCAACATTAGTGGAAGGAAAAAATTACAAAGATCAGAGTGATATATACATAATAAGTCAGACAAATACTGTATGATCTCACTTATATGTGGCATCACAAAAAAAATGAGTTCTGGCCCAAGATGACCATGTAGAAAGATCCTGAACTCCCCTCCTCTACAGACACACCAAATCTACACCTATGACTATTTACAGAGCAATTCCTCCTGAATAATAACTAAGGGTTGGCCAAACAGGTTTCAGACAACAAAAGATAGACAAAACAGCAAGAGAGATGGAGACTTGGTAATAAAGGGAACCCCCATCTTTGACCCTGTGAAGTTAGTACCAAGGAACCATGAGCAGATTTTTCTGCCCTAGGGAACAGGAAAAAAAAAGCCACAGTTTAAGAAAGTGACCAGTATATAGCAGATCCACCCCTAGGACACTGCCACACAGCAGGAGACCTGCTGAAACTCTCTGGGTTGGAGGGACTAGGAAGTGCCATGTTTGTTTCCCCTCCATCTTGATAGTGAAGTTTGAAGCAGGGTTGTTGGTGCCATAGCCATCCTGCCACTTCAGTGAGCCCCAGGCCCCAGCCCACTCCAACCTTGGATGCCCTTAGACACAGAAAATAGTAGTGGTTTTAAAAAGCAACTAGAATATAAAGAAACTAGCCCTAAAACCCTGCCAGATGGTGAGAAATTTGTTGGAACTCTCTCTGGGTCAGAAGGATTAGTGAGCACCACAGTTTCCATTCTCCCTCCACCTTGATAGCATGGATGTGAGCAGGGTTTGGGCCCTGTAACCATCCTATGCCTCGATGAGCCTCCGACTCCCACCCCACACCAGCCACAGCCATCCCCAGAACAGTACACACCAGACACCCTAGTGGGCACCTACTGCAGCTTACAAATATAGTACCAAGGTGACACAGTCATGAGGCACCCCAGACCATTCCAGGACTGTACCTTCAGCTTCAGAAGGCTTGCCAGAGCACCCCCTGAGCAAATTGCACAGAGACCCCCATTCCATGCTCCAACCTAGACTCCAGATACTCTGCCAGTGTGGCTCTTTCATGGAGCACCACAGGACTTCCTTGCCCATACCCTGCCTTAGCTCTAGCCACACCGCCAGGGAACCCTCTGCATGGATAGCCCAGGGACCACAGTGGCCCATGTCCACTTCAGGTTTAACTGTTCTGCTAGAGCACCTTCTTTGTGGAGAGCCACACAAAACCCTAGCCTGTACCCAGTTCAACTTCAACTATCCTGCCAAGTCACTCTGTGCAGAGTACCCAAGGACTTTACCAACCTGTACCCATTTTAGCTTCAATTATCCTACAAGGGCACCCCATGTGTATAAGCCCAGGAAGCACACTGGCCGACACCCACTTCAGATTTAGCTGTCTCTCCAAGTTACCCACCGTACAGTTAGCCCCAGGATCTTCTGGCTTCCATAAACCTGAGCTGTCCTGCCAGGGGCCTTCTGCATGGAGAGCCTCAGGATCATCTGGACATGCCCAATTTAGCTGCAGCCATCCCAGTAGTGCAGTTACAGCATGGAGTGCCTCATGACCCTCAGCCTATGCCAGCCACAGCTCCAGCCTGCCAGCAAACATCACCATGTATACATAGTCTACACAGGGGATGACCATATACAAAAACATTAGCTGTTTTGCCCAACTCATAGAAACACAGAAAACCAAGAAAATGTGGAGATAGGCATATTCTCCAAACAAAAGAACACAAAATATCAGAAAAAGAACTAAATGTAATGGAAATAAGCAATATGCCTGATGAAAAGCAATATGCCTGATGAAGAGTTTAAAGTAATATTATAGAGATGCTCACTAGATTGGAGAGAATGGAAGAACTGCATGAGACTTCAACACAGAGATAAAAAATATAAAAAAGAACCAATCATGGTTGAGAATATAATAACTAAAATGAAAAATACACTAGAGGAAATCAACAGACTAGCAGATTCAAAAGAATGGGTCAGCAATCTGGAATACAGGGTAATGGAAAGCACCCAAGATGAACAGCAAAGAGAAAAAGAAAACAAAAAAAACAAAACTAAAAATGACGATAGGTTAAGGGATCTCTGGAACATCAACCAGACAAATATTTGCATTATAGGGGTTTCAGAAGGAAAAGAGAGAAAGAAAAGGGCAGGAAACTAATTTAAAGAAATAATAGCTGAAAACTATCCTAACCTAGGGAAGTATATAAAGCTCCAGGTTCAGGAAGCACAGTTCCAACAAGATGAACCCAAGGAGGTCCACACTAAAACACATAATAATTAAAATATCCAAGTTTAAAGATAAAGAGGATTTAAAAGCAGCAAGAGAGAAGCATACAATTATATACAAGGGAAACCACATAAGTCTAGAAGCTGATTTTTCAGCAGAAATTTTGTAGGCCAGAATGTAGTGGCATGATATATTTAAAGTGCTGAAACGAAAAGAAATCTGCAACCAGTATTTTACCTGGAAAAGTTATCATTCAGAACTGAAGGAGAAATAGAATTTCCCAGACAATAAAGGAGATTATCACCACTAACCTGGCTTTATAAGAAAGGTTAAAGGGACTTCTTTAAGTGAAAAAGATGATGGCTAGTCATAAAATAATTATGAATGAAAAAATATAAAATATGACAACATATACATAAGATGTGTAAGAGGAAATAAAAAATAAGTTCTCTTAGCATGTGTTTGAACTTTAATGACCATCAACTTAATATAGACCGCTATATACTTAGGATGTTACAGGAAACTCATGGTAACCACAAACCAAAAATTTATAAAAGATATACAAAAATAAAGAGAAAGAAAGCCAAACATAATATTACAGAAAGTCATTAACCACAAAGAAAGAACATGAGAGAAAAGAAACAAGAAGTAGTACAAAAAACAACCAGAATACAATAAACAAAATGGCAACGAGTACATACCTATCAATAATAAACTTTAAATGGTCTCAAGCCCCAGTCAAAAGACATAGAGTGACAGAATGGATTTTTTTTAAGCCATCTAAATGCTGCCTATAAGATACACACCTCAGACCCAAAGACACATACAGACTGAAAGTGAAGCATGTGAAAAGATATACCATGCAAATGGAAGCAAAAAAAAAAAAACCCAAAAAACAAAAAAAAAAAAACCTGGGGTGGCAATACTTATATCAGAAAAAAAATAGACTTTAAAACAAAAGCTACTAAAAAAGAGAAAGAAGAGCATTGTATAACGATAAAAGGGAAAATCCAACAAGAAGATACAATATTTTAAATATTGATGCACTCATACTGATGTACCTAAACACATTGTAAATATTTGTTAACAGATATAAAGAGGGAAATTCATAGTTGTACAATAATGGTAGGGGACTTTAACACTGCCTTTACACCAAGAATAGATCATCTGGGCAGAAAATCAATAAGGAAACAATGTCTTTGAATGACACATTAGACCAGATGGACTTAATAGATATAAACAGAACATTCTGCCCCAAAGGAGAACATATATTCATTTCAAGTGCACATGGAACATTCTCCAGGATAGATCACATGTTAGGACACAAAACAAGTCTCAATAAGTTTAAGATTGAAATCATCATGAATTTTTGGAGTGCACAATGGTATGAAAATAGCAATCAATTGCAATAAAAAAACTGGAAAAACACAAGTATGTGGATGTTAAACAACACACTAGTAAATAACCAATGGATTTCTTCAACTAAGAAATCAAACAAGAAATAAAAAAATACATGGAGATAAATAAAAATGAAAACACAATGTCCCCAAGTCTTTGGGACACAGCAATAGTTGTTCTAAGAGGGATATTGATGGTAGTGCAGGTATACGGCTATAGTATAGTAGTATAGGAAGAAACTGTACAAGAAACAGGAAAAATCTCAAATAAACAATTTAACCTTACACCTAAAGGAACTAGAGAAAGAAGAACAAACAGAGCCCAAGGTGAGTAGAAGGAAGGAACAATAAAGATCAGAGCAGAAATAAACAAAATTGGTAAACCTTTAGCCGGACTCAACAAGAATTATAAAGAATTATTGATAAAATAAAGAATTTAATAAAGAATTAAAAAGAAAACCACATGACATTATCCCTGATAAACAGATGCACAATTTCTGAACAAATATTAGCAAACTGCATTTGACAATACATAAGAAAGGTTCACCATTAAGTGGGATTTATTTATATGTGCAAATTAATCAACATGATATACCATATTAACAAAATGAAGGCTATAAATCATATGACCATCTTGATATATGCAGAAAAACAATTTGGCAAAATTGAACATCTATTTGTGAACAAAAATCTTAATAAAATGGGTTTGAAGGGAACATATCCCAACATAATAAAGGCCATATATGACAAACCCACAGCTATCATCATACTCAATGGTAAAAAATGAAGCTTTCCTCTAAGACTAGTGAGAAAACAGGAATGTCCACTCTTGACACTTTTATTCAACATATTACTAAAAGTCTTAGCCACAGAAATCAGACAAGGAAAAAAAAAGGCATTCATACTAGTGAGGAAGAAATTAAACTATAACTATTAGAAGCAATAAATGAGTTTAGTAAAGTTGCAGGATATAAAATTATACACAAAAATCTGTTGTGTTCCTATAGGTTAATAACAAAGTAGTAGAAAGAAATTAAGGTGACAATTCCATTTACCATTGCACTAAAAAGTATAAAATACCTATGAATAAATTTAACCAAGGAGTTGAAAGACCTGTACACTGAAAAGTATAAAATAGTGATTAAGGAAATTGAAGATAACAAAGAAATAGAAAGATATTTCATGATCATTGACTAGAAAAATCAAAATTGTTAAATGTCCATACTACCCAAAACAACCTAAAGATTCAATGCAATTCCTATCAAAATACCAAAACCATTTTTCACAGAACTAGAATAATACTAAAATTTGTGTGCAGCAACAAAATACCCCAAATAGCTAAAGCAATCTTGAGAAAGAACACACTTGGAGGTATCAAGGTCCCAGATTTCAAGACGTACTAAGTCATGTCAATCAAAACAGTGTGGTACTGGCACAAAAATAGACACATAAATAAATGGAATAGAGCAGAGAGCTCAGAAATAAACCCATGCTTATTTGGTCAATTACTCTGTGACACTGGAGACAAGGATATACAATTGGGAAAAGGACAGTTTCTTCAATAGATGGTGCTGGAAAACTGGAAAGCTACATACAAAAGAACAAAACAAGATCACTTTCTTACACTATATACAAAAATAAATTCAAAATGGATTAATGACCTAAATGTGAGACATGAAGCCATAAAACTCGTAGAAGAAAACATAGGCAGTAATTTGACATCAGCCTTAGAAACATTTTTCTAAACATGGCTCCTAAGACAAGGGAAATAAAAGCAAAAATACACTTTCTGCAAGATGAAGGAAACCAACAAAATGAAAAGGCAACATTAGTATATGGAAGACGTTTGCAAATAATATTCTGATAAGAAGTTGATATCCAAAATGTGTAAAGAACTCACAGAACTAAATACCAACAAAACAAATAATCCAATTAAAAATGCGCAGAGGAACTGAATAGAGCTTTTTCCAAAGAGGACATACAGGTGGTCAGTAGACACATGAAAAGGCACTCAACATCATTCATTATCAGGGAAATGCAAATTAAACCCACAATGAGCTATCACCTTATACCAGTCAGAATAGTTAGAATTAAAAAGAGAAGAGGGGTGCCTGTGTGGCTCAGTTGGTTGAGTGTCAGGCTCTTGATTTTGGCTCAGGTTATGATCTCATGGTTTTAAGATCCAACCCCAAGTTGGGCTCCCTGCCAGCCATGGATCCTGCTTTAGATTCTCTCTTGCTCTTGTTCTGCCCCTCCCCCACTCATGTGTGCACTCTCTCAAAACAATAAAAATAAAAGACAAGAAATAACAAGTACTTGCAAGGGTATGGAGAAAATGGAACCCTCATGCACTATTGGTAGAAATGTAAATTCGTGCAGTCATTGTGGAAAACAGTATGGAAGTTTCTCAAAAAAAATAAAACTAGATATATCATATGATCCAGTAATTCTACTACTGAGTATTTACCCAAAATAAATAAAAACATACTTATTCAAAAAAATATATACGCACCCCTATGTTTTTTTGCAACATTATTTACAATAGCTAAGAATTGGAAGCAACCCAAGAGTCTACTAATAGGAGAATGGATAAAGATGACACACACACACACACACACACACACACACACTCAAACACAGTGGAGTATTATGCAGCCATAAAAAGATGAGATCTTACCATTAGCGACAACATGGATGGACCTGAAGGGTATTATGCTAAGTGAAATAAGTCAGGCAGAGAAAGATAAATACCGAATGACTTCACATATACGTGGAAGTTAAAAAAAACCACAAATGAATAAATAAACAAAAAGCAGAAACACACACAAAAACAGAGAACAAACTGATGTTGCCAAAGTGGGGGCAGGTGGGAATACAGGCAAAAAAGGTAAAGAGGAGTGGGAGATACAGACTTTCAGTCATATAATGAATAAGCAAAAGGTAAAGTACAGGGAATATTGTCAATGGTATTATAATAGCAATGGATGTTGACAGACACACAAGTTATACTTGTGGTGAGCATAGCATATCATACAGAGTTGTAAAATCACTATGTTGTAAATCTAAAATGTAATGTGTGTTAACAATCACAGTTTAATAAAATGAGCTGACAGATACAGATAACAGATTTGTGGTTGCCAGATGCATGAGGTAAAATGCATGAGGTAAAACGGGCAAAATGCATGAAGAGGAAGAAAGGTACAAAGTTTTAGTTATAAAATAATTAAGTCATGGGGATGTACTATATGGTGCGGTAAGTATGTATCTGTAGTTAATACTACTGTATTGCTTATTTGAAAGTTGTTAAGAGAATGGAGCTTAACATTTTCTTATAAAAATTATTGTGATGAATGTTAACTAGATTTACTCCTCTGATTATTTTGCCACATATACAAATAGTGAATCAGTATATTGTACACATGAGGCTAATATAATGTTGTATGTCAATTACATCAAAAAATAAACATTAGCTCTTATTTCTATCATTCTTTTACAGATACTTGTTTTGCTCTTCAGCCTCCTTTATGATTTTTTTTGTCTTTGTGTTCAATTTCACTATGAAACCATAGGTTTGGATATACTTTTATTTATCTTACTTAAGGCTTTTCTTCCATATTTGGTGAAAGTATTAATTCCCTGATTTTTATAACTTTACTCTGCTTAATATGAGAATGGCCTTGTTTGCACACTTAAAAGTACTTTAGTAGAAAAGAAGCAACATGCCTCTAATACACTTTTACACAAACATTAGAAAAATTATATATTCACATAAATAAAATGAAAACACAAATGTAAAATGTTAACATTTTGGATATCTGGATGAAGGGAACATGAGAACTTTTTGCACTATTTTTGCAACTTTTCTATTAGCCAAAATACAAAAAGTTAATAGGAAAATGTCCACATGCCAAGGGGTGAACTTTTCTTAGTCCACACTTTTACTACTTCCAGTCTTGTACTGGTACTTCAAGGCCTTTGATTTATGCAAGGACTCCCTGCCTTTTGTGGAGAAAAGGCCTTTTTTCCCCTTATGGTCATTAGAATTTGCATTTAATTACAAAGCATCTTAGGCAGAATAAGGGCCCTCAAAGATGTTCACATCCTAATGCCTGGAACCTATTAATATGTTAGAGCACCGGGCAAATGGAAATTAAAGTTCAAGATAGAATTAAAGTTGCTAATCAATTCATCTTAAAACAGGGAAATTATCCTGGATTATCTGGATGGCACCCATCGAATCACAACGTTTTCTTAGAAGTGGGAAGCAGGCAGAAGAGTGGAAAATCAGAGAAGTGTGATGATGGAAACAGGACCAGAGAATTTGTAGTTTTGAAGTGGAGGAAGGACTATGAGGCAAAGAATGCAGGTAGTCTCTAGAAGCTGGAAAAAACAAGGCAACGGATTCCTCACTCTTGGAGCCTCTGGAAAGGAAGGTAGCCCGAGGACACCTTGATTTGAGCCCAGTGAGATCCATTCATACTTCTGACTTACAATAAATTTGTGTTGTTCAGACCATCAAGTTGATGATAATTTGTTACAGTAGCAATTCAAAACTAATAGGTGAGGATTAGTAAATGCTGAGGAGTAGCTCACAACTTTTCGTGTTTTCTGCCTCTGGCATTTTCATTGCTTTCTCAGTGTTGGTTTTATTTGATTTAGAAATTCTTTTTTTTTTCAAATTATTTTTAATGTTTATTTATTTTCGTGAGAAAGCGAGCATGTGAGTGGGGGAGGGGCAAACAGGGAAACACAGAATCCAAAGAAAGCTCCAGACTCTCAGCTGTCGGCACAGAGCCCAACGAGGGGTTCCAACCCACCAACCACCAGATCATGACCTCAGCCAAAGTCAGATCCCTAACCAACTGAACCACTCAGGTGCCCCTCAATTTAGAAATTCATAAGTGAAGGGACGCCTGGGTAGCTCAAGTTGGTTAAACATCCCACTTTGGCTCAATCAAGATCTGTCGGCTGGAGGGTTCATGGGTTTGAGCCCCATTTTGGGCTGACAGCTCAAAGCCTGAAGCCTGCTTTGGGTTTTGTGTCTGCCCCTCCCCCGTTTGTGCTCTGTCTCGCTCTTTTTTCAAAAATAAACATTAAAAAAATTCTTAAGTGTGTAGTGTTTATATCAGAAAGTCTTTTTAAATAGATATCTAATACATATTGTAAGAAATGAAGTTCTAGGTGAACTAGTTTTTATTTTTCATTTTGAAATTTTAGACTTACAGAAGAGTTGCAAAAACAGTATAGAAAGTTCCTGTTTATTCTTTACCCAGCTCTTCCTAATGTTAACCTCTTAAATAACCATGGTACAATTACCATTACTAATAAATGAATATTGGTGTAATAAAGTATCTGACTCCATTTTTCATTCTGACACTGATAGTTTTCAAGACCACACATCACTCTTTCCCTCTTGCTCCACATCTGGGTGAGCTGATAAGATAATCTGAGTACTTTTTTTTCTTTTTCTTTTTTTTTTTCTTTTTGCACCAATAGGAAGTTTAAACAGCACATAAGCCCTGGACACTACGAGAGAATCCTCACTTCGGTCTCATCCCTAACCACCACAAAAACCAAAACCACTTGTTCCCCACTTTTGCTTAAACCACTTTAGACCAACTTGAGTGACTGCCTTGCTCTCCCCAGAAAGCTCCAGTCCGTGAATAATAAACCTTTCATACCCTTTTGGTATATGTGGCATCATCATCCTCAATATCTGATTTTGTATGGGAGAAAGTCAACTGTGCCTTCTTCTGGGCAACCACAAAACAGCTGCTATGATACTATTAATTAAGCTATAGACTTTTCTTAGATTTCATAAATTTTTCACTAATACTCATTTTGTTTATTTGTTTCAAGAGAGAGTGAGCATGTGCACTGCACAAGCAGGATAGGGGCAGAGGGAGAAGGAGAGAATCTTAAGCATGGAGCCCAGCATAGAGCCCAACACAGAGCTCAGTCTCACATCCCTGTGACCTGAGCCGAAATCAAGAGTCAGATCCTCAACCAAATGAGCCATCCAGTCACACCTCCACTAATATTCTTTATTCCAAGATTCAATCCATTCAAATTCAAGTTTTCATTTCATTTCATTGCCTTCAATTCTTCTATATATATTAATTGGAATTCTTCTGTAAGGGATGCTTGTGCCTTCTCTCCCATTTATTCACTTATTTTAAAAATGTCTCATGAATATTTATTCTTTAGGTTAAATTCAAATGTATAATTTTTCTGCTGCTCAAATTCTAAGTGCACTATTCTTTCAAAGGTACTTTTTTAAATGTAAGTTTTCATTTATTTCCTACAGAGTCCATATTTCATTAGCATGGAATTTGCTTTTATATGACCTTTTTCTTTCTGCTGGACCTCCTTGGATGGATTGTTATTTTTCATTTGGGCATATTGGGACTCAAGTCTGGCTGATGGAAAATATAATTGTTATGCAGATTATAGTTATTTTATATTAATAATTCTAAACTTTTACTTTAAATAATGTTATGGTCCTAGTATTCATTTTTATTAGTATAATCAGAATATTATTAATATTTAAAATGAATAAATATGAGCCTAGGGACTCTGTATATAAACATATATGTTAAATCTAAGATAGGTGTATAATTATATTTTAATGTTAGATTCTAACCAACAGGCTGAATTAGTAGAACTTCTCACTCTCTCCCATTCTGAAGATCAACTGAAGACATACTATAAAGGAAAACACTAGGAAAACAGAAAAAAAACCGTAAGAATCCCCTGGGGTTACCAGTGTGGAGTGAACTAGTTGTGGGGAGTAGAAGGAGGTCAGGCAGAGCTAGTAGAAAAACAGAACAAAAGTAGAATTGGAGATCTGTTCTTTCATCACCCCACCCCTGCCCCTACCATGGGACTAGTAGTACTTTCCTCCATACCTTCAACAAATCACACTCTAGCCCTATTTTCTTAAGAGTAAAATCAGCACACTACCAAAACTTCTTCCCCAAAGCTCCAAAAGATAACAGATAAACAATTTAGGGAGTCTCCTCTGCAAAGGGTGAGGCCTTTATCTGAGAAACTGTTTTATGGAGTAAGACATAATTGGCTAGCATTTCCTGGTGGTTGAGACTCCACCTTAGAACTCATCCACACCATTCCATCCCCAAATATGTACATTGGGAACTCACTGATAAGGACTGAAGTTTGTCTCCCCCATACACATTGCCTCACAGAGTAGCCCATTCTCCAGGGGGAAATGTACTTGGAGGTCAAAATAGCATGACCGCATAAAAAAAAAAATGACATACTAGATTTCAGAAGTAGAAATATTAAAAGATGGACCAAGAATTTAGAATTATATTTAAAAACCTGCTAGAGGAGATAAGGGGATATGTCATTAATATGAAATAAAAACAAGGGAACGGAAAAGAATGAAGTATAAATACTAGGTATATAAACAATATTTGAAGTAAAAGACATAATAGATGGACTAGATAGCAGAATGGATATGGTTGGGGAAAAATTAGCAAATTAGAAGATCAGAAAGATGAAATCTTTTTGAAGGAAAGGACAAAGAAGTTTCTTTTTTCATGGAGAAGTACTAATAATATCTGGCTAAAAGGAATCCCAGAAAAGGGAGAAATAAAAATAGAGAAGATATAACATTTGAACAGCTAATGGAGAAATTTTCCTGGAATTAAAAAAACAAAATTAAGGCCCTCAGATTAAAGAAATCATAGAATTATAAAGAGAAAAGTCAAACCTATACAAATTGTAGTAATATGTAAAAACATCAAAGATAAAGAGTAAATTCTAAAAGCTGATAGAGAAAGAACCAGTTACATACAAAGGAACAAAGTATAAAGTTTCCAACAATGGGAGTAAGAAGACAATGTTGTCTTTTCAAAGAAGGAAACAATATTTGAACTTAGAATTGTATATCCAGCCAAACTGTCAGAGGTCAGAACATAATAGCAATTTTCTCAGGCCTAGTAAAGCATCAGAAATTTTGCCACACCAAGACTTCCATTGAAAATGGTTTTTGATGAAGTATTTACATCAAAGATGATTCAAATCCAGGAGAATGACAAGAGAAGATTATATAATATGAATGTATTTTACCTGATAAAGTATGTTATCTTTAGAAGAAGTATCTAAGACTAAGAAAAAGAAGAAATAAATCTGCAATAACTCAGACTTAAAAGTCTACAAAATATCAACATGATGAGGGTTGAGGAATAGGGCAAAGAGACATAGGATTAAACTATTGCTCGTCTTATTGTGTCAGTATAACTATCACTTTTTTGTTTGTTTGTTTTAGATGTAAGAAAGGATTCAAAAGAAACAAAATGGGTGCCTAAATAAATATGTCCATTCATTTTTGATGCTCCTTTCCTTAAAGGGACACAATAAGGGTTCATTCCCTGAAGTTAGCCCTGTAGCTTGTCAGGGCAGCAAAACAAGAATGAAAATGACATGCATAGCTCCTGGCCAAAAATATTTCATTTTCAGTGGGAGGCACTGCAACTTCCTTTTCCCTGCCTTAGCAATTGATGAAGTATATATGGAGATGGAGTCCTGGTCATGCTGGGAACCTGAAAAGCTATGATGAGCAGAGCCCACCACCAAAACTTGTTGGTAGCAAATGGACCCTGTACGTAGGGAATGACCCTGTACGTAGTCTTGGAATTGGTTGTCACTGCATTGTAATGGGTTTATTTCTAAGACCTCCCCCTTCCTCATTTATTTCTATTCCTTAAGGGCTAACCCTAGAAAATAAATGTAAAGTCTTGCTAGGTCCTCTCCCTAATTACCTGACTTCAGAGTGTTGTTGGGTTATACCCAGCAACTTTTTAGATGCCTTTCCAGGGAGTATGTGAGTTCTCCCTAAGCCACGGAATGCTGATAAACTTCTACTTTTAATAACTAAAGAGCAAAAAAGTTGAGGGACAACTACAAACATGGTTATTGCATGCTTTAGGAGATGTAATACGTCTTTGAACAAGTTCCTCCAAAGGGCCAAGTGAAGTGCCCTCTCTGAACAAGAAACAGAATTGGGCTGTCCTCAGTCCTCCAAACTGAGCATGTGCTGAAGGCAGAACTGGAAGCATTCTTGGGAGCTCCTGGCCAGATAAATGCTGAAAGAAATGATCACCAGAAGATTCTGCAGCTGGTGAGGTCACTTGCCACTAAGAGGAATTTCTCAGAAGTGTTGCTGGAAACATCCAGCTAAGCCTGTGTGTCTCAAATCTGAATATGCAAATGAATCACCATGGGGTCTATAGACCAATTCTATAGATCTGGGGCTGGGGTGGGGGCAAGACTGAATATTTCTAATAAGTTCCCAAATGACTCCAAGGCTGCTGCTCCTCAGACTATACTAATAGTAACTAGGAGCTAGCTAGCATACTTGTTCTATGCATATTAGAATCAGCTAGAGACCTTTGCAAACAATGATGCCATCCCTAGATATTCTGATTTAATTGGTCTGGGAGTAGTCTAGCATCAGGGTCTCTAGCCTCTCCTCAGGAGATTCTAATGTGCAGTCAAGGTTAAGAACCACTGAGTGAAAGCCTGGGGCTCCTTCTAATATAGCATCAAAAACATGTCAGACATCACTGATCTTATAATCCTTTCTTACAGTTTCCCTCACTGTCCTGTGCAAGGAGAGGTAAATTCCTAGCACTTTAGAAATAATGATTATTACAGTTAGAGATAAAATTTTCTGAGCACTTGTGTGCCAACAACTTTACAAATTACATTAATTCTCTCATTTAATCATGCCAAATGTTATAGGGTAGGTACCATTACTATGTCTATTTATAGATAAGAAAATTGGGGTTTTGGGAGACCAAGTAAAGTGCCTAAAGCAACACAGCAATTAAATTAAGAACCTGGAAATAACACCAGCAATCTAACACCAGAGGCTATATAGTTAATCACTATACTGCTCAGTGTTTTGCAGTAAGGAAAAAGGCATAATAATTTTCTCCTTGAAACTCTGGAGAGACAAGCCTATAAACTGTAGGTGGGAACTCAAATATTCTATAGATTCTAAATACAAACAAAGCCATGTGGGAAAGAATAAGTAATCTCATACAGTAAGCATCTATTTTGACCCAAATGTCTATCTTGTATGGATTATGTGTAATTAGCACTCTCTCCAGACACCTCCTCCCACCCCTTCTCTCTTCTTTCCAGGTGACTTTTCCAGAATCATCTCTCCTGAGTTATTTGGGGGGAAAGAACATTTGCTTCTAGCACATACCTGTGTGAGAACATGATGTAGGTTGCTTCTCTGGAGTCACTTGCTCCTACCATTTTCAGGCGTGTGCTCATTGTATAGCTTCTTCCTGTCTAAAACATTTCAATGTGCTATTTTGGGTGCCTGGTGGGCCCTGTGAGGATAGTACGGGGAGGGTACACTACTCTTTACTTAAATAGGCACAGTGCCCCTCCATTCATTTTCAAGGCACCACTGACCAACACCGGGTGGCACAGAAAATAGACTTTACCAGGCAACTACTGGACAATAACTAGAGGAAATTACAACAGAGGGGGAAGCAATTAATATTTGATCTTAACTAAGATTGATTCTCACAATCCAAGGAAAACATAAGCCCTTCAGGGATGCCTTCTCATAGCATATCTATTTTGGGTCTTAGGATCCTCTTTTTTGTCTGTCTTAAGAAAGATGATCTCTTTATTTTCACAGAATAAATTCTCAGCCAATTGCAGAAATATATTGTTGTCCTATGCTAGAATCCTTCTCCTAGAATCCACTCAATCTCCTCTTACTCCCGACCAGGACTATGGGACCCAATAACTTGCAAATATTTCCCAGAGAATCTGGGAGTTCCTATTTTGAAAACTTGTGGAGTCAGGTGCAAGCCTGGTGGGATTTGTAATATGTCACTGCCTGCTTCTATGGCCTTCTCAATCTGCTTCTGGCCTCTTGTGGTAATCCTTAAGTGGGTGTTCAGCTCTCTTTTCTTTTCTCCCACACTCTCATGATCACAGACATACCTCCAACCTCCCAAGGATGGACACCTCAAAAGAGAGCATAAACAACAGTAAGATGAAACTGACTTACTACAGGGCATGCTAATTACGAGTGGTAATATACAAAGATAGGGCACCTGGGTGGCTCAGTCAGTTAAGCATCTAACTTCAGTTCAGTCATGATCTCACCATTCATGAGTTCAAGCCCCACATTGGGTTCTCCGTTGGCAGCTTAGGGCCTGCTTGTGATTCTCTCTCTCTCCCTTTCTCTCTGCCCTCCCACCATTTGCACACACACTCTCTCAAAGTGAATAAAACTTAAAAAAATAGTAGTAATATATAAAGATTTCCATAACCCTGTGAAGAGAACCTTGTCCACAAAATGATCCCGAGCAGTTGCAGCTCCTTTTTACTCTCACCCTCCCACTGCCTCCTCTTAAGGGCATGACAAACAAGGCTTATTACATGACTTAACCAAGAAGAAGCTCTTCTCTGAAAAGATGCTGCCTTTCCTAAGAAAATAAAACCATGCTATTTTATTTGATAATATTGCATTTTCGTGTTAGTACGTTGGCTTTGAGAATACAGCTTGAGGAAAGAAAACCCATTTAAAGTCTCTGTGCTATCATCACTGGAAGAGGATACACTGTAATTTTGATAGGAAGCTGGGAGGCTGCATGATAAAAATAGAGGTTTTCATTTCAGAGAGACAATGCTTGATGCTTCCTCCCATTATTAACTAGCTCTGGGATCTTGAACAACTTATTTAACCTTTCCACTTTCTTACCTAAAAGAGTGCTAAAAATTTTTGACTCATCAGTATGAGTGAAGTCACCAGAATGGCCAAATAACATGTCCACTGCATGTTTTCCTCACCAACAACAATTTAACACCTATCCATAGGAAAAGTGTTTTCCTTTGAGCTTTGGGATCCAAGTAGGAGATTCTGAAACCCTAGTACAGTACAAAATCAAGGAGTCATTTTGAGAAAGCGGGTATGCACTCAGGTGGCTGACTCATCAACTATGGTCCCAGCTATAGAAAGAGAAACAACCCCATACCCCTGAGGACTTGGCTATAATCCTGTTTGGTGTGGTCCTGTCACTAGCACCATATTCCAAGGGATCCAGGAGGAATAATGCCTATTTAAACATTGGGTAATAAACATACAAATCTCATTCTCAGCTCTGGACCCTGAAGTAGCTCATGAAACAGCTCCAGCCTCTGTCAGCCATGGTCTGGGAGGCACTAGAGGTAAGCCCATAATACTGGGTCAGACTGTAGACTCTGAAAGAGTTCTGTCACTGGGTAAAGGTCATGGATGATAAACCCACAGCTAACATCATACTCAATGGTGAAAGTTTGAAAACCTTGCCTCTAAGATCAGGAATAAGGTGAGGGTGACCAATCTCACCACACCTATTCTACATATAACTGAAAGTCCTATGAAGAGCAATTAGGCAAGAAATAAAAAGAATCTAAATTGGAAAATAAAGAAGTAAAGTTATATCTATTTGCAGATGATGATATTATATATAGAAAACCCTAAAAATCCATCAAAAAATCTTTTAGAATGAATAAATGAATTCAGTAAGGTTGCAAGATACAAAATCAACAAAATCAAAAGTCAATTGCATTTCTAAATGTAAAAAAAATTTGAAAAATAAAGAAAACAATTCCATTTACAATAGCATCCAAAACCAATAATATATTGATATATTTCAGAACAAAATGGTGATATGGGAAATCCTAGCTTTCCTGTTCCTCCCCCAAAGATGACCAGTAGACAACTACCAATGAACAAAAACAGCTCCAGACAACTTAGTTTTAGCAACACTGTGGAACAAAAACAAAAAAGCAAAAAAATCAGTGTAATCACAGGAGGAACACAAGTTCATTTCACCTGCATCATCCCATCCCTCAAGCTGGCATTGCTTAGCACTAAGAAATTTCCCAGCCACTAGGAGTTTCTTTGCCAGGAAAGGAGACTGGGGTGAGCAGCTAATTTCTTTGGTCTCTCCTGGCACCCCATGAAGGTCCAGCTTCTGTTTCACCCTACTCAGATCATCAAAGAGAGCCAGCTCAGAACAAGGAAGAAAAGCAGAGGCTATTATTAGCAAATCCATAGTGAACATGATTGCAGTTCACAAAAACCTGCTCTGCAGTCAAACTCAGTAGCTTCAACCAACAACAAAGTCACCAGCTGGAATGTGGATCTTGACAAACACCACATTTGCTAATACTAGCCACACCTCTGTCCCTCTTGCTCCCCCCATTCCCACCCCTTATGCTTCTTCCAACCAACCACCAGTGCAAGAAACCAGCCTAGGCACCCTTGGCTGATCCCCACCAGTGTGTCCATGCTTGGGCTAGCCCCTGCAGCTGTGTACCTGCATGCCACCAGCCTGGTGCTCACCACTGGCCTCCACTGTAGCACACATACATGGAGGGTAGAGTGTCTAGCCATGAGCAGATATACTGATATCCAGGAGCCCCTGCAGCTGCTTATAGATGTGAATCAGATCCTGCTGTCAATGGCCAGCAGCATGACACCCAACTGTGTATAGCCACTCCAGCTTCACTCAAGCATACTCGCTTGATCCCCATTGTTGGTCCTTACAACACTGCATATATCCAGAGGGAAGAGTGTGCAGCCACAGGAGAGCACATCTATATCTAGGAATCCTATAGCTGCTTTCACGTCCAGACCAGATCTTGCCTTCTGTCACTAGCTGGCACCACTGTGTATAACTGTATCTAGTCCTTATAGCTGTGGGTCTGCATGCCCCCCCAGCCTAAACCCCATCACTGGCCTCCACTGCAAATTCCATACCTGAGGATAGAGTATGAAGCCATAGGAGAATATACTAACACTCAGGTCATCTGCAGACACCAGTGAGCTCATAGTGGGCCCTGGCACTTGCTACATGCCCTTGCCCCCATGACTATAAGTATACCGGCAAGTGACCTCTGCCAACATATAAGTGCCTGTATCTGGCTACTGTAAATGAGCATGTGCACATCACCAGTTCCAGCCACCAATGCTGCCTGCCCTAGTTCCTAGCAACAAGTCCTAGAGATGTCACATAGGAGCCTAATAACCCATGCAGCCACAGGAGTCCCCCTATAGTGCTCACCAAGGACCACACAAATTGTTGATATTGTGGATCTCAGTGGCCTGAGCTTAAGAGAAATCACACTCTGCTCTGACTCAATGCTGTCACGTCTCCCCACCCTTGGCATCCTACACCACTGGATCCAGGGTCAGAGGACAAGTCAATGTGCCCTCATCTTCAGGTTGAAGGCTTATTTTACCAAAATCAGCCCATAAATTCTGGAAGAAGTGGCTGTTTCCTCAAATGTGCAGACATTTAACAAGGCCTCAAAAATCATGAAGAATCAGGTAAACATGTCTCCACCAAAAGAATACAGCAAACTTCCAGGAATTGGCCCCAAAGAAAAGGAGATACAGGATTTGCCTCAGATTTCAAAATAATTTTCCTACAGATGCTCCAAGAGTATAAGGGAACACAGACAAACAATTTAACAATACTAGGAAAACATTACAAGAACAAAATGAGAAGCTCAACAAAGATATAGAAAACATAAAAAGAAAGCACCAGAAGATATTTTGGAGTTGAAGAATACAATGGCTAAATAAAAAAATTAATAAAGAGTTGTAGCATCAGACTTGTACAACAAGAAGAGAGAATTAGAGAAGTAGAAAACAGATTAATTGAAATTATACAAGTAGAAGAGCAAATAGAAAGTATAAAAAAGAAGAAAGCCTATGGGAGTTATAGGACCCCCCCACCTCCCGCGTCAAAAGAAGAAATGTATGCAGTACTGGAGTTCAAGGAGTAAAAGATGAGGAGGAAGGAATAGAAGCTTATTTAAGGAAACAATGGCTGATAATTTCCAAACACAGGGAGAGATTGGACATACAATTTCAAAAAACTAATAAATCACTTAAAACTTTCAATTTAAAATATTCTTCTTGAAGAAACATAATTGTCTAAAAGACAAAGACAGAATTTTGAAAAGATCAAAAGAAAAAATCTCACCTGTAAGGGAACCCCAACAAGTCTATTAGCAGTTATTCTTCAGAATCAAAGGCAAAATAAAGATTTCCCTAATAAAAACTGAAGAAAATCGCCCAGTAAACCTGCTTTAAAAGACATGTTGAAAAAATTCTTCAAGCCAAAACAAAAAGATGTTAATTAGTAAGTGAAAATATATAAAACACACTGGTCAAGGTAAACATAGACTCAAATTCAGAATACACAAATACTGTAATATGGTGATGAACTATTTAATCATAGAATAAAGGTTAAAAGACAAAAGCATACTGAACAACCGATGCTTCAAAAAGAAATCAAAAGGAAAGTTAAAAAAGTGTCTTAAGGCAAATGAAAATGTAAATATAACAGGGCTCCTGGGTGGCTCAGTTGGTTAAGCATCTGACTTCAGCTCAGGGCATGATCTCATGGTTCGTAGGTTCGAGACCCATGTCGGGCTCTGTGCTGACAGCCTGGAGCCTGCTTCGGATTCTGTGTCTCCCTCTCTCTCTCCCCCTTCCCCTTCTCTCTCAAAAATGAATAAACATTAAAAAAATTTTAGGGGTGCCTGGGTGGCTCAGTCGGTTAAGCGTCCGACTTCGGCTCGGGTCATGATCTCGCGGTCCGTGAGTTCAAGCCCCGCGTGGGGCTCTGTGCTGACAGCTCAGAGCCTGGAGCCTGTTTCAGATTCTGTGTCTCCCTCTCTCTGACCCTCCCCCGTTCATGCTCTCTCTGTCTCAAAAATAAATAAACGTTAAAAAAATTAAAAAAAAACATTAAAAAAATTTTAATGGAAATATAACATACAAAAACTTATGGGATTCAGCTGAAGAAGTTGTAGGATGGAAACTCATAGTGATAAATGTCTACATTAAGAAACAAGAATGATTTCAATAAATAACCTAACTTTGTACCTGAAGGAACAAATGAAGCCCAAGTTTATTACAAGGAAGGAAACAATAAAGACTAAAGCAGAAATAAATAAAGAGTAAAAATATAGTAGAAAAAAATGAAACTAAGAGTTATGTTTTTTTAAGATAAACAAAATAGATAAATCATTAGCAAGACTCACCAAAAACTAGAGAAGACTCAAATAAAAACCAGATGAAAGAGAAGACATTACAACTAATATGACAGAAATACAAAGGATCATAACAGATTACTAGAACAATTATACATCAAAGTATTTGACAATCTAGAAGAAATGGATACATTTCTAGAAACATCAATCTACACACCGAATTTTGAAGAAATTGAAAATTGGAACATACTAATTATGAGTAAGGAGATTGAATCAGTATTCAACATTCTCCTAAGAAACATAAGTCTAGGACCAGATGGTTTCACTGGTAACTTCTACAAATATTTAAATAAGAATATTAATCCTCAAGCTTCCCCCCCCAAAAAAAAAAACCAGTAAAAAGGAGGGAACACTTCCAAACTCACTTAATAAAGCCAGAAATACCCTGATACCAACCACAGAAAAGTACACCAAAAGAAAATTATAGGCCAACGTCCCTAGTAAACATAGATACAAAATTCCTCAACAAAATAATACCTAACTGATTTCAATACAAAAGGGATTATGAACCATGATGAAGTGGGATTTATTCCAGGGATACAAGGATGGTTCAATATCTGAGAATAAATCATTTATATACCACATTCACAAAATGAAGGATAAAACTCATGATCATCTAAAATAGATGCAGAAAAAACATTTGACAAAATTCAGTGTCCATTTATGATAAAGTGTGTATAGAGGGAATATACCTCAACATTAAAAAGGTCATATTATGACAAGCCCACAACTAAAATCATATTCAATGGTAAAAAGCTAAAAGCTTTTTCTCTAAAATCAAGAATAAGATAGAAATGCTTACTCTTACTACTTCTATTCAACATAGCATTGGAAGTTCTCACAGAGAAGTTAGGCAAGAAATAAAAAGCATATAATTAGAAAATAATAAGTAGAACTGTTACTGTTTGCAGATGACATTATATTATGTATAGAATCCATAAAGACTCCACCAGAAAACTGTTACACCTAATAAAGAAATTCAGTAAAATTGTAGGATACAAAAATCTGTTTCTATACACTAATAATTAACTGACAAAAATAGAAATTAAGAAAATAATCCCATTTACAATTGCATCAAAAAGAGTAAAATCTTCAAGAAAGTGAAAATTTCACCAAGGAAATGAAAATCCTGTACCCTGAAAACTAAAAGACATTGATAAAAAAAAATTGAGTAAGACACAAGTGGAAAGATATTCCATGGTCATTTATTGAAAGAATTAGTATTGTAAAAATGTCTATACTACCCAAAGTGAACTTCAGGTTCAGTGCAATCTCTATCAAAATTCCAATGGAAATTTTCACAGAGGGAAAGGATACAATTCTAAATTTTTATATAACCACAAAAGACGTTGAATAGCCAAAGCCATCCTGAAAAAGAAGAGAAAAGCTGGAGGCATCATACTTCCTGATTTCATACTATATTACAAAGGTATAGTAATCAAAACTATGGTATTGGCATAAAACTAGAGATAGGAAAAAATTTAAAAATAAACAATGGAACAGAACAGAGAACCCATAAATAAACCCACAAATATATAGTCAATTAATTTACAACAATGGAATCAACACTATACAATTGGAAAAGGTCAAATGGTGTTGGGGAAACGGGACAGTCACATGCAAAAAAATTAAACTGAACCACTATCTTATACCAGATACATAAAAAAACTTCAAAATAGATTAAAGAGTTGAATGTAAGTCCTGAAACCATATAATTTTTAGAAGATAATGGGCAGTAAGCTCCTTGACACCAGTCTTGGTAATTTTATTTGATACCAAAAACACAAAACACAAAAGCTAAAATAAACAGGTGTGACCACATCAAACTTCATAGTTCCTACACAGTAGAGGAGAAACCATTAAGAAAATGAAAGGCAACCTCTGGCAGGGGGGAAAACATTTGCAAATTTTATATCTAATTAGGGGTTAATATCTAAAATAGAAAAAGAACTCCTCCAACTCAATAGCAAAACACAACCTAGTTAAAAATGGGTAAAATATCTGAATAAAAATGTTTCCAAATAAGACACAGATAGCCAACAGTCAATGAAAGGTGCTGCAATGAAAGGTGCTCAACTTCACTAATCTTTAGGGAAATGCAAGTCAGAATCACCAGATATCCCCTCATATTTTTAGAATGGCTATTATCAAAAAGATAACTAATGAGAAGTGTTGGCAGGGATATTGAGAAAAGGAAACACTTGGGGCACCTGGCTGGCTCAATTGGAAGAGCATGTGACTCTTGATCTCTGGGTCATGGGTTTGACCCCCACACTGGGTGTAGAGATTACTAAAATAAACAAACTTAAAAAATAAAAAAAAATAAACACTTATACACTCCTGGTGAAAATGTAAAATAGTGCAACCACTATGGGAAACAATATGGAAGTTCCTCAAAAAATAAAAAAAAAAAATAGAGCTACTATATGATACAGCAATTCTACTACTAGATATTTACTCAAAGGAAACAAAAACACTAACTGTAACACATGTGCACGCTTATTTTCATTACAGCACTTTTTGCAACAGCCAAGACATGGAAACAACCTAAGGGTTACTGATAGGTGGATAAAGATAATGTGGAATATGTATAAAATATATATCTAATAATAACATATATAATAACATTAGATATATTCCAGATTATCTGCATATATTGTATACATAGGCATATATGTTATATTATATATAATGCATAAAATTATACACACACACACAATAGAATACTATCCAGCCAGAACAAAAAGAGAAAATTTTGCTATTTGTGACACAAATGGACCTTGAAGATATTATGCTAAGTGAAATAATTCTGTCAGAGTGAGACAAATACTGTATCATCTCATTTATATATGGATACAAAAAATGAACCCCCCCATAACCCCCCCCAAATCATAGATAGAAGTCATAGAAACAGAGTGATGGTTTCCAGAGGTGGGGAATAGGGAGTAGATAAAATGGGTAAAGGTTGTCAAAAGGCAACAAACTCCTTATTATA
Organism: Lynx canadensis; assembly: GCF_007474595.2. NCBI lineage: Eukaryota > Metazoa > Chordata > Mammalia > Carnivora > Felidae > Lynx > Lynx canadensis. Next base: position 103,375,416 of record NC_044306.2, read on the forward strand.
TGATAAATAAGTCCTGAGGATGTTATGTATAGCATGGTGACTATAGTTAATAATACTGTATTGTATACTTGGAAATGTCTCAGAGTAGATCTTAAAATTATCATCAAGAGAATTCTCAACAAAAATTTATAATTATATGTGGTGATGGATGTTAACTACACTTACTGTGATTATCATCTGCAATACATGCAAATATTAAATCATTATGTTGCACATGTGAAATCATTGTAAAGTTAAATGTAACTATATTACAATAAAAAAAGACAAAGTGGATTATAAGAAAGATGGTAAAGTAGGAGGATCCTGAGATCAACTCCTCTGATAGACACACCAAGGCAACAATTATATGTATTGCTTCTCACTCAGAAAACAACCTGAAGACTAGAAGAACCGATCTTCTATAGCTAATCATAGACAGCCACAACAAAAAGGGCAGGGTGGGCAGAGACAAATTAAGAACCAAACACCCATCATGTCTACACACAAATGAGAGAGATGTCATTAGCATGGAAGAGTGAAGGGATCAGAAAACACACTGGGCAACTATAGGTCTGGGGACATTGCACTGGGAAGGCAAGCCCCCATAATTCCTGGCTTTAAAATCAATGGTACTTAACTCTGAAGAGCTAGAAGGCTATAGGAAACTGAGTCCTATCCTTAAAGAGCCAGCATACTAAGTAATTTGGCTTGAGACACAGCACAGAATCAGTAGTTTGAAAACAAATGTTGTATACATGAAGGAGATTTATTGACTAATTTTAGGACATGTGCCAGCAGGACATGGATTTGCAAGAGCTTTTTCTGGGAACAAAAGTGCCAGTGATTGCCATTTTTCTTGCTCTTCCCATGCTAGATAGCCATAAGTCTTTAGGAGTCAGTTCTGATACTCTCCACCTACCTTGACAGCACCAAGTTCCCTGCCCCAGCATTCCCCTGTGGATCTGTCACATCCAATGCACCTGCTCTGGCAGGTATCTCCCCAAAGTGGCTTCTACACCACCACATCCAGAGGGCAGCCCCACCAAGAACCAGAGCCCCTCCAAAGTGAATCCTTCCCTAGGAAGAGAAGAGACATGGCCCACCATTGCACCTGTAGCAGTCACAGTGGCTCATTGTAGACATCCAGGCGGACTGCCAGCCCTACCCACAAGGAAGCCCATAGTGGCAACAGCCAGGCCCCTAAAACAGCAATTCAGAGAGTAAACCCTGCCCACCAGTATACCCAGAATAGCTACAACAGGTCCTCACAGCCAGCCAGAGAGAGAGCAAGCCCTGCCCACTATGGTACCCATAGCAGTTGTGGCTCATCTTCAACAAGAAGGCACATGCAGGCACACATAGGGGACATCCCTGGAGCACATGGTTCTGGTGGCAAGGGCGGGATTGTGCTACAGGACAGCACAGGACCTTTCCACACAAAGCTACTATTTTCAAGACCACGTGACACAACTTACCAACCTAACACATAGAAGAAAACATGAAGAGTTAGAGAAAGGAGACACAGGCATATGTCCCAAAGAGAACAAGACAAAAATCACAAAAAAGGGGCTAAGTGAAACAAAGAAATATGCCTGATAAAGAGTTCAAAGTAATGGTCATAAAGCTATTACTGGACTTGAGAGAAGAATGGATAAATTCAAGAAGAAATTCAACAAAGATTATAGAAAATTACGAATCAGAGCTGAAGAATAACTGAAATGAAACATACACTAGAGGGAATAAACAGAAAGTTAGAGGGTGCAGGAGAACAGAACAGTGATCTGAAGCACAGGGTAGTGAACATCACCCAAACTAAATAGCAAAAAGAAGAAATAATAACAAAAAACAAGGATAGGTTAGGGGACCTCTGACATCATCAAGTATAATAACATTTGCATTATAGAGGTTCCAGAAACAGAGAGAGGCAAGGAGGTAGAAGACTTATTTGAAGAAATAGCTGAAAATTTCCCTAACCTGGGGAAAAAAACCCAGATACCCACGTCCAGGAATCACAGAGAACCCCCAAAAAATGAATCCTAGGAGTCCACACCAAAACACATAGTAATTAAAATGGCAAAAATTAAAGATAGAGAATCATAAATGCAACAGGAGAAAAACAGTTACATACGAGGGAAACACCATAACGCTAACAGGTAATGTTTTAGAAGAAACTACAAGCCAGAAGGGAGTGGGATGGTATATTCAAAGTGCTAAAACAAAAAAAAAAACAAAAAACAAAAAAAAAACAAAAAAAAAATTACAACCAACTCCACTCTGCCAGGCAATGTTATCAGAATTAAAGGAGAGATGAAAAGTTTCCCAAAGTTAAAGGAGTTTATTACTACTAAACCAGTGTTACAAAAAAATGTTAAAGGGAACTCTTTAAATGGAAATAAAAGTCCATAACTAGAAGAAAATTATGAAAGAAATAATGTTACTTATAGAAATAAACATATAATAATATTAGTAGGCCAATCAATTACAAAGCTAGTAAGGAGGTTAGAACACAAAAATAGTAAAATCAATTATATCTCCAAAAATTAGTCAAGGGATACACAAAATACAAAGATATAATATACCACATCATATACATAAAACATGGAGAAGGGAGTAAAACTTTAGTGCCTTTATATGTTTTAACTTAAGCGACCATCAACCTAAGAAACACAAGCATGTATATAGAATGTTATAGGGGCGCCTGGGTGGGTCAGTTGGTTAAGGGTCTGACTTTGGCTCAGGTCATGATCTCACAGTTTGTGTTCATAAGCTGCGTGTTGGGCTCTGTGCTGACAGCTCAGAGCCTAGAGCCTGCTTCAGATTCTGTGTCTCCCTCTCTCTCTCTCTTCCCTTCCCCATTCATGCTGTTTCTGTCTCAAAAATAAATAAACATAAAAATTTAAAAAATAATGTTATATATGAACCCCATGGTAACCACAAACTAAAAATCTATAATGGTACACACACCAAAAAATAAATAAATAAAAAGAAAGTAACCCAAATAAAACACTAAAGAAAGCCACCAAACGAAAAGGGGAGAGAGCAGAAAAAGAAAGGACAAAGAACTACAAAACAACAAAAAATTAACAAAATTGCAAAAGTACACATCTAACAATAATTACTTTAAATGTAAATAGACTAAAAACTACAATCAAAAGAGTAACTTAGTGTAAAAAAATGACTTGTCTATATGCTGCCTATAACAGACACTTCAGACCTATAAACACATGCAAACGGAAAGTGAAGAAATGGGAAACAGATATTCCATGCAAACGAAAGTGATAAAAAGAAAAAAAAACCTGGGGTAGCAGTGCTCATTATCAGAAAAAAATAGAGTAAAACAAAGACTGTAACAAGAGATTAAAAAAGGTTATTACATATGATAAAGGGATCAATCCAACAAAAGTATATAACAATTGTAAAAACTTATGCACCCAATATAGGAACATCTAAATATATAAAGCAAAATTTAACATATATAAAGGGGGAAATTGCCAATAATACTACAATAATAGGGGACTTTTACAACTCACTTACATCAATGGATAGAGCAGCCATATAGAAAATCAATAAGGAAACAATGGCTTTGAAAAACGCATATACATTCTGCCCCAAAAGAGCAGAATTTACATTCTTTTTAAGTGCGTGAGGAACATTCTCTAGGATAGATCACATGTTAGGCCACAAACAAACCTCAATAAATTTAAGACTGAAATTGTATCAGGTAACTTTTCTGACTACAGTGGTATGAAGCTAGAATGAAATTGAAATTTCATTTCAATGAAGTATAAGTAATGTTACAAATAAACCAATGAGTCAAGAGGAAATTAAAGAATACATGAAGACAAAGAAAAATGAAAACAATACAGTTCAAAATTTTTAGGAAGTAGACTTCTGGGGTAGATGGCAAAGTAGGAGAATCCTAAGCTCTTTTCATACCATGGATATACAAATCTACATATCATCCACATCAGTGCAAATAGCCCAGAAAATGACACAAAGACAGGCAGAATAGACCCTCCAGAGCTAAATGTAGAGAAGAGGCCACATTGAAACTGTGGAAAAGACAGACTTAGGAACCAAACTGACTTGTGAGACTGTAAGTGGGAGGGTAGGTTACACTGAAGGCATTGAAATGGGAGAAGAGCAGACATATCAGGCAATCCAAGTACAGAGTTCCCACACTGGGATGACAAATACCCATAACATTTGGCTTTGAAAAACAGAGGGATTTAGCTTTGTAAATGTTTACAATCAGCGGGGCTTAACACATGGAACTTTAAAAATCAGTGGACTCAGTTCTGGGAGAGCTGGAGTGTCATAAGAAACTGAGTCTCTACCCTTAAAGATAGTACAACAAAGAGCCTCACTGAGATACAGAATAGAAGCAGCAGTTTGAAAAATTCCCCAGGTATACGGGAAGGAAATTTATTTACTAATCTCAGAACATGTACTGGAGGGACAGGGATCTTTAGGAGACTTCCCCCAAAATTAAAAGAGCGGGCAGGCACCATTTCCTGCCCCTGCAACTCAACCTAGATACATGGACACATACAAGAATCGAGTGCAAACACTCCCCCTAGCTTTCCAACAGTACATCCAGCCCCAGTACTCTTCTGCAGACCCTCCTCCTCCAACATGCCCTTAAGCAGGGGTCCATCCAAATCAGCACCACAAGTGCTGGCAGTGTGCAAGCAGCCCCAATAGGGGCCAGCACCACTCCAAAATGACTCCTGCCTTGGAAACAAGGGGAAGATAACTACCCACAACAGTGGGCTGGGGTCAGACATCTGATCTGACTGTAGGTCCTGCCCAACAAAAGCTTCTCAGAGAGAGGGGGGTATACAGGGAGAGGACCTTGCAGAGTTCAGTGTGACTGAAACTCTGGCAAATGCCTGGTTTGACCTAACCAGAGCCCAAAGTGGCCCCATACTGGCCTAGTAACAAAATAGGAACCAAACCCTGACAATAACAGGCAAAAAACATTGCAAATAACTGAAGGCAAATATAGCTCAGCCACAAAAGTAGGGTGTATGCAACAGACATAGGAGACACCTCTGAAATGCCAGGTTCTGATGAACAGGGGACATTGCACTGCAGGGCACTCCAGGACCTCTTCTTCATAAGGCGACTACTCTCAAGAGGAGAAGACATAGCTGACTTTCCTAACACATATAAACATTCACAGAGAGTTAGATAAAATGACGAGACTGAGTAATATGTTCCAAATGATAGAACAGGACATCACAGCAAAGGAGCCAAAACAAAACAGAAATAATATACATGATAGAGAATTTAAAGCAATTGTAATGAAGAGTCTCACTGGATTTAAGAAAAAGAGTGGAGAACCTCAGTGAGACCCTCAAAAAAAAGAGATAGAAAACAAAAATGAACCAATCATAGTTGAAGAATTCAATAACTGAAATTAAAAATACACTATATGAAAGAAATAGTAGAGTACAGAAAGCAGAACAATGGATCTTTGACCTACAGAGCAAAGTAATAGAAAACAAGCTGAACAGGAGAAAGAAAAAATAATCAATGAGGATAAATAAAAGTTACTTACCAACTAATAAAGCAAAACATTCACATGATAAGGATCCCAGAAAGAGAAGAGAGAGAAAAGGGGGCAGAAAATGTATTTGAAGAAATAATAGCTGAAAATTTCCTAAATCCAGGAAAGGAAACAAATCCAGACTCAGGAGGTACAGACAGTCCCTAATAAAATCAACAAAATCCACACCAAGATACATAGCAATGAAAATAGAAAAAAGTAGTGATAAAGACAGAATTTTAAAAGCAGCAAGAGAAAAGAAGATAGTTACATCCAAGAGAAACTCCATAAAACTATAAGCTGAGTTTTCAGCAGAAAGTTTGCAGGCCAGAAGGGAATGGCATGCTGTATTCAAAACACTAAAAAGAAAAAGTCTGCAGCCAGGAATACTCTATTCAGCAAGGCTATCAATCAGAATAGAGCAAAAGATAGAGAGTTTCCCAAAGTTAAAGAATTCCATCACCACTAACACAGCCTTATGAGAAATGTTTAAAGGAGACTCTGAGTGGAAAGAAAAGACCATAGGAATGAGTAAAAAAGTAGAAAACACAAAAGCAGTAAAATTAAGTATATTTATAAATATTGGTCAAGGTCCCCACGAAATAAAAAGGATGTATGGAATGACACAATATACCTAAAACATGGGGAGGAAATTCTGTACTTTTAGAATGGGTTCAAACTTAAGAAATCATCAACTTTATACAGACAGCTATCTGCATAAGATCTTATATTAAAAATTAATGGTAACCACAAATCAAAAAACCAGTAATAGAGATGCAAAAAAAAAAAAAAGAAATCTATGTATATCACTAAAGAAACCTAGCCAACCATGAGAGAATACAGCAAGAGAAGAAATGAATAGAGACCTACAAAAACAACCATAAAGCGAAGTGGCAATACTTACTTATCAATAATCACTTCGAATGTAAATGGACTAAATGCTCCAATGAAAAGACAGGGGAACAGAATAGATAAAAAAAAAAAAAAAAAAAAAAAAAAAAAAAAAGCAAGACCAAGCTATACGCTGTTTACAAGAGACTCATTTCAGACCTAAAGACACATGCAGATTGACAATGAAGGGACGGAAGAGCATTTATTATGCAGATGGATGTGAAAAGAAAGCCAGGGTAGCAATATGTATAACAGGCAAAATAAACTTTGAAACAAAGACTGTAACAAGAGACAGGACATTCATTATAAAGGGAACAAATCAATAAGAAGATATAACAATTGTAAATATTTATGCACCCAACATGAAAGAATCCAAATAAATAAAAGTTAGTGACAAACATAAAGGAGCTAACTGATAATACAGTAATAGTAGTGGACTTTAAGTCCACAAAATGTTAAACCCTACTTGCATCAAGGGACAGATCATCCAAACAGAAAATCAACACAGAAACAGTGACTTTGAATGACACGTTAGACCGGATGGATCTAACAGATATATTCAAAACATTCTACCCTAAAACTGAAGATTATACATTCTTTCCAAGTGCACATGAAACATTTTTCAGAATAGATCACATTAGGCCACATAAACAAGTCTTGACAAAAGACTGAAGTCATTCCATGCATCATTTCTGGCTACAACTCTATAAAACTAGAAATTAACCACAAGGAAAAATCTGGAAAGAACACAAATACATGGAGACTAACATGCTACTAAACAATCAACCAAGAAATCAAAGAGTAAATAAAAAAAATACAGAGACAAGCGCAAACTAGAAAAAGGAGAACAAACAAAAACCAAAATCAGTACAAAGAAGGGAATAATAAAGATTACAGCAGAAATAAGCAAAATAGAAACTGAAACAAAACAATAGATCAATGAAGCTAGGAGCAGGTCTTTGAAAAGATCACCAAAATTGATAACCTTTAGCCAAATTCAGAGAGAAAGAGGACTCAAAGAAAATCAGAAATAAAAGAGGAGAAATAACCAACACTATAGAAATACAAAGGATTATAAAAGAATGTTATGAAAAAATTATATTCCAAAAAATTAAACAACCTAGAACAAATAGATAAGTTATTAGAAACACATAACCTCCTAAAATTGAATCAGGAAGAAATAGAAAATCTTAACAGACCAATCACCAGGAATAAAATTGAATAGAGAAAGAAAAAGAAAAAAAAAAAAAAAACCTCCCAACAAACAAAAACCTGGAACCAGATAGCTTACAGGTGAATTCTCCCAACCATTTAAAAACAGTTAATACTTATTCTTTTCAAACTATTTTGAAAAATAGAAGATAAATGAAAGTTTCCAAATTCTTACAAAGCTGATACCGAAACCAGCTAAAGACACTCAAAAAAAAAAAAAAAAAAAAAGAACAAAAAAAAGAAATGAAAGAAAACTACAGGATAGTAGGCTTAATAAACATAGATACAAAAATCCTGACAAAATATTAGTAAACCATTTCCAAATATACATTAAAAAATAATTCATTACAATCAAGTGGGATTTATCCTGGGGATGCAAGGATAATTTAGTATTCACAAATCAATGTGAAATGTCATATAACAAGAGAAAGGATAAAAACCATATAATCATTTCTATAGATGAAGAAAAAGCATTTGATAACGTACAACACCCATTCATAATTATAAAACCTCAACTGAGTAGGTTTAGAGTGAATATACCAACATAATAAAGACCATATATGAAAAACCCACAGCCAATATCATATCACATGGTAAAAAACTGAGAGCTTTTCCCCTAAGATAAGGAACAAGGATGTACATTCTTACCAGTTTTATTCAACATATTACTGGAAGTCCTAGCCACAGCAATCAGACAACAAAAAGAAATGAAAAGCATCCATATTGGTAAGAAAGAGGAAAAACTTTCACTATTTGCAGATGATAACATTACACTATATATAGAAAACCTTAAAGACTCCACAAAAACTACTAGAACTGATAAATGAATTAAGTTGCAAGATAGAAAAATCAATATACAGAAATTTGTTACATTTCTATACATTAATAATGAAATAACAGAAAGATAAATTAAGAAAACAATTCCACTTACAAATGCACCAGAAAGAATAAAATACCTAGGAATAAACTTAACCAGGGAGGTGAAAGGTCTGTACTCTGAAAATTATAAAACACTGATTAAACAAACTGAAGATGATACAAACAAATGGAAAGATATTCCATGCTCATTGATTGGGAGAATATTGTTAAAATGTCCATAACAACCAAAGCAATCTGCAGATTTAATGTAGTCTATCAAAATACCAACAGCATTTCTCACAGAACTAGAATAATCCTAAAATTTGTATGAAACAAAAGACCCAAATAGCAAAAGCAATCCTGAAAAAGAAGAAAAAAAACCTGGAGGCATCACAATCCCAGATTTCAAGATACACTACAAAGCTGTAGTAATCAAAACCATATATAACACTGGCACAAAAATAGACAAGTGAATGGTATAGAATAGAAATCCCAGAAATAAACCCATGATTTATATGGTTGATTAATCTATGACAAAGGAGGCATGAACATGCAATGATAAAAAGGCAGTATTTTTTAACAAATTTTGTTGGGAAAAGTAGACAGCTATATGCAAAAAAACATGACACTGGACCACTTTCCTACACAATACACAAAAATAAAGTCAAAATGGGTTGAAGACTTAATATGAGACCTGAAACCAAAAAATCTAGGAGACAGCACAGATAGTAATTTATCTGACATTGGCAATAGCAATAATTTCTACATATGTCTCCTAAGCCATGAAAAACAAAAGTAAAAATAAACGGGAATACATCAAAAGAAAAAAATCTTCACAACAGCAGAATAAACCATCAGCTAAACAAAAAGGAAAACTACTGAGTGGGAGAAGATATTTGCAAATGGTATATCTGATAAAGGATTAGTATCCAAAATATTAAAAAATATATACAATTCAACACTAATAATAATAATAACATGTGCAGAAGACATGAAAAGATATTTTTACAAAGACATACAGATGGCCAAAAGACATATAAAAAGATGTTCAGCATTACTAATCACCAGGGAAATGTAAATAAAATCACAATGAGTTATCACCTTACACCTGTCATAATGACTAAAATCAAGTACAGAGAAAACAAGTGTTGGTGAACTTATGAAGAAAAAGGAAGCCTCATGCACTGTTTGTGGGAATACAGACTGATGCAACCTCTGTGGAAAACAGTATGGAGGTTCTTCAAAAAATTAAAAATAGAACTACTGTATGATCCAGTAATTACACTATTGGGTATTTACTCAAAAAATATGAAAACAATAATTCAAAAAGATATATGTCACCCAAGTTTATTGGATCATTATTTACAATAGTCAAGTTATGGAAATAGTCCAAAGGTCCATCAATAATTGAATGGATAAAGAAGATATGGTATAGGTTGGAATCTCATTTATCAACAGAGACTGCAAATTCCTCAGGGGTATGTACACTCCCTAAGGTCTCTCTCCATCATGCTCCATAAATATTAATGGAATAGTCAAATGATTGTTTCCTCTCTTTTTTAAAAACAAGTAATTTACAGAGGAGTTAAGATGGCAGAGAAATAGGGAGATGAGAACCACATGATCTTTTCAACAGATGCAGAAAAAGCATGTGACAAATTACAGCACCTTTCTTGATAAAAACTTTCAAGAAAGGAGGGATGGAAGGAATATGCCCAAACATCACAAAAGCCATATATGAAATGCCCACAGCTAATATTATCCTCAATGGGGAAAAACTGAAAGCTGTCCCCCTAAGGTCAGAAACACAACAGGGATGTCCACTCTCACCTCTATTTTTCAGGATAGCACTGGAAATCCAAGCCTCAGCAAGCCAACAACAAAAAGAAATAACAGGCATAAAAATTGCCAAAGGAGAAGTCAAACTTTCAATCTTCACAGATGACATACAGGGAAAACCCAAGACTCCACCAAAAAATTGCTAGAACTGATTCACGAATTCAGCAAAGTTGCAGGATATAAAATCAGTGCACAGAAATCGGTTGCGTTCCTATACACCAACAATGAAGCAACAGAAAGAGAAATCAAGGAATCAATCCAATTTACAATTGCACAAAAAACTATAAAATACCTAGGTATCAATCTAACCAAAGAGGTGGAAAATCTACACACTGAAAACTATAGAAAGCTTATGAAAGAAATTGAAGAAGACACACAAAAAAATGGAAAAATATTCCATGCTCCTGGATAGGAAGAACAAATATTGTTAAAATCTCGATACTACCCAAAGCAATCTACATATTCAATGCAATCCCTATCAAAATAACACCAGCATTCTTCACAGAGCTAGAACAAATAATCCTAAAATTAGTGTTGAACCAGAAAAGACCTCGAATAGCCAAAGCCATATTGAAAAAGAAAACCAAAGCAGGAGGCATCACAATCACGGACTTCAAGCTATACTACAAAGCTGTAATCATCAAGACAGTATGGTACTAGCACAAGAACAGACTCTCAGATCAATGGAACAGAATAGAAAACCTAGAAATGGACCCACAAACGTATGGCCAACTAATCTTCGACAACGCAGAAAAGAATATCCAATGGAATAAAGACAGTCTCTTCAGCAAGTGGTGCTGGGAAAATTGGACAGCAATGTGCAAAAGAATGAACCTGGACCACTTTCTTATACCATACACAAAAATAAACTCAAAATGGATAAAAGACCTAAATGTAAGACAGGAAGCCATCAAAATCCTTGAGAAGAAAGCAGGCAAAAACTTCTGTGATCTTGATCACAGCAACTTCTTCCTCGACACATCTCTGGAGGCAAGGGAAACAAAAGCAAAAAATGAACTACTGGGAACTCATCAAAATAAAAAGCTTCTGCACAGTGAAGGAAACAATCAGCAAAACTAAAAGGCAACCGACAGAATGGGAGAAAATATTTGCAAACGACATGTCACATAAAGGGTTAGTATCCAAAATCTACAAAGAACTTATCACACTCAACACCCAAAACACAAATAATCCAGTGAACAAATGGGAAAAAGACATGAGTAGACAGTTCTCCAAAGAAGCCATCCAGATGGCCAACCAACACATGAAAAAATGTTCCACATCACTCATCATCAGGGAAATACAAATCAAAACTACAATGAGATACCACCTTACACCTGTCAGAATGGCTAACATTAACAACTCAGGCAACAAAAGTTGTTGGCGAGGATGCAGAGAAAGAGGATCTCTTTTGCATTGTTGCTGAGAATGCAAGGTGGTGCAGCCACTCTGGAAAACAGTTTAGAGGTTCCTCCAAAAACTAAAAATAGAACTACCCCACACCCAGCAATTGCACTGCTTGGTATTTATCCAAGGGATACAGGAGTGCTGTTTCAAAGGGACACATGCACCCCCATGTTTATAGCAGCACTGTCAACAATAGCAAAAGTATGGAAAGAGCCCAAATGTCCATCGATGAGTGAATGGATAAAGAAGATGTGGTATATACATACAATGGAGTATTACCCAACAATCAAAAAGAATGAAATCTTGCCATTTGCAACTATGTAGATGGAACTGGAGGGTATTATGCTAAGCGAAATTAGTCAGTCAGAGAAAGACAAATATCATATGACTTCACTCATATGAGGACTTTAAGAGACAAAACAGATGAATGTAAGGGAAGGGAAACAAAAATAATATAAAAACAGGGAGGGCGACAAAACATGAGAGACTCATAAATACGGAAAACAAACAGTGGGTTATTGGAAGGGTTGTGGGAAGGGGGATGGGCTAAAAGGGTAAGGGGCACTAAGGAATCTACTCCTGAAATCATTGTTGCACTATATGCTAATTTGGATGTAAATTTAAAAAAAAAAATTTTAAATAAAATACTGTCAATCACTACTTAATTCTACAAAACAATAAGGTTGTTTTGCTACTTAAATGATGCTCAGTATGGGAAAGGTGTTTTGAAAATGTTCATAAGCACCATAAAATATTATTTAGTTATTAAAAAAACTGCTAGAGGGGCGCCTGGGTGGCGCAGTCGGTTAAGCGTCCGACTTCAGCCAGGTCACGATCTCACGGTCCGTGAGTTCGAGCCCCGCGTCAGGCTCTGGGCTGATGGCTCGGAGCCTGGAGCCTGTTTCCGATTCTGTGTCTCCCTCTCTCTCTGCCCCTCCCCCGTTCATGCTCTGTCTCTCTCTGTCCCAAAAATAAATAAAAAACGTTGAAAAAAAATTTTTAAAAAAACTGCTAGAACTGATACATGAAGTCGACAAAGTTGCAGGATATAAAATCAACATACAGAAAACGGTTGCATTTCTATACACCAGTAATAAAGTGGCAAAAAGAGTAATCAAGGAATCAATTCCATTTACAATTGCACCAAAAACCATAAGATTCCTAGGAATCAACATAACCAAAGAGATAAAAGATCTGTATGCTGAAAACTATAGAAAGCTTATGAAAGAAATTGAAGAAGACACAAATGGGAAAACATTCCATTCTCATGGATAGGAAGAATATTGTGAAAATGTCGATACTACCTAAACCAATATACACATTCAATGGAATACCTATCAAAATAACACCAGCATTCTTCACAGAGCTATAACAAACAATCCTAAATTTGTATGGAACCAGAAAAGACCCCGAATAGCCAAAGTAATGTTGAAAAAGAAAACCAAAGCTGAAGGCATCACAATTCCAGATTTCAAGCTATATTACAAAGTTGTAGTCATCAAGCTAGTATGGTACTGGCACAAAAACAGACACATAGATCAATGAAACAGAAGAGAGAACCCAGAAATGGTCTCACAAATGAATGGCCAACTACTCTTCAATGAAACATGAAAGAATATTCAGTGGAAAAAAAAGCTGTCTCTTCAGCAAATGGTGCTAGGAAAACTGGACAGCAACATGTAGAAGAATGAAACTGGACCACTTTCTTACATGATACACAAAAATAAGTTCAAAATGAATGAGAGACTAAATGTGAGACAGGAAACCATCAAAATCCTAGAGGAGAAAAAAACAACAACCTCTTTGACCCCAGCTGGAGCAACTTCTTATTAGACATATCTCCCAACGCTAGGGAAATAAAAGCAAAAATGAACTATTTGGGACCTCATGAAGATAAAAAGCATCTGTACAGCAAAGGAAACAATCAAAAAAACCAAAGGCAACTGATGGAACGGGAGAAATTGGTTGCAAATGACATATTGGATAAAGAGTCAGTATCCAAAATCTATAAATAACTTGTCAAACGCAACACCCAAAATACAAATAGTCCAGTGAAGAAATGGGTAGAAGACATGAATAGACACTTTTTCAAAGAAGACATCCCAATGGTTAAGAGACACATGAAAATATGCTCAATATCAGTCATTAAGAGCGAAACACAAATCAAAACCACAATGAGATATCACCTCACACTTGTCTGAATGGCTAACATTAACAAACAACTCAGGCAACAACAGAAGTTGGCAAGGATGCTGAGAAAGAGGAACCCTTTTGAAATATTGTTGGGAATGCAAACTGGTGCAACCACTGTAGAATACAGTATGAAGTTTCCTCAAAAAATTAACAATAGAGCTATACTAAGACACAGCAATTTTACCATGAGGCATTTATCCAATGGATAAAAAATGCTGATTTGAAGGGGTACATGCAGGACAGTGTTTATAGCATTAGTATCAACAATAGCCAAATTATGTAAAGTGCCCAAATGCCCATTGACTAATGCATGGATAAAGATGTGTTATATATAAACAATGGAATATTACTCAGTGATCTAAAAGAATGAAATCTTGCCATTTACAACAGAATGGATGAAACTAGAGTATATTATGCCAAGTGCATTAAGTCAGTCAGAGAAAGACAAATATCATATGATTTCACATAAGTGGAATTTAAGGAGAAAAACAAATGAACAAAAGGGAAGTGAAGCAAAAATAAGATAAAAACAGAGAAGAAGGCAAACCATAAGAGACTCATAAATGTGGAAAACAAACTGAGGGTTGTTGGAGGCAAGGTAAGTGAGGGAAGGACTAAATGGGTGATGGGCATTAAGGAGGGGACTTTTTGGGATAAGCACTGGGTGTTGTATGTAAGTGACAAATCACTTGGTTCTACTGAAACCTATACTACACTTTAGATTAACTAACTTGAATTTAAATTAATTAAAAATAAATAATTAAAAATAAGATAAGATATGGTATATATACACAATGGAATGTTATTCAGCCATAAAAAATAAAATCTTGCTGTTTGCTAAACATAAATGTTTCTGGATGGTATAATGCTAATTGAAACAAGTCAGTCAGGAAAAGACAAGTACCATATGTTTTCAGTTATATATGTAATTTAAGAAACAAAATAAATGAACAAGGGGAAAAAAAGACAAAAAACAGACTAAATATAGTGAGCTGGTCCTATCAGAGGGGAGGTGTTGGGGAGATGTGTGAAACCATTTAAGGGTATTAGGAGTACAGTTATTGTGATGAACAGTGAGTAATGTATAGAATTGTTGAATTACTCTAGTGTACATCTAAAACTAATAAGACTGTACATTAATTTTACTGGCATATAGAGGAAAAACTGACCAATTAAAAAAAAAAACAACTTTGGGAAGCAACAAAAGCAGTATTTAGTTATACAGTCCTACCTCAAGAAACAAAAATCTGAAACAATCTAACCTGACAGTTAAAGGAACTAAAATAGAACAAAATCCAATGATAGCAAAAGAAAGGAAATGTGAAAGATCAGGACAGAAAAACATAAAATAGAGACTTAAAAAAATAGAATAGATCAATGAGGATAAAAGGTGGTTCTTTATAAAGTTAAACAAAATTGATAAACCTTTAGTCAAACTCCTATCTAGAAAACATAGAGGATGAAAATAAAATCAGATATGAAATTTAGTTATAACTGACACCATGGAAATATGGAAAGTTATTAAAGATTCTAAAATATTATATGTCAAAAAAATTGGACAACCCAGAAGAAATGGATAAATTCTTGAAATATACAATCTTCCAAGAGTAAGTTAAAAAGAAATACAGCATCTGAGTAGATCAGTCTAGTAAGGAAATTGATTACAAAAAAAATTCCAACAAACAAAAGTTCAGAAATAGATGATTTCACAGATGAATTCTACCAAAAATTTAAAGAGGAGTTAATACCCATTCTTCTCAAATTATTCCCAAAATAGGTTAGAAAGCTTACAAATTCATTCTATAAGGCCAGAATTACCCTGACACCCAAAATCAAAGACACTAGAGAAAAAATTGTGCACAATAACCAACATGAGCATAGATGTGAAAATTCTCAATAAAATATTAGCAAGTTGAATTCAAAAATACATTAAAAAATCATTCACCACAATCAAAAGATATTTTTTCCAGGAATACAAGGATTGTTCAATATCTACAAATCAATGTGCTACAACACATTAATAAAATGAAAGGTAAATATCATATGATATTCTCATTAGATACAGAAAAAGCAGTTGAGAAAATTCAATAGAGGGGGACAAGATGGCAGAGCAGCATGGAAGTTGTTTTTGCCCTCTTATCCCTGAAATGCAACTAGATCTACACCAAACCATCATTCACACCTAGATAATTGATCTGAGGATTAACACAATAATCTGCACAACTTGAACCACAGAACTCAGCAGGTATGCTATGAGGGGAGGAGAACTAGGGGAGAGTGAAGCCGCAGAGGATAGGGAGCCGTTTTCATTGTAGAGAGAGGACAGAGACAGAGGGAGAGTACAGGAAAAGCACAACCCCCTCCCCAAAAAAAAGCAGCTGGAGAAAAAAAGAAAAAGTGGAAACACCCATAAGGTTCTTAACAAAAAAAGGAGAAAGGAGAAAGAAGACGGTTTGTATACTATTAAGTCACTATAAATATGGGAGTGCAGAGTCTGAAACTCTTTAGCTCAATACCTGGTGGAGCTCTGGTGGGAAAGGCAAATCCCCAGGAGCAGATGGGCCTTGTGGGGAGAGGTGGATTGCTTGCTGAGAGGGCATTTGGTAGAGGCTATGCTGCCTCCCCACAGCAAAAGTTCCCAGCAGATCCTAGAGAACAGGCACATTTGCTGGTTTTTGAATAAGGACATTAAAAGGCAGTGAATCCTGGAGCCAGATGTGTATTTTGATTTACTATAATCCCTGAAATGCTTTTGCTACATGACCCTGCGAATGTTTTCGGGGACAAGCTGGCACCCAGTCGCAGTCTCTGGGTATCTGCAGCAGCAGATCATGAAAATATTCCTGGGGAATGGCAGGTACCCAACCATTGCTTGACAAGCCCTTCCCCCAGAAGATTGGTCAAAGCCACAGGGCCCTCAGAAGTGATGGGTTTGAAAAAAAAGCCCCATCCGAGATAAAATTTGGGAGGGAGGTGCCACCTGGCAGGCTGACAGCTTGGAAGCGGGGAGTGGATGGAAGCCAGAGACAAAGGAGGGGTGCCTGATTGCCAGTTGGTGAGAACGCAGAGCTGATACCAGAGACTGGGTAGCTGAGGACACCATTTTCATCTCTCCCATGCATGCACATACATGCATACATGTGCCAAATGATCCACCCCTGTAGGCTAAGCAGCACCATCTAGTGGAGAACGGAGCCATTACACCAAGCCCTGCCCAACTGTACCAACAGTGCTCTAGAGGAATACCATAAGTCTCTCTGACTGCTTAGTGTACAGACTATTAAGTGCTTCATAGTTTGACTTCTAGGGGAAACTGGATGTAATTTCAATCGCATTCCATTATGTTCACTGGTGCATCTATTCAATTTTTTTTTCTTATTCATGAATACAAAAAAAATTATTTTCTGTTTTTATAAAAGACTTTTAATATTTTTTACAATATTTTTTTTATTTTTGTAAACTTATTTCATTTTATTTTACTTTCATCATTTCATTTTATACTATTTTATTATATTAATTTTTTTACAATTTCAAACATTTTCCTGTTGTTGTTTTTTTTTTCTTTCCTTTTCTTTCCCTTATTTTCTCCATTCTATCAAGCTTCTTTCAACAACCAGACCAAAACACATTTAGGATCTAGCATCCTTTATTGGATTTTTTTGTGTGTTGTTTTTAATTTTTTAATTTTAAGTTTTTATTTTATTAGTTCTTTTTCTTCTTCCAAAATGACAAAATGAAGGAATTCACCACAAAAGAAAGAACAGGAAGAAACGACAGCCAGGGACTTAATCAATACAGATACAAGCAAGATGTCTGAACCAGAATTTAGAATCATGATAATAAGAATACTAGCTGGGATTAAAAAAAAAAAAACACATAGAAATCCTTTCTGTGGAGATAAAAGTAGTAAAATCTAGTCAGGATGAAATTAAAAATGCTATAACTGAGATGCAATATCGAATGGCTGCCACAGAGGCAAGGATGAATGAGGCAGAGTAGTGAATCAGCAATATAGAGGAAAAACTTGTGGAGAATAAAAAAAGGAGGGAAACTAAGGCAAAATAGTAGGATACAGGAATTAGAGAACTCAGTGACTCATCAAAAAGGAATAACATCTGAATCATAGGAGTCCAAGAAGATGAAGAGAGAGATAAAGGGGTAGAAGGTTTATGTGAGCAAATCATGGCAGAAAACTTTCCTAACCCAGGGAAAGACATAACCATGAAAATCCAGGAAGCACAGAGAACTCCTGTTAGGTTCAACAAAAATTGACAATCAACAAGGCATACCATAGTAAAATTCACAAAATACACAGACAAGGAAAGAATTATGAAAGTAGCTAGGGAAAAAAAGTCTTTAACTTACATGGGAATGAAGACAGATCAGGTTCACAGCAGACCTATCCACAGAAACTTGGCAGGCAAGAAAAGAGAGGCCAGATATATTCCATGTGCTAAATCAGAAAAATATGCAGCCAAGAATTCTTTATCCAGCAAGGCTCTTATTCAAAATAGAAGGAGAGATAAAAAGCTTCCCAGACAAACAAAAACTAAAGGAGTTCATGACCACTACACCAGCCCTGCAAGAAATTTTAAGGGGGACTCTCTGAGGGGAGAAAATATGAAAAAAAAAAAACAAAATAGACCAAAAGCAAAAAGAGACTAGAAAGGACCAGAGAACACTGCTAGAAACTCAAACTTTACAGGCAACATAATGGCAAAAAATTCATATCTTTCAGTACTCACTCTAAATGTCAGTGGACTAAATGCTCCATTCAAAGGCATAGGGTAATGGAATGGATAAGAAAACAAGATCCATCTATATGCTGTTTCCAAGAGACAAATTTTAGACTGAAAGACATCTTTGGATTGATAGTAAGGTGATGGAGAACCATCTATCAAGCTAATGGTTGCCAAAAGAAAGCTGGAGAAGCCATACTTATATCAGACAATTTAGATTTTAAAATGTTTTTTTCAACGTTTATTTATTTTTTTGGGACAGAGAGAGACAGAGCATGAACGGGGGAGGGGCAGAGAGAGAGGGAGACACAGAATCGGAAAGAGGCTCCAGGCTCTGAGCCGTCAGCCCAGAGCCCGACGCGGGGCTCGAACTCACGGACCGCGAGATCGTGACCTGAGCTGAAGTCGGACGCCTAACCGACTGCGCCACCCAGGCGCCCCCAGACAATTTAGATTTTAAAATAAAAGACTGTAACAAGAGATGAAGAAGAGCATTATGTCTTGATTAAGGGGTCTATCCACCAAGAAGATCTAACAATTGTAAAAATTTATGCTATAAGCACTAAAGCACCCAAATATATAAATCAATTAATCACATACAGAAACTCACTCATAATAATACCATACTAGTAGGGTACTTCGACACCCCACTTATAACTATGAACAGATCATCTAAACAGAAAATCAACAAGGAAACAATGGCTTTGAATACACACCAGATGGACTTAACAGATAAATTCAGAACATTTTGTTCTAAAGCAGCAGAATACACATTCTTCTCCAGTGCACATGGAACATTCTCCAGAATAGATCACACAGTGGGACACAAATGAGCCCTCAACAAGTACAAAAGGAATGGGATCATACCATGGATATTTTCAGAATACAATGCTATGAAACTTGAAATCATCTACAAGAAAACATTTGAAAGACAGCAAACACTTGGAAACTAAAGAACATCCTACTAAAGAATGAATGGGTTAACCAAGAAGTTAAAGAGGAAATTAAAAAGTACATGGAAGTCAATGAAAATGGTAACACTATAATCCAAAACCTCTGGGATGCAGTAAAGATGGTCATAAGAGGTAAATATATAGCAATATATATTGCTTTAGGAATCCAGAGGGCGCCTGGGTGGCTCAGTTGGTTGAGCATCTGACTTTGGCTCAGGTCATGATCTCACGGTCTGTGAGTTCGAGCCCCGCATTGGACTCTGTGCTGACAGCTCAGAGCCTGCAGCCTGCTTCAGATTCTGTGTCTCCCTCTCTCTTTGCCCCTCCCCTGCTCATGCTCTGTCTCTCTCTGTCAAAAATAAATAAACATTTAAAAAAAAAAAAAAAAAGGAATCCAGGGCTTCCTAAAGAAGGAAGAAAGATCTCAGATACACAACCTAACCTTACACCTTAAAGAGCTGGAAAAAGAACAGCAAACAAAACTCAAAACCAGCAGAAGATGGGGAATAATAAATATCAGAACAGAAATCAATGCTATCAAAAACAAAAACAAACAAACAAAAAACAGTAGAACAGATCAATGAAACCAGGATCTGGTTCTTTGAAAGTAGTAACAAAATTGATAAACCCCTAGCCAGATTTATCAAGAAGAAAAAGAAAAGGACAGAAATAAAATCAAGAATGAAAAAGGAGAGATCATAACACTGCAGAAATACAAACAATAATGAGAAAATATGAGCAATTATATGCCAATAAATTGGGCAATCTGGAAGAAATGGACAAATTCCTAGAAACATATATACCATCAAAACTGAAACAGGAAGAAATAGAAAATGTGAACAGATCCATAAGGAATAAAGAAACAGTAATCAAAAATCTCCCAAAAAACAAGAGTCCAGGGCTGGATAGCTCTCCAGGGGAATTCTACTGAACATTGTAAGAAGACTTAACACCTATTCTTTTGAAGCTGTTACAAAAAATAGAAATGGAAGGAAAACTTCCAGATTCATCCTATGAAGCCAGCATTACCTTGATTCCAAAACCACACAAAGACCCCACTAAAAGGAGAACTAGAGACCAATTTCCCTGATGAACATGGATATAAAAATCCTCAACAAGATACCAGCCAACTGGATCCAAAAATACATTAAAAGAATTATTCATCATGACCAAGTATAATTCATACCTGGGATTGCAAGACTGGTTTAAGATCTGTGAAACAATCAATGTGATACATCACATGAGTAAAAGAAAGGACAAGAACTACATGATCCTCTCAATAGATGCAGAGAAAGCACTTGACAAAACACAACATCCTTTTTTTGATAAAAACCCTCAAGAAGGTAGGGATAGAAGGATCATACCTCATGATCATAAAAGCCATATATAAAAGACCCAATGCTAATATCATCCTCAATGGGGAAAAACTGACAGCTTTCTCCCTAAGATCAGGAACATGACAGGGATTTCCACTCTCACCACTGTTATTCAACATAGTATTGGAAGTCCTAGCCTCAGTAATCAGACAACACAAAGGTATAAAAAACATCCAAATTGGCAAGGAGGAGTCAAACTTTCACTCTCTGCATTTGATGTGATACTCTATATGGAAAACCCAAAGGATGCTACCAAAAAGCTTCTAGAACTGATCCATGAATTCAGCAAAGTCACAGGATATAAAATCAATGCACAGAAATTGATTGCATTGCTGTACACCAATAATGAAGCAACAGAAAGAGAAATCAAGGAATCAATCTCATTTACAATTGCACCAAAACCCATAAAATACCTAGGAATAAACTGAACCAAAGAGGTGAAAAATCTATATACTGAAAACTATAGAAAGCTTATGAAAGAAATTGAAGAAGACACACACAAAAAAATGGGAAAACATTCCATGCTAATGGATGGGAAGAATAAATATTGTGGAAATGTCAATAGTACCCAAAGCAATCTACACATTCAATGCAATCCCTATCAAAATAACACCAGCATTCTTCACAGAGCTAGAACAAACAATCCTAAAATTTGTATGGAAATCCTAAAATTTGTATGGAAAAGACCCCGAATAGCCAAAGTAATGTTGAAAAAGAAAACCAAAGCTAGAGGGATCAGAATCCTCAGACTTCAAGATGTATTACAAAGCTGTAATCATCAAAACAGTATGGTACAGGCACAAAAACAGACACTCAGATCAATGGAACAGAATAGAGAACCCAGAAATGGACCCACAACCGTTTGGCCAACTTATCTTTGACAAAACAGGAAAGAATATCCAATTGAATAAAGACAGTCTCTTCAGCAAATGGCACTGGGAAAACTGGACAGTGACATGCAGAAGAATGAAACTGGACCCCTTTCTTACACCATACACAAAAATAAAGTCAAAATGGATGAAAGACAAATGTAAGACAGGAACCCCTCAAAATCCTCGAGGAGAAACCAGGCAAAAACCTCTTTAACCTTGGCCACAGCAACTTCTTACTCAACATGTCTCTGGAGGCAAGGGCAACAAAAGCAAAAATGAACTACTGGGACCTCATCAAGAAAGAAAGCTTCTGCACAGCAAAGGAAACAATTAGCAAAACTAAAAGGCAACCAATGGAATGGGAGAGATATTTCCAAATGACATAACATAGAAAAAGGGTCACTGTCCAAGATCTATAATGAACTTATCAAACTCAACACCCAAAAAACAAATAATCCAGTGAAAAAATGGGCAAAAGATATGAACAGGTGCTTTTCCAAAGAAGACTTCCAGATGGCTAAGAGACACACGAAAAATGCTCAACATCACTCATCATTAGGAAAATAAAAATTAAAACCACAATGAGATACCACCTCACACCAGTCAGAATGGCTAAAATTAACAAGTCAGGCAACAATAGATGTTGATAAGGATGTGGAGAAAATGGTTCTCTTTTGTACTGCTGGTGGGAATGCAAACTTTGCAACCATCTGGAAAACAGTATGGAGGTTCCTCAAAAGATTAAAATACACATTATTAAGTTCAAGTGGTATATACTCAAGGAAATAGCACATGATAGGTCACAAAAGAAATCTTAGCAAATTTTAAAAGACTGATATACCAAGTATCTCTCTTGTTTTAAATGTTTTTATTTGAGAGAGAGAGAGAGAGAGCGAGCAGCCACAGGAGCAGGGCAGGGGCAGAGAGAAAAGGAGAGAGAGAGAAAGAATCCCAAGCAGGCACCACATTGTCAGCACAGAGCCTGATACAGGGCTCAATCCCAAGAACTGCGAAAGTGTGACCTGAGATGTAGTCAAGAATTGGACGCTTAACTGACTGAGCCATTCAGGGGTGACTTCAGCACCCCTGAAGTATCTTTTCTAGCCACAATTATATAAATTAGAAATTTTTAGCAGGTAGAAAGCTGGAAAATTCACAAATATATAGATATTGGACAACATGTTCCTGAAAATCAAAAGGCCAAAGAAACCAAAAGGGAATCAAATATTTTGAAACAAAATAAAATTGAATTATGATGTATCAAAACCTAAGGTATTCTATAAAAGCAGTTCTAAGAAGAAAGTTTGTAGCAAAAAATACCACATCAAGAAAGGGGAGAGATCAACAACCTTACTTTACATCTCAAGAAACTAGAAAAGAAGAAATGAAGCCAAAAGTTAGTATAAAGAAGAACATAAGTGAATATAAATACATGAAAAATATAAAGATAAATTAAAAAATGAAGATCAGTAAAACAATATAAAAGCTCAATAAAACTAAGAGATTTTTTTTCAAAAATAAAAACAAAATTACAAATCTTTACCTGGACTAACTCAGAAAAACAGGGTTCAGGGAAATAAAATTAGAAATGCAAGAGGATACACAATAGACATCATAGAAATACAAAGAATCATAAGAGGCTACTATAAATAACTATGTGTCAACCAACTGGATAACTAAAAGAAATGGATAAATTACTAAAAACAAACTACTTACCAAAACTGAATCATGAAGAAATATAAAATCTGAATAGGCCAATATCAAATAAAGAGATTGAATCTGTATTCCCAAACCTTTCAAAACAAAAAAGTCTAGGCTGAGATGGTTTCACTAGTGAATTCTACCAAATATTTAAAGAAGAATTAGTGTCAGTCCTTCACAAATGTTTTTCAAAAATTTGAAGAGAAGGAAACACTCTCAAACTTATTTTACGACGTATTACCCTAACATCAAAGCTAAATGAAGACACTACAAGAAAGGGAATTATTCTCTGAAATTCCTATTATACATAGATGTAAAAATTCAACAAAATATTAACAAATTAAATTCAACAAAAGGTTAAATAAATGATTCACCACAATCAGGTGGGATTTATCCTTGGGTTGCAAGGATGGCTCATAATAAACAAATCAATAAATGTGATACATAACATTGGCAAAATAAAAAAATAATATGATTATCTCAATAAATACAGAAAAGGATTTGACAACATACTCCTTTATTTCATGATAAAAAACCAATAAATTGGGTGTAGAAGAAACATATCTTAACATGATAAAGGCCATATATGACAAACCCATTGCCAACATCATACTCAATGATGAAAGGTTGAAATATTTTCATCTAAGATCAGGAATAAGATATCATGATACTACTGAAAATGCTAGTGAGAGCAATCAGGCAAGAAAAAGAAAGAAAACCCAGTAAAATAGGAAAGGAAGAAGGAAAACTGTCTTTGTTTGGAGATGATATGATCTTGTATATAAAAATTCCTGGGGTGCCAGGTGCTCAGTCAGTAAAGCATCTGACTTTGGCTCAGGTCATGATCTCACAGCTCATGAGTTTGAGCCCCATGTTGGGCTCTGGGCTGACAGCTCAATGCCTGGGCCTGCTTCAGATTCTGTATCCCCTTCTCTCTCTGCCCCTCACTCATACTCTCTCTCTCTCAAAAATAAACATTAAAAAAATAAAAAATAAAGTAAAAATTCCTAAAGATCCCAATAAAAAAATAAATAAATGTTAGGAATAATCTCACAAAAATAGAAAAAACATTCCTAAAATTTGTATGGAGCTACAAAAGACCCTGAGTAGCCAAAATAATCTTGAAAAGAAGAACAAAGCTGAATACATCACACTTCTTGATTTCAAGCTATACTATATAGCTATAGTAAAGAAAACAGCATGGCACTTGCATAAAACTAGAACAATGGAACAGAATTGAGATCAGATCTAAATACTTTTATATACAGTCAACTAATATCTGACAAGGGAGCCAAGAATACTCAATGGGGAAAAATAGTTTCTTCAATAAATGGTGTTAGGAGAACTGGATAACCACATGCAGAATAAAATTGGACTCCAATCTTTTACCACTCATATAAACAAAGTCAAAATAGATTGAAGACTTACATTTAAGACCTGAAACCATAGAACTCCTAGAAGAAAACAGGAAAAATCTCCTTGACAACATTATCGTTAGTGATTTCTTGGATATGACAGCAAAGCACAAACAATGAAAGCAAAATTAAACAAGTGGGACTCCATCAAGCTAAAATCTTCCACAGAGCAAAAAAAAGAAACAATTAACAAAATGAAAATACAACCTACAGAATGAGAGAAATTACTTCACTTTATGTATCTGATAAGGGTTTAACACCTAAAATATGTAAAGGACTCATACGATAGCATAAATAATAAACAAAAACAAAAACTAACAACATGATTTTAAAAATGGGCACAGAAACTGAGTAGTTTTCCAAGGAAGACATACAAGCAGCCAACAGATACAAGAAAAGTTGTTCAACACCATTAATCATCAGGAAAATGCAAATCAAAACCACAATGAGACTTCACCTCATGCCATTTGGTACAGTTTATTATCAAGACCAAACATAGGTTGGGGAGGGTGTGGAGAAAAGGGAATTCTAGGGCTCAGTTAGTGGGAATATAAATTGGTACAGTCACTATGGAAGGCAGTATGAAGTTTTTTTCAAAAAAATAAAAATAGAAATAGAACATGTGACTAAGCAATTCCACTTGTGGGTACATACAAAGGAAATGAAAACAAGAGATCAAAGAGATATCTGCACTCCCATGTTCACTGCAGCATTATTCACAATAGCCAAGATAATGCCAACTATATAAGTGTTCACTGAGTGATGAATGAATTAAAAATGTAATATGTGCATATATATCCATTTATGTATACATACTCACACATATATGTGTGTATGTACATGAATATTATCCATTCATAAAAAAGAAGAAAATTCTGCCATTTGTAACAGCCCGGATGAACTTTGAGGGCATTGTGCTAAGTGAAGTAAGTCAGAGAAGGACAGATGCTGTATGATCTCACCTATATGTGAAATCTAAAAAAAATAAAAAAATAAATAAGCCTAATTCATAAATCAGAAGAAAATGAAGGTGTGTGGGGCTGAGCGAGAGAGTGGGGAAAATGGGGAGATATTGGTCAAAATGTAGGAATTTCCAGGTAGCAGATGAATAAGTTCTGATTAGATTCCCAGAACTTATGTATAGCATGGTGACTCTAGTTAACAACTATGTATTAAATACTTGAAAGTTGTGAAGAAAGTAGATCTTAAATAAAGATCTCACCATAAAAAAAAGAGTTATATTTAAGTGAGGTGATGGATGTGTTAACTAGCTTTATTGTGGTAATCGTTTTGGAACACATGTATTTGAAATCATCACATTACGCACCTTAAATTTACACAATGTTATATGTCGTTTATATCTCAATACAGCTGGAAAAAATAATTTTACCTCATCAGATGTGCACAAAAAATCAGATGTGTATATAATTTGTCTGGAGTGTAGTTGACAAACATAAATATTAATGTCCTTCTTTGTCCCTTCTAATTTATGAAATATTTTTAAATATTTTCTGAGGTGTATATATGGAAATTTCTGATAGCAGCATCCTAATATGACATCAAGTCATGCTAAATGATGTTGTAAATATCATATTTAATTCTCACAATAACGCTATGGAATTGTTACTCTTATAATCCCCTTTTCACAGGTAAGAAAATGCATGTTAAAGTGGTATGCTCTAAGTTACTCAGATGGTGTGAGATTTTGCATATAGAACCTGGTAAAGGAAGGTGAGTCACACAGCAAGTAACAGCAAAATAGAAAGTTTTAAAAGTTTGTGAAAGAAAAACAGTAGTCCTTTTAATTATGGGTGCCTTGAAGATGAGAAGATATATAGTATGGTTAAGTTCCTTAATTAGACTGGAGCAATATTAGTGTATATGCCCTTTGAAATGTAATGCTTGGGATTCAGTCATGTTCCTGGTCTGATAAAAGAACAAAAAAGATGACCTAGAAGGAGAATTTTAATGTAACTAAAGTTAATAGGGTGTATAAGTTGTGTAGGAAATATTTTGCACAGATGCCATGCTAAATATCCCCTCTTAATAAGCTATATTAAAATTTTGTTAATCTATGCTTTAATTTCAGATTTTTACTTCTAATGAAACAATCTGATTCTGATTTTACATGCTCTTCAGAAAATCTATTTCATGCCAATTACCTAAGGACTGCGTGGCTCCAGCCCAGATTTTTGGCAGAGCACTTACCTGATGATAATGGCTTTCCCAGGGAAGATTCTAGTCATCTGGTCAAGAACTGTTCAGAAAAACGTCCTCACATTATGTCAGGATGAAATAATTATTATAAATACTGATTCTGCTGTTTTACGAAAGACAGGTATTTTAGAGTTGATTCCTCACAAGAGCTATTTAAAGAACAATAATGTACATCTTGTGAGTATTTGTATTTTCTCCATAGCTCTTTTTCTGTGTGTATCTACAATAGAGAAATGTCTGTTCTATAAGGAAAGATTTGGCTCACAACTTGTTTTGATAATAGCCCTTTTTTGTTTTCATGGGGATCCTTTTATTTAATATTAACTTAGAAAGAGATAGGTCTCAACAGAACACACATTAGAGGACATGATTTATGGGAAGATCATCATCCTTTTATGTAAACATCCAGCACCTCCACACAGTTTGATCTATGAGGCTTTAATATAAACAGACTTGCTTGTCCTTCAAAGCTAAAATTGAGCTTTGGGAAAACCTATTAAACTGTGATCTACACATCACTGCTCATTCTATTTTCTGTCTGTGAGATGGGAAGAGTTGATGCTTTCTGTATTGTTTATAGGGAGTATGTAAGCTTCCTATTGCTGCTCTAATAATTTATCACAAACTAGTGGCTTACAACACAAATCTATTATCATGTGAGTAAATGTCAAAAGGAATCTGGTGAACCATCAACTATGTCCAAAAAGCAAAGAGACTAAATATCATGGGGGCCACGTGGCTGTGTTTCATCACAGGTCAGACGTTTCCTTATGTTTGAAAAGGTTTGTACCCCTGTTGTTTGATTTGTTCTATATATTACACGTGTTAACTCACTGAATGTTTGCTCACTATAGAGTCTGTGCCTTTAGACCTTAAGAGAGGGAAGAATTTTAGACATTCTTTTTAATCCAACCATGATAATATATAGATGAATAAACAAACACACAGAGTAACTAACCTGCCCAAAGTCACACAGGCATCATTTGATCTACAACCAGAATCTGGCTTCATACCCTACTCTAGTGCTCTAACTTCTAAGCCATGTTATGTCTGACTGACTTTACATATACTTTTTGCATTTAAATTGCAGGTAATTAAATTTGGATATTAGAACTTTACTTTCATAGTAAATAGATAGCAATTAGTGCCAGTTTCTAAAATTCAGGGACTCTTATTTAGGACTGATGAAATAATTGTTTAAAAGGCACATGATATTTTCACAGTTAAATTTATTCCACAGGTCTGACTTAGAAGAATCAATTATTCTTGAAATTATTATTACATCTACCATCCTTTGGTAAACTAGAAATTATTCTCTGTAATGATTCTTTTACCTAAATAATTTTATTTATTTTTTTAATTTTGATAAAGTTCCACCTAGTTCTGTTAAAATCCAAACTTTCCTTAATTCATAAGGGAAATTTGCAGTATTCTATTGTTTAGTGAGAGAAATCATCAGTTCTTTAATATTCTTCTCAGAAATGTCAACTTCCTAGAATTTGAGATTATTTTAAGTACTTTATCTTTATAAAACCAGAATGTCCCCAGGCTTCCTCAAACAGAAGTGACAAATAAGGCCACATTAACATTATAGACCTGAATTTCCTTGGTTCATTAGTCTCCATCTGCTGCCTAGGACTCCATCCTGTCTCTGAGGCCACCTCTGCATGACTTCTTGGTCTTTCTCCAGGGTGAGTCTCAGATTTATTTCTCCACTGTGGCTTCCTCTCAGAGCAGAATGGGTGGGAAAGAGCCTCTCTTGCATCATCAAGTCTGTTGTATTTGTTTATTTTTTTAAGCCCCAAAGCAACACTTGATTTTTAAGTTTTCTAGAAGACTGTTAGCTTCTGCTCTTTCTCGAGCAAGCTCTCTTTTGTCCTGTGGTGTTGAAGAATAGAAATGGTCAGCGTTTTCTATTTCTCAGTCTCTCCAACATAGGAACAAGCACAGGCCTTGCCTGTATGCATATTAACAACTAATGTGGATAGGTATTGGGTGGGGTAGGTGCTGTCGGTCAGGATCAGATGGGACCACCTTTCTACATTGAGATAAATAACTACCTGTTAATTTATATGGCAGGAATAACATGCCATTCCAACAGGTCCCCATTCTTGTGAACATTGCTGTAGATTATTCAACTAACCTGTCAGAATTAAAATCTGTTAAGAGTAGGGAACATTAAAGCATAATGTTCTTTCTTGTTAAAAATATTACTCTGTTGAAAATACTTAAGAGGTTCTAGAGGGAGGCGGCCAACATGGCGGAGAAGTAGGGGGAATCCATACACCCGCCTCTCTCAAACAAAGTGTAGAAGCCAAAGGACTTTGAACACCAGAGCCTGGGAGGAAAAGAGATTGAATCTACTAGGAAGAAAGTGGGAAAGCTGGAAAAAAGATAGGTGGGTAACTGCAAACTGGGGGAGATAAAAAAAAAAAAGGCCACGTGGGCATGGAGGGTAGGGACCCTCTTTTCAGAGAGACAAAGGGAAGAGAAAGAGCGGCTAGGGAAGTGCAGGACCATATCTGGACAGGAGAAAGAGCTTGGACTGAGACTGAGAAGGATCTGATGATCTCTAACTGTGGGGCTTTCTTCAGACTGGAGCTGGGTGTCTGTTCGTGCACCTGGGGAGGGGGGAGCCAGGTCTGGGTAAGGTTGTAGGTCAGGGGCTCAGTCTGCAGCTGGAGAAAGTGGTTCCCTCCCCTGCAGGGTGGCAGGATAGCACAGAACCTGCCTGCATCTGCCACCCCCAGGCACAGTGGCTGGGCAGAGGGCTTAGTCTGTAGGAGGATAAAGCTGCCATTTCCCTAGAGTGCTGTGGGAAAAGATAAAGCCTGCTTGCATCTGCCACCCCAGGGGCTCGCAGCAAGGGTGGTGGCCCAGTCTGCAGTAGGAGAAGGCGGTCCTCCCTGAAGTACAGCAGCACAAAGCCAGCTGGGAACACATACCACCATACTGAGAGGCACTTCCCCAGAGCCAGAGCACGTGGAGCAGGACTTTGAGTCCTAGCACAGTGCAGGGTTAGGGGAGTTGGCAGAGCTAGAAGGACCATCCTGTCTGCGCCCAAAGCACAGTGAGGATGACTCAAATTGAGTCTACTGGTCAGGCTCCATGGAGAAGAGACTGGGAGATCACCATTCCCCACCCCCCACCACCACCACCAAGGTGGGGCCTCAGGGATCACTCTGGGGCCCATAGTGGAGGTGGGTCCAGAAAACCCCAAACCACACCCCCTTGCACTGGGTAACTGCATATCCACCATAGTAGCACAGACCCTGCTGACAGCTACTCCTGACAAGTGATGCAGCATTGCCTGGATTAGCTCTAGGTCAATTCTAGATATATAGATATATTCTCCCCACCCCCCACCCCCATTTCTCCTACTTATCTCTTCCCTCCTCTAGGCTGGTTACTCTGGTTATTGGTCTGTCTAAACAGACATTTTAATCCATTGTCTTGATACATGTTCTACACCTCCTTCTTTACACTCCTTGCTCTCTCTCTGGAATAATCAAGCCATAGAGTTTCTCTGTCTGGGTAATTTTATCTTCATTTCATTTTTCCCACCTCCTTATTTATTTTCCTTTCTCTCTCTCTGGATTAAGCCTTTTAGTCTCTCTGCCTAATCAATAATTATTCTCCACCCCCACCCCACTCCTGTCATTTCTGTCTTTGTAGGTCTCTTCCATCAGCACTAACGCCACCATCTTCTTTACTTGTAGTCAGTGTTTTGGGTTTTTTTGTTTTTAGTCTTTAAGGTTTTTGTTTGTGTTATTTGTGTGTTTGCATGTTTTATCTCCTGTTTGTCTGTTTTCCTTTACAGGGCTACTCCAAGGAACAAATCAAAACCCACCTGGTGAAGAGTCCAAAATATTACTACAAGTAGGATAATAAAATAACCAAAGTCATACCAACAGAGAACAAGTAACAATACCAGAAAAAAACACCTCCTGAAGGGCCAGGCCCTGGCTAGTGTATGACCCTCCTTTGATATAGCAGTGCTTGCAAGTGCAGAGCACACAAACTTTAAAGTGCATAAGGGACATGGGGCACCTGGGTGGCTCAGTCGGTTGAGTGTCTGACTTCAGCTCAGGTCACGATCTCACACTCTGTGAGTTCGAGCCCCATGTTGGGCTCTGTGCTGATGGCTCGGAGCCTGGAGGTTGCTTCAGATTCTGTGTCTCCCCGTCTCTCTGCCCCTCCCCTGCTCATGCTATATCTGTTTCAAAAGTAAATAAATAAAAAAAATTAAAAAAAAATAAAACGCATAAGGACAGAAAACTAGCCAAAATGACAAAACGGAAGAATTCACCTCAAAAGAAATTCCAGAAGTAGTGATAGCTAACAAATTGATCAAAACCAATTTAAGCAATATAACAGAACAAGAATTTAGAATAATAGTCATAAAATTAATCGCTGAGCTTGAAGAAAGCATAGAGGACAGCAGAGAATCTATTGCTACAGAGGATCAAGGGACTAAAACATAGTCATGAAGAATTAAAAAATGCTATAAATGAGGTGCAAAATAAAATGGAGGCAGCCACAGCATGGATTGAAGAGGCAGAGGAGAGAATAGGTGAATTAGAAGATAAAATTATGGAAAAAGAGGAAGCTCAGAAAAGAGAGATAAAAAAATCCAGGAGTATGAGGGTAGAATTGGAGAACTAAGTGATGCAATGAAACAGAACAATATCTGTATTATAGGAATTCCAGAAGAATAAGAGAGAAAGGGGCTGAAGGTGTACTTGAACAAATCATAGCTGAGAACATCCCTGATCTGTGGAAGGAAACAGGCATTGAAATCCAAGAGACACAGAGAACTGCCTTCAGATGTAACTTGAATCGATCTTCTCCATGACATATCATAATGAAACTGACAAAATACAAGGATAAAGAGAGAATTCTGAAAGCTGCTAGGGATAAATGGGCCCTAACATACAAAGGTAGACACATAAGGGTAGTAGCAGACCTATATACTGAAACTTGGCAGGCCAGAAAGGAATGGCAGGAAATCTTCAATGTGACAAAGAGAAAAAAATATGCAGCCAAGAATCCTTTACTCAGCAAGTCTGTCATTCAGAATAGAAGGAGAGGTTTTGCCAAACAAAAACTGAAAGGAATTCATCACCACTAAACCAGCCCTAGAAGAAATCCTAAGGGGGACTCTGGGAGTGAAATGTTGCAAGGAACACAAAGTATCGGAGACACCACTACAAGCATGAAACCTACAGACATCATAATGACTCTAAACCCATGTCTTTCAATAATAACACTGAATGTAAATGGACTAAATGCTCCAACCAAAAGACATAGGGTATCAGAATGGATTAAGAAACAAGACCCATCTATTTTCTGTCTACAAGAGACTCATTTTAGACCTGAGGACACCTTCAATTGAAAGTGAGGGGATGGGGAACTATCTATCGTGCTACTGGAAGTCAAAAGAAAGCTGGAGTAGCCATGCTTATATCAGACAAACTAGACTTTAAATTAAAGGCTGTAAAAAGAGATGAAGAAGGGCATTATATGATAATTATAGGGTCTATCCATTAGGAAGAGCTAACAATTATAAATGTCTATGCACGGAATATAGGAGCCCCTAAATGTATAAAATAATCAATCACAAACATAAGCAACCTTATTCATAAGAATGTGGTAATTGCAGGAGACTTTGATACTCCACTTACAACAATGGATAGAACATCTAGACAGAGAATAAATAAAGACACAAGGGCCCTGAATATACTGGATCAGATGGACTTGACAGATATATTTAGAACTCTGCATCCCAAAGCGACAGAATATACTTTCTTCTCGAGTGCACATGGAACATTCTCCAAGATAGATCACATACTGGGTCACAAAACAGCCCTTCATAAGTATACAAGAATTGAGATCATACCATGCACACTTTCAGACCACAATGCTATGAAACTTGAATTCAACCACAGGAAAATTCTGGAAAACCTCCAAAAGCGTGGAGGTTAAAGAATACCCTACTAAAGAATGAATGGGTCAACCAGGCAATTAGAGAAGAAATTTAAAAATATATGGAAACAAATGAAAATGAAAATACAACAATCCAAACGCTTTGGGATGCAGCCAAGGCAGTCCTGAGAGGAAAATACATTGCAATCCAGGCCTATCTCAAGAAACAAGAAAAATCCCAAATACAAAATCTAACAACACACTTAAAGGAACTAGTAGAACAGCAAAGACACCCCAAACCCAGCAGAGGAAGAGAAATAATAAAGATCAGAGCAGAAATAAACAATATAGAATCTAAGAAAAAAAAAAAAAACAGTAGAGTAGATCAATGAAACCAAGAGTTGGTTTTTTGAAAAAATAAACAAAACTGATAAACCTCTCTCTAGCCAGGCTTCTTAAAAAGAAAAGGGAGATGACCCAAATAAATAAAATCATGAATGAAAATGGAATTATGACAACCAACCCCTCAGAAATACAAGCCATTATCAGGGAATACTATGAAAAATTATATGCCAACAAACTGGACAACCTGGAACAAATGGACAAATTCCTAAACACCCACACACTCCCAAAACTCAGACAGGAAAAAATAGAAAACTTGAACAAATCCATACCCAGTGAAGAAACTGAATCAGTTATCAAAAATCTCCCAAGAAATAAGAGTCCAAGACCAGATGGCTTCCCTGGGGAATTCTACCAGACATTTAAAGCAGAGATAATACCTATCCTTCTCAAGCTGTTCCAAAAATAGAAAGGGAAGGAAAACTTCCAGATTCATTCTATGAAGCCAACATTACTTTGAATCCCAAACCAGACAGGGACCCACCAAAAAAAAAAAAAAAAAAAAGAGAACTACAGGCCAATATCCCTGATGAATATAGATGCAAAAATTCTCAACAAGATACTAGCAAATCGAATTCAACAGCATATAAAAAGAATTATTCACCATGATCAAGTGGGATTCATTCCTGGGCTGCAGGGCTTGTTCAACATTCACAAATCAATCAATGTGATACATCACATTAATAAAAGAAAAGATAATCATATGATCTTGTCAATCGATGCAGAAAAAGTATTTGACAAAATTCAGCATCCTTTCTTAATAAAAACCCTCGAGAAAGTCTGGATAGAAGGAACATAATTACACATTATAAAAGCCATTAATGAAAAGCCCACAGCTAATATAATCCTCAATGGTGAAAAACTGAGAGCTTTCCCTCTGAGATCAGGAACACAACAGGGATGTCCACTCTCACCGCTGTTGTTTAACATAGTGTTGGAAGTTCTAGCACCAGCAGTCAGACAACAGAAGGAAATCAAAGGCATCAAAATTGGCAAAGATGAAGTCAAGCTTTCACTTTTTGCAGATGACATGATATTATACAGGGAAAATCCGATAGACTCCACCAAAAGTCTGCTAGAACTGATACATGAATTCAGCAAAGTTGCAGGATACAAAATCAATGTACAGAAATCAATTGCATTCTTGTACACTAATAATGAAGCAACAGAAAGACAAATAAAGAAAATGATCCGGGGCGCCTGGGTGGCGCAGTCGGTTAAGCGTCCGACTTCAGCCAGGTCACGATCTCGCGGTCCGTGAGTTCGAGCCCCGCGTCGGGCTCTGGGCTGATGGCTCAGAGCCTGGAGCCTGTTTCCGATTCTGTGTCTCCCTCTCTCTCTGCCCCTCCCCCGTTCATGCTCTGTCTCTCTCTGTCCCAAAAATAAATAAACGTTGAAAAAAAAAAAAAAAGAAAATGATCCTATTCACAATTGCACCAAGAAGCATAAAATACCTAGGAATAAACCTAACCAAAGATGTAAAAGATCTGTATGCTGAAAACTATAGAAAGCTTATGAAGGAAATTGAAGAAGATACAGAGAAATGGAAAAAACATTCCATGCTCATGGATTGGAAGAATAAATATTGTCAAAATGTCAATACTACCCAAAGCTATCTACACATTCACTGCAATCCCAATCAAAATTGCACCAGCATTCTTCTGGAAGCTAGAACAAGCAACCCTAAAATTTGTTTGGAACCACAAAAGACCCCGAATAGCCAAAGTAATATTGAAGAAGAAAACCAAAGCAGGAGACATCATAATTCCAGACTTCAGCCTCTACTCCAAAGCTGTAATCATCAAGACAACATGGTATTGGCACAAAAACAGACACATAGACCAATGGAATATAATAGAGACCCCAGAATTGGACCCACAAATATATGGCCTACTAATCTTTGACAAAGCAGTAAAGAGTATCCAATGGAAAAAGACAGTCTCTTTAACAAATGGTGCTGAGAGAACTGGACAGCATCATGCATAAGAATGAAACTAGACTACTTTCTTACACCATTCACAAAAATAAACTCAAAATGAAGGACCTGAATCTGAATGCGAGACAGGAAACCATCAAAACCCTAGAGGAGAAAGCAGGAAAAGACCTCTCTGACCTCAGCCACAGCAAATAACATATCTCCAAAGGCAAGGGAATTAAAAGCAAAAATGAACTACTGGGACCTCATCAAGATAAAAATCTTCTGCACTGCAAAGGAAACAGTCAACAAAACTAAAAAGCAACTGATGGAATGGGAAAAGATATTTGCAAATGACATATTGGACAAAGGGCTAGTATCCAAAATCTATAAAGAACTTACCGAACTCAACACCTGAAAAACAAATAATCCAGTAAAGAAATGGGCAGAAGACATGAATAGACAGACACTCTTCCAAAGAAGACATCCAGATGGTCAATAGGCACATGAAAAGATGCTCAATGTCACTCCTCATTAGGGAAATACAAATCAAAACCACAATGAGATATCACCTCACACCAGTCAGAGTGGCTAAAATGAACAAAACAGGAGACCATAGATGCTGGCAAGGATGTGGAGAAACGGGAACCCTCTTGCACTGTTGGTGGGAATGCAAACTGGTGCAGCCGCTCTGGAAAACAGTGTGGAGGTTCCTCAAAAAATTAAAAATAGATCTACCCTATGACCCAGCAATAGCACTGCTCGGAATTTACCCAAGGGATACAGGAGTACTGATGCATAGGGGCACTTGTACCCCAATGTTTATAGCAGCACTTTCAACAATAGCTAAATTATGGAAAGAGACTAAATGTCCACCAACTGACAAATGGATAAACAAGTTCTGGTTTATATATACAATGGAATACTAATGAGAAAGAATGAAATCTGGCCTTTTGTAGCAACGTGGATGGAACTGCAGAGTCTTATGTTAGTGAAATAAGTCAGGTAGAGAAACACAGATACCACATGTTTTCACTCCTATGTGGATCCTGAGAAACTCAGCAGAAGACCAGGGGAGAGGTAAAAGGGGGAAAAAAAATTACAGAGAGGGAAGGAGGTAAACCATAAGAGACTCAAATGCTGAGGATAAACTGAGGGTTGATGGAGGGTTGGGGGGAGAGGAAAGTGGGTGATGGGCATTGAGGAGGGCACATGTTGGGATGAGCACTGGGTGTTGTATGGAAACCAATTTGACAATAAATTTCATATTAAAAAAAAAAGTTGTTCTCTCCAGTCCAGAAACCAGGAAATAGATGCCATATCTCCAACCAGAAAGGGATGACAGATGGCAACATTACTGAGAAAAGTGAAAACAAAGCCGGGCAAGAACTCTTAACTGCCTGACAGTTTATATTTAAATTCTTGGCTCCTGGGGTTGGCCAGTGGGAAAGAGATGCATGCCTAGTAACTCGCAGGAAATGTTGGCCACCATGGCCAAGGAAGAGGCATCTGTCTTACATCTGAAATCCAAGCTAAGAACCACATACTTACTTTCTGTGTTTCCACAGCCAAGGCTAAACTCAGGGCTGACATCCTATGGTTGCCATTATGGAATGAAATTCTCCACATGTGTGCACCTGTTAGTGTGCATTATCAACATGATTATATGAACTAGTGTAAACTCCTAGTTGTGATAATAATTCTATTATTGTTATTATTAGTAGTAATATTGATGAGGGAGCGTAAGTCAAGTGGAGGACAAAGCACCAGCTAACAACACCTGCCCCAAGTGGGACATGTGTGTGACATTCCTCTGGCACTCTTGGCTGCCCAAGAACACAGGAAAGAGGAAAACGAATGGTTAACTGATAGAAATCACAGTCCTGCAGGACATGAGTTTCCATCAGTTTACAAATGTCTTAGTAAATTACAAGAGAAAGGCAATCTTATCAATAGACTTGTCTCCAGAAACCTATAGACTCAGTTTCCTGGAGCCCCACCATCACCATCCTCTCCATAGTGATGTGGGAACAAAGGCAAGAAGGAAATGGCAGGTAAGATTAAATTTCTTTATCACCTGCAGGCCATTGACAAATACTTGAGGCAAATAACAGAGTCTAGCATTTCTCTAGGAACCCCCTATGGACCTAAAGTTAATGCCTCACTGGAGGGAAAACAACCTTAACTTGACAATAGCTAGGTCTCTGGTATCTCAGGAGTCCTCTTTAGCATATCAAAGTTCTTCTGGAGGCCTCCCTTTTGACTTTACCTCCTCCAACTCCATAGTTTGTAACCAGTCACTTGTCAGGACCCCAGTGCAGCTCTTTCTGCCCATGGGTCCTGTACCTGTGCTTTAATAAAACCACCTTTTTGTACAAAACAAAACAAAACTTAAGATAAGGGAAATCTAGACCAAAATCGCCCGATATCTCATTCTAAGTTAAAAGCATTTTTCTTTTCATTTGCCCAGGTTAGCATCCAGTGCAGCTTTTAGTGCTTCTGTAATAGGTTATTAAACATGGAAAGAGGTGTGAGAGGAAGATGAAGATATGGATCAAGATGTGCTTTGATTAGAATATTAATTTGCATATTTATCTTCACATAGGATAATTTCTTTGGAGACT
The DNA here is from genome assembly GCF_007474595.2 of Lynx canadensis. Taxonomy (NCBI): domain Eukaryota; kingdom Metazoa; phylum Chordata; class Mammalia; order Carnivora; family Felidae; genus Lynx; species Lynx canadensis. The sequence continues at coordinate 103,413,485 of NC_044306.2, forward strand.
TTATCAAATTCTAGGTCTCAAAGATATGAAAGATACTTTTTGACATACATTTTTGACATAAATATTTTTCTCCATAATTATTCAGCCACACTTGTGAAGGAGTTGCCTGGGGCCAGACTCTGGCATTCAGGTCTCTTCTCAGTCTCTGAGCAGCCTCTCTGAGCCCTGGCTTCTCTTGGTTGTATAAAGGCTGGTCTTGGTGTAATAAGTGATATTTAAAAAGTGTTATGACCCCCTGTAGTTTCCTTCACTGTCTTCCTATAGTAAATGCTATTTTGAGATTCTGAACATATTTTCTGTGGCTGCTTCTCAGATTTTTTTCTATGTTCCTGTCAAGAAAACTTTTATCTACACGCTTCATAGGTCTCAGAGGGAGAAGTGACTACTTTGGTAACTGATTTGTCTCTGGTTTTGTTGTGATGTTCTATTTCTGCTTCTTTGAGATTAAATTCAAGTCTCTCAGACATTATTTTTTAAAATCAATGTGAATACAGTTTAGTAACTGGGAAGGGATGTGTAAGTTGTTTTAAAAACACAGACATATAACCAGGCTCTGGGAGTGAGAGATGGCTGCTCAGTGGGAATGACATGTAAGTGAAAACCCAACAGCTGAGTAGGAGCTAGCTTGAAGTCAAAAGGATTGTTCCAGAAGAAAGAGAGATTTGATGTGAGGCAGGACATGATGAACTCAAATTTCTTAATGAAGTGCAGTGAGATTGGAGCATAGGTTTTGAGGCTATAGTAGAAAGCAAAGAAGGGTATCATAAGCAACTGTTCAGAAGGTAAGACTTTTTCCTGAGGGAAAATAGTCTCTAATAAAAAGGGGAAGTATTATAAGTATGGAAGTGATAGGATCACTGGGTTATTGAACTGAGAATGGATATTGGGTGTGGGAGACAAAATAAGAAGCTGATTTAAATAATCTAGTTTAGAAGTGCTGGTTGTCTGAGCTGAAAAGATAGTAGTGATGTTGGGAAGCAGTGAGCATATTGGAGATATTTTAGTGGTAAGACTGACAGAACTAGTGACTAATTCTGCATGTACGTTCTGGCTTCAACAAACAAGTAGTTGTTGATGCCTTTTATTGAGTCAGAACAACTGAGGAAAACTGGATTTTGAATTCAGTTTGAAAAATGTTCATGTTTATTTGTATGAAGGATGGAAGTGGAGATAAGTATATAAAGATCTGGTTCTCAGAACTGGAAATACAGATTTGGGAATTATCAATAATTGATACAGATCCACAAGTTCAAATCTCAAACTCTGAAAAACTGAAAGTGTTTTTATTTTGAAATTTCATGCAAATATATTTGTAAACAAACAAAGTTTTATTTATTTTGAGAGAGAGAGAGACAGAGAGAGAGGATCCCAAACAGGCTCCATGCTATCAGAACGGAGCCTGATGTGGGGCTTGATCTCACTAACTGGGGTTCATGACCTGAGCTGAAATCCAGACTCAGGCACTCAACCAACTGAGCCACTCCGTAAATTGACAACCTTTTTAATCTTTATCCCATTAGTATTATTTATACCTTTTGCTGTAGAAATGTTAGTGTCTTCAGTTATGAGGTGCTGCCCAAATCCTGCTATTGGTGTTAATAGTATAGTATATGAAAATGTTTCAGATTTCTAAGATCCAAAAAGAAAATATAAATTCTTATGTCTTAAGTGTTTGTGGACTATATTTGAAGTCTTATGAGTACATAACATCCCTGAGAGAGTTTGAAAGTTCTGTGATGGATATTGTGAAACATCACTCCATATACATTCCAAACTCCATCCTACTCTACAGAAACTTGAAAGTCAAAAACTATTTTCTCTTAAGTGTACTGTCTTAAGTGTACTTAAGAGCATGCTTATTGTGATGAGCATTGAGTAATGTATAAAACTGTTGAATCATTATATTGTACATCTGAAAATAATATAACACTGTATGAAGAATAAACCTATTTTCTCCTTAGGAGCTGCCCTGGGATATAATTTCATAAAGTAGAAGCATTTCTGTAAAATTTAGAAGATGAAAGTGAAGTGGAGACTACACTCCTGCAGTTGGTTCTGGTGACCATGCTAACAGAGGGTGGGCAGAGTCTGGCTTCCACGTTAGTGCCTTGAATATGTTGTTCCCCATCACAGGAACTCCTGACTATGGTGGTGGAAAGTTAAAATATCAACTAGAACCTTGTAAACAGTTGTAGAATTAAGAACGGTGGTAGTGACTCAATATACAATTAAACACAATAAAGTATAAAACGTACGTTATATATATATTATTTCTTACGTTTTTTTAATACTACTCTCATTTAATACAAATAAAATTTTGCCCATTGGTACAGGATATTAAAATAGTACTTTGAACTAAAAATGGATTAAGAATCACCCCAGGATTAATACAGTTACGCATGGGACTTTGGGTCTACCCTTTGTGAGGAAAAATAAACTTGCTTTCATGTGTATGAAGCAGAGGACATTTTGATGTACACTGTGAACTGATTACTGCAATCAAGTTAATTAACATATCCGTCACCTCAGGACCTTTTGTGTGTATGTGTGGTGAGAACATTTCAGATCTACTCGCTGAGCAAATTTTAAGTATATAATACAGCATTAACTCTAGTCAACATGGTATGCAGAATAAGTTCTGGGGCCCTAATGCACAACTAAAAGTTTATACACTTTAACCAACATCTCCCCATTTCCCCTATTCCCTGCCATAGTCTACTCTCTGCTTCTGTAAGTCTGACCTTTTTATATTTCACAATGTAAGTGGGATCGTGCAGTATTTGTCTACCTGTGCCTGGCTTATTTCACTTAAAGGTTCATCAACTTGTCACAAATAACAAGAATTGACAGGATGTCCTTTTTGAGGCTGAATAAAGTTATATTCTGTATATATACCCCTATTTTCTTTATTCATCTGTCAATCGGCACTTAGATTGATTCCATATCTTGGTGGTTATAGATAATGCTGCAATGAATATGAAAATGCAGATATCTGTCTTTAAGATATTGATTTCTTTTGAATATATACTCAGAAGGGGTATATATTGCTGGATCATTTGGTAGTTCTATTTTTTAATTTTTTTGAGGAACCTCCATGCTGTTTTCCATAACGGTTGTTATGTTAGTTTACATTTCCACCAACAGTGCACAAGGGTTCCCTTCTCTCCATCATCCTCCACCTTGCCAATATTTTTATCTTTGGTCTTTTTAATAATAGCCATTCTAACAAGAGTGAGGTGCTATCTCATTGTGGTTTTGATTTACATTTTCCTGATGGTTAGGGATGTTGAAACATTTTTTCATGTACGTGTTGGCCATTTATAAGTCTTCTTTTGAGAAATGTGTATTCAGATCCTCTGCCCATTTTTTAAATCAGGTTATCTCTTTCTTTTCTATTTTACTGGTTCTAGTGTTAAGTGTGGATAGAAGAATGTGTCTGGGTGTGGAGTAGCCAATGGAATATAGATCCCGGTTCAATATGCTGCCCTTACTTTAGAGGCTGAAGTGTAAAGGCCAAAAGTACATTTCCCTTTTCCCTGTGTAATTAGGAATTTGGATATGATTTAGGTTACACCAATTGGATGCCCTTCTGTGATATTTATAAAGGAGAAGATGAGGACAGTTCTATTGCTGTGTGTGTGGTTTCAGTTTTAAGCACTATCTGGCAGTGCAATCTTTCCTATCAAGCCCCTTTATGTGTCATTTGTATCATTAACTTCTTGACTGTGGTCGTGGGGCTTAATTCTGGAGCTAGCAGATGGAGGGACACCTTAATTTGAAAAAGGGTTTTATAGTTTTAAGAGACAGTGTTTCCTTTTGTGTCCTTGAGTCGGTTCCTAAAAACTCAAACTTGAGTGTCTCTTGAACTTTCACAATAATTCTGTAGGTAATTTAATGCCCTGTAATAAATCTTTTCCTGTTTATGCTGGCTAGAGAAAATTGTTTTCTGCAATGAATTCTGACTGACAAAGTTGCCTAGGTCAAACCCTGAGGGAAAACAATTTATGATGCTTCAGAGCAGAAAACTACTAAAATGAAATGGAGTGAACAGAGTGCTGAAAAGGGGGGAAATGTGCAATGTCACAGAAGGCAATAGGAAAGAGATTAGGAGCAGCTTCAAAATAGGCCATAGCCTGGGAAGATGGCTGAAAAGGAGGACCCTAAACTCACATCCTCCAATAGACACCTATATACCAGTCACATCAGTGTAACTAACCCAGAAAATGACCTGAAGATTGGCAGAACAGACTCTCCATAGTTAATCATAGAGAAGAGGCCACATCAAAAATATTAGGAAGGATGGAGACATGGTCAAGAACCAAACTAACCACAGATGATAGAGATGCCTCAAGAATAGAGAAGGGAAAGGAAGACACCCACCAGGCACCCCTGACATAGAATACCTGCAGTAGGAAGAGGAGTCCTCATAACATTTGACTTTAAAAAACAGAGAGGCTCAATTTCATGAGTTTTTATAATCAGTAGGACTTAACAGTGAGAACTTAAAAATCAGTGGGCTTGGCTCTAGGAGAGCCTGAGGGTAATAGCAAACAGTTCTTGCTCTTAAAGAGACATGATAATGAATAACTCCAAGATACAGCATAGAAGCAGAAGTTCGAAAACACCTGTGGTATACTGGAAGGAGATTTATTTACTAATTTCACAATGTACACTGGAGGGACAGGGATCATTGGGAGACTTCTCCAAGAATGAAAGAGCTGTTGGGCAGCATGTCTCACCCATCTCCAGACACCTGCAGGAGCCAGTATGAATTCTTGCCATCTGGCTTGCAAACACCGCACACCCTCTCCCACCAACCCCCTCACCATGTTCTCCTGAAAATTGCCCCATCAAACCCACCACACTCAGCAGGAGTCTCTTCACAGCTGTGCCAGATTAATTTCATTCTGCAAGCAGTCCCAGCAGTGTCTAAAACCACTCCAAAGTGACTCTTGCCCTGGGAAGAGGGGAAGATAACCACAGACACCAGCTCCATTGCAGCCCCAGCAGTGGACTGGAGGCAGACATCTGATCTGACTGATGGACATGCCCACTAACAGAAACTTCACAGGGGCCAGCAAACCCAACAGTCAGACGGGGCAGATATCTGGTCTGGCCACAAGCCTTGTCTACCAATGAAAGCCTCTCAGTGAATAATGCAGGGAGAGCACCCTACAGTTAATGAGACTGCAGTTCTGGCAGATGAGCTGAGGGAAGACATCTTGCCTGACCCAACTCAGGCCCAAGACAGCCTAGTTTATTTCCTTAACAGCAGAGGGACCAAGCCCTGCCCTCAACAGGCAAAGATGGCCATTGTAAATGATTGGACTGAAGGCAAATGAGGCTAATCCACAGCACTAGGGTGTATACATACACAGAGGGGACATTCCTGAAGCTCCAGGTTCTGGTGAACAGGGGACATTGCCCCATAGGCCTCTCCTTCATAAGGCCACTATTTTCAAGATGTAACTAACTTTCCTGATACATAGAAACAGACACAGAGAGCAAGACAAAATAAAGATACAGAGCAATATGTCCCCAATGAAAGAATAGGACAATAACCCAGCAAAAAAGCTACATGAAACAGAGATAAACAATATGCCTGATAGAAATTTCAAAGTAATGGTCATAAAAATACTCACTAGATGAGAAAAAAAAAACAGAGAGTCTCATTGAAACCTTCAACAAAAAGACATAAAACAAAGAGTGAATCAGAGATGAAGAACTCAATAGTAACTGAAATAAAAACACACTAGAGGGAATTAATTAATAGTAAATTAGAAGAAGCAGAAAAATGGATCAGTAAGCTGGAAGACAATATTGGAAAGCGACCAAACTGAATAAGAAAATAAGAAAAATGGAAGGGAGTTAAGATAGCAGAGAAATAGGGGGACCAGGATTTTCCTCATCCCTTGAACACAGCTGTATTGAGGTCAAATCACTTGGAACACCCAGGAAGTCCATCTATGGAATGGAAGAAAGATCTCCACAGTTGGAAGGAGACAGTTTTGCCAGAATCACGGTGCATATATGTGAATTGGGGGAGATAAAATGGCATAGGCACAGAGGGGAGGGAACTCTTCCTGTGCAGAGACAAAAGGGAAAGAAAGAAAGAGGGCTGGTAAAGTCGGCATTAAGTTAGCAGAAGAGGAAAACCTCTCCAGACCATGGACTGGGGAATGAGAACTATGGAGAGTGCCAGTTTCTATTTTGCAAACAGCCTTAGGAGCTGAAACTTGGAGGTTTTTGAAACTTTTGGTTTCAAAAGTGGGTGACTTTCTCTGGAGTGAAGCTAGGAGCCATGTTACATGCTCCTGGGGAGGAGAGAGTTGGCCCTGGAATGCATAGTGCAATGTAGCAATCTCAAGGGCACACTGGGAGAGAACAGTCTCCTTCCTTGAGTACTGTGGGAAGAGGGTTTATTGTCTCTCCAAGGACAAAAGGTCCTGCAGGTGCCAGCCAAAGGCCTTTTATCATCAGAGCAGAGTGGCTCTATATAAGAACAGGGTCCGCACAGAGCCGGGTCCTTTAAGACATGGGGTTTTGAATCCCAGATGAGTGCCTAGAAGGTCTGGGATACTGAAGCAGGGCAAGTTGACCACCCTCATTATTCTGTGGGTGCTGTCTGAACAGCGTGGTATGAGACACATAGTCCAGTGAGGAGAGATTGGGGTGTCGCCATTTTTTCTCCCCAACATCAACATGGTGGGACTTCAGAGAGCAGAACATTGGCCCCCAGTTGAGGCAGGATCCGCTTACACCAAACCCTGCCCCTCCAATGCCTAGCAATTGTTTATCCACTGGAGCAAGTCTGACTGACCCAATGCAGCCAGACTCTCCTCCAGACCAGCACAGTCACTGGTCCCAACCATGAGCAGACAACTATTTTGTTTGTTTTCTTTTCTTTTTTCTTTCTATCCTTTTTTTTTTCTTTTAGAATCAGGTTCATATATATTTGTTTGATCAGGCATTTTTATTATATTATTTTTATACCTTTTCTATTTCTTCTTTATTTCCTTTCTCTTTCTTTAGATGTAACCTTATAGTTTTGATTTCTGTTTGGTCTTCTTTTGTCTCATTTTTATCTTTTTATGGGATCAGGCTTGTCTCCCCACTTTTCCTTTTTTTTCCAGGATTATTTCAACAAATAAATCATAGCACATCTGGTTGAAAATCCAAACACTTTGCCACTGCAAGCAAGGAGGAGCTTTTCAGAGGACTGACCAGTGGGATAGAGTAGCCAAAATGCAAAAACAGAGTGGATCCAACATACACCATAAACACTTCCTGAAGAGCCAGGCCCTTGAAAGCGTATGACCCTTTTTTGATTTAGTAGTACTTGCAGGTACAGGACAATAACAAGCTTTCAAAACATGTAAAAGACAGAAGCTTAGCCAAAATGACAAAATGGAAGAATTCACCCCAAATGAAAATCCAGGAAGAAATTGCAGCCAGAGAATTCCTCAGAAAAAGATATAAACAATATATCTGAACAATAATTTAGAATAAAAGTAATAAGTTTAAAAGCTGAGCTTTAAAAAAGCATAGAAGAAACCAGAGAATCTCTTGCTGCAGGGATCAAAGACCTAAGAAATAGTCACAATGAATTAAAAAATGCTATAACTGAGATGCAAAATAAACTAGATACAGTGAGGGTGAAAGAAGCAGAGGAGAGAATAGGTGAAATAGAAAATAGAATTATGGAAAATAATGAAGCTGAAAAAAAGAGGGAAAGGAAATTACTAGATTGGGAGGGCAGACTTAGAGAAAAAAGTGATTCCATGAAAGGAAACAATATCCGAATTTTAAGAGTTCCAGAAGAGGAAGAGTGAAAGGGGCAGGTTTATTTGAGTTAATTTTAGCTGAGAACTTCCCTAATCTAGGGAAGGAAACAGGCATCCAAGTCCAAGAGGCACAGAGAACTCCCTTCAAAATCAACAAAAACAGGTCAACACCATGACATATCATAGTGAAACTGGCAAAAAACAAAGATAAAGAAAGAATTCTGAAAGCAGCTAGGGACAAATGGTCTTTAACCCATAAGGATAGGCACATAAGGGTAGTAGCAGACCTGCCCACTGAAACTTGGAAGGCCAGAAGGGAGTGGCAGGAAATATATTCAATGTGTTGAATAGGAAAAGTATGTAGCCAAAAATCCTTTATCCAGCAAGGCTGTAATTTCAGAATAGGAGAGATAAGGACTTTCCCAGACAAACAAAAACTGAAGGAGGTTCTGATTACTAAGCCAGCCCTGCAAGAGATCCTGAGGGGACTCTGTGAGAGGAAAGCAGTAAAGACTATAAAGGAGCAGAGATATTACAACAAACATGAAATCTAAAGATAACACAATGGCTCTAAACTCATACCTTTCGGGGGCGCCTGGGTGGCGCAGTCGGTTAAGTGTCCGACTTCAGCCAGGTCACGATCTCGCGGTCCATGAGTTCGAGCCCCGCGTCAGGCTCTGGGCTGATGGCTCAGAGCCTGGAGCCTGTTTCCGATTCTGTGTCTCCCTCTCTCTCTGCCCCTCCCCCGTTCATGCTCTGTCTCTCTCTGTCCCAAAAATAAATAAAAAACGTTGAAAAAAAAATTAAAAAAAAAATAAACTCATACCTTTCAATAATTGCCCCGGATGTAAATGGACTAAATGCCCCACCAAAAGACATAGGGTATCAGAATGGATAAAAAAGAAAAAAAGCCAAGATCCATGTATGTGCTACCTACAAGAGACTCATTTTAGACCTAAAGACACCTGCATATTGAAAGTGAGGGGATGGATAACCATCTATCATGCTAATGGAGGTCAAAAGAAAGAGTAGTCATACTTATATCAGACAAACTAGATTTTAAAAATAAGACTGTAATAAGATGAAGAAGAGCATTATATCATAATTAAGGGGCCTATTCATCAAGAAGGGCTAACAATTATAAATATTTATGGCCCCAACTTGAAGGAACCCAAATATATAAATCAATTAATCACAAACATAAAGAAACTCATTGATAATATCATAACAGAAGGAGACTATAATACCCCACTTACAACAATGGACAGATCATCTAAGCAGAAAATCAACAAGGAAACAATGGCTTTTAATTACACTTTGGACCAGATGGACTTAACAGATATATTCAGGACATTTCATCCTAAAGCATCAGAATACACATTCTTGTTGGGTGCACATGGAACATTCTCCAGAATAGATCCCATATTGGGTCAAAATCAGCCTCATCGGGTAGAAAAAGATCGAGATCATACCATGCATATTTTCATATCACAACACCATGAAAACTGAAATCAACTGCAAGAAAAACTTTGGAAATCCCCAAGTACCTGGAGGTTAAAGAACATCCTACTAAAGAATGAATGGGTTAACCAGGAAATTAAAGAAAGAATTTTAAAAAATACATGGAAGAAAATGAAAATGAAAACAATAGTCCAAACATGTTAGGATGCAGCAAAGGCAGTCCTAAGAGGAAAATACATTGCAATTCAGGCCTATCTCAAGAAGCAAGAAAAGTCCCAAATACACAACCTAACCTTACACCTCAAAGAACTAGAAAAGCGGCAGCAAATAAAGTCCAAAGCCAGCAGCATGGGGGAAATAGTAAAGGTTAGAGCAGAAACAAACAATATAGAACAAAGAACAACAACAATAACAACAACAAAGATCAATGAAACTAAGAGCTGCATTTTTGAAAGAATAAACAAAATTGATCCCTTAGCCAGACTTCTCAAAAAGAAAAGATAGGGGATTCAAGTAGATAACATCACAGATGAAAGAGGAGAGATCACAACCAACGCCACAGATATACAAACAATTATTAGGGAATACTATTAAAAATTATATGCCAACAAACTGGATAATCTGGAAGAAATGGAAAAATTCCTAGACACCCACACACTACCAAAACTCAAACAGGAATAAATAGAAAATTTGAACATGCCCATAACCAGCAGAGAAATTGAATCATTAATCAAAAATCCCCCAACAAATAAGAATCTGGGGCCAGATGGCTTCCCAGGGGAATTCTACCAGACATTTAGAGTTAATACCTATTCTTCTTAAAGTGTTCAAAAAAATAGAAATGGAAGGAAAGCTTCCAAACTCATTCTATGAAGCCAGCATTACCTTGATTCCAAAACCAAAGATCCCACTAAAAAGGAGAATTATAGGCCAATATCCTTGATGAAACTGGATGTAAAAATTATCAACAAAATACTAGGAAATCGAATTCAATGGTACATTAAAAGAAATATTCACCATGACCAAGTGGGATTAATTCCAGGGCTGCAGGGCTGGTTCAATATTTGCAGATCGATCAACATGATATATCACATCAATAGAAGGATGAGACCCATATGATCTTGTCAATAGATGCAGAAAAAGATTTTGACAAAATACAGAATCTTTCTTGATGAAAACCCTCGAGAAAGTTGGGTTAGAAGGAACATACCTTAACAGCATAAAAGCCATATATGAAAGACCCACAGATAATATCATTCTCAATGGGAAAAACTGAGAGCTTGCCCCCTAAGATCAGGAACACGACAGGGATGTCTGCGCTCACCAGTGTTATTCAACATAGTGTTGGAAGTCCTAGCCTCAGCAATCAGAAAAGAAAATGAAATAAAAGACATCCACATTGGCAAAGAAGTTGTTGAACTTTCGCTCTTAGGAGATGACATGATATGCTACATGGAAACCTGAAAGACTCAACCAAAAAATTGCTAGAACTGATATACAAATTCAGCAAAGTTGCAGGATATAAAATCAACATACAGAAATCGGTTGCATTTCTATACACCATTAATAAAGTAGCAAAAAAAGAAATCAAGGAATCAATTCCATTTACAATTGCACCCAAAACCATAGAATATCTAGGAATATACCTAACTAAAGAGGTAAAAGTCTGTATACTGAAAACAAGAAAGCTTATGAGAGAAATTGAGGAAGATACAAATAAATGGAACAACACTCCATGGTGATGGATTGGAAGAAAAATATTGTGGAAATGTCAATGCTACCTAAAGTAATCTATGCATTCAATTCAATCCCTATAAAAATAACACCAGCATTATGCATAGAGCTAGAACAAGCAATCCTAAAATTTGTATGGAATAAGAAAAGACCCTGGATAGCCAAAATAATGTTGAAAAAGAAAACCAAAGATGGAGGCATTACAATTCCAGACTTCAACCTGTATTACAAAACTGCAATCATCAAGACAATATATAATACTGGCACAAAAGCAGACACATAGAATGGAATGGAATAGAATAGAGAACCCGGGAATGGACCCACAAATATATGGCTGACTAATCCTTGGCAAAGCAGGAAAGAGTATCCAATTTGAAAAAGACAGTTTCTTAGCAAATGGTGCTGGGAGAACTGGACAGAAACGTGCAGAAGAATAAAACTGGACCACTTTCGTACACCATACACAAAAATAAATTAAAAATGGATGTAAGACCTAAATGTGATACAGGAAACCATCGAAATCCTAGAGGAGAACACAAGCAACAACCTCTTTGACTTCAGCCACAGCAACTTCTTACTTGATGTGTCTCTGGAGACAAGGGAAATAAAAAACAAAAATAACGTCCTGGGACCTCATCAAGATAAAAAGCTTCTGCACAGCAAAGGAAACAATCAACAAAACTAAAAGGGAGAATGGGAGAAGATGTTTGCAAATGACATATCAGATAAAGGTTTAGTATCCAAAATCTATAAAGAACTTATCAATCTCAACACCCAGAAAACAAATAATCCAGTGAAGAAATGGGAAGAAGACATGAATAGACAATTTTCCAAAGGAGTTATCCAGATGGCTAACAGACACACGAAAATGTGTTCAACATCACTCATCATCAGGGAAATACAAATCAAAATCACAATGAGATATCACCTCACACTTGTCAGAATGACTAAAATTAACTCAGGAAACAACAGATGTTGGTGAGGATGTGGAGAAAGAGGAACTCTTTTGTACCACTTATGGGAATGCACTGGTGCAGCCACTCTGGAAAATAGTAGGGAGGTTCCTCAAAAATTTAAAAATAGAACTACCCTATGACCTGGCAATTGCACTACTAGGAATTTATCCAAATGATACAAAAATGCTGATTTGAAAGGTCACCTGTACCTCAATGTTTATAGCAGCACTATCAACAATAGCCAAATTATGGAAAGAGTCCAAATGTCCATAAACTGATGAATGGATTAAGAAGATGTGGTTTATATCTATAATGGAATACTACTCAGTGAAGAGAAAGAATGAAATCTTGCCATTTGAGACAACATAGAAAACAAAAGGAAAAATAAGACAAAAAGAGAGAGGAGGCAAAACATAAGAGACTCTTAAATACATAAAACAAACTGGGGGTTGTTGGAGGGGGCGGTGTAGGGGGAAACTGGGTTAAATGGGTGGTGGGCATTAAGGAGGGCACCTTTTGGGATGAGCACTAGGTGTCACGTGTAAGAGATGATTCACTGGGTTCTACTCCTGGAGCCAAGACTAAACTGTATGTTAACTAACTTTAAAATAAATTAAAAAAAAAAAAGAAAAGAAAAATGAAGAATGAGAATAGTTAAGGGAACTCAGTGACATCATCAAGTGTAAAATCATTCACACTAGAGAGATTCCAGGAAGAGAACAGAGAGAAAAGAGGGCAGGAGATTTGAAGAAATAATGATAGAAAACTTCCCCAATCTTAGAAAGGAAACATAAATCCAGACCCATTATACACAGAGAGTCCCAAACAAAATCAACCCAAGGAGACCTACATCTAAGACACATATAATTTAAGTGATAAAAAGTAACACCATTTCAAAAGCAGTTACAAAAAGGAAAGCAGTTACACACATGGGAAACCCCATATGGCTATCAGCTGATTTTCAGAAGAAACTTTGTAGGTCAACAAGGAGTGGCATGATATCTTCAATATGCTGAAAAAAACCCTGGAACCAAGGATACCCTATTCCGCAAGGGTATCATTCAGGATAGGAAAGATAAAATTTCTCAGAAAAACAAAAGTTAAAGAAATTCATCACTACTAAGACAGCCATACAAGAAATGATAAAGGGAATTCTTTGAGAGGAAAGGAAAGGCTATAATTAGAGGAGTAAGAAAAATAAGAAAGGGAAAAAATGTCACAGGTACGTACAAACATAATAAAAGTAGCAGGTTAATCAGTTATAAACCAATATGGAGGTTAAAGCACAAAAGTATTAAAATTATATCTATAAAAATCAGTTAAGGAATTCACAAAATAAAAGTATGACATCATATATATAAGATGTTTATATCTGTGGGAGGTGAGTAAAAATTTAGTGCTTTTAGAAGGGGTTCAAACTTAATCAACCATCAACCTAATATAGACTTCTATATGCTTAGGATGTTCTATATAAACCTAGTGGTAACTGCAAATCAAAAAGCAGTAATTGATATGCAAAAAAATAAAGAGAAAAATCTAAGCATATCACTAAAGAAAGCCATCAAGCCATTAGGGAGAAGAGTAAGAGAAGAAAGGAGAGGAGGAATAACAGAAACAACTGTAAAATAAGTAACAAAATGGCAATTATACCTATCAATAATTACTGTGAATGTAAATGGACTAAATGTTACAATCAAAAGGTGTAGTGACTGAATGGATAAAAAACAAGAGCTATCTATAACCTGTCTACAGGAGACTAATACTAAACCTAAAGATACATGCAGATTAAAAGTGAAGGGATGGAAAAACTATCATGCAGATGGAAGTGAAAAGAAAGCTGGGTAACAATACTTAGAGCAGTCAAAATAGACTTTAAAACAAAAACTGTAACAAGAGACAAAAAAGACACTAATAATATAGGGGTGAATACAACAAGAAGATACAATTGTAAATATTTATGCACCCAACATGAAACACCCATATACATAAAGAAACTATTAACAGACATAAAATAATCAATAGTAATACAACAGTAGTAGGGAAATTTAACACCCCAATTATATCAATGGAGAGATCATTTGAACAGAAAAATCAATAAGGAAACAGTGGATTTGAATGACACATCGGACTAGGTGGATCTAATAGATATACTCAGTACATTCCATCCCAAACAATGAAATATACATTCCTTTCAAATGAACATGGAATGTTCTCCAAACTTGATCCCATTTCAGGCCGCAAAACAAGTCTTAACAGATTCAATAAAGATTTGGGGCTCCTGGGTGGCTCAGTCAGTTGAGTGTCCGACTTCAGCTCAGGTCATGATCTCACACTCTGTGAGTTCAAGCCCCACATCGGGCTCTGTGCTGACAGCTCAGAGACTGGAGCCTGCTTCAGATTCTGTGTCTCCCTCTCTCTCTGCCCCTCCCCTGCTCATGCTCTGTCTCTGTCTCAAAAATAAAAATAAAAACATTTAAAAAATTTTTAAAAAGAAACATATCATATCATACATCTTTTCTGACCACAAAGTATGAAACTAGAAATCAGAAGAAAAAATCTGGAAAGAACACAAATACATGGATATTAAATAACCTGCTACTAAACAATGAATGGGTCAACCAAGAAATCAAAGAGGAAATTAAAAATACATGGAGACAAATGAAAATGAGAATGCTACAGTCCAAAATCTTTGAGATTCAGCAAAAGCTGTTTTAAGAGGGAAGATTATACAATACATGCCTGCTTCACGAACAAAAATTTCAAATAAACAACTTACCCTTACACTTGAAGGAGTGAAAAAAAGAACAAAACCCAAAGCCAGAAGAAGAAAGTAAATAATAAAGAGTAGAGATAAATGAAATAGAGACTAAAAAATATAGAACAGATCAATGAAACCAGGAGCTGGTTCTTGAAAAAAATCAACAAAATTGATGAATCTTTAGCCAAAGCAAAAACAAAGAAAAAGGACTCAAATAAATAAAATCGAAATGAAAGAGGAGAACTGACACTACAGAAATACACAGGATTTTTAAATAATGTTATGAAAAATTATATGCCAAAAAATTAAACCTAGAATGAATGAATTCCTAGAAACATATAACCTCCTCAAACTGAATCATGAAAATATAGAAAATTTGCACAGACTAATTACTAGCAATGCAATTGTATCAGTAATGAAAAAAAAACTCCCAACAAAAGCTCATGACCAGGTGGCTTCACAGGTGAGTTCTATCAAACATTTAAAGAAGAGTTAATACCTACTCTTCTCAAACTATTTCAAAAAGTATAGGAAATCTTCCAAATTCATTCTATGAGGCCAGCCAGCATTGCCCTGATACCAAAACGAGATAAAGCCATCACAGAAAAGAAAACTATAGACCAATAGCTTTAACCAAATCCTTGACCAAATTCAGCAAACCAAATCCAAATGCCCCTGTATTTACACATCTTTTAAATTGTGTCTTTCCAGTGAATTTACATCGCAGGTGGGGACTTGGAATGTTGTCTTTCTCTACTCCACCCCCCAATGGCCAAATATTCTTGTACATTTCTATGAAAGTATACAAACAGCTTAGAAAACAAACTTATACACTGAGGTCTAAATAGGTGTTAAATACTCTTCATGGATACTTTCTAATTATTTAGCATAGTTTTTAGCTGCTAGAGGAAACTAAGCAACACAACAACAGTTAGGCAGAAATAGGATATTCTTTTAAGAACTTGTCTTACCAGGTATCATTTATAGGGAAAGATTGAAAACTTTGTAATAAACTAAAGAGACTACTGGATATCCTTTCAGTAGCACACTAGAGCCTCCAGCAGATTATCAGATTCTTAAATAACTGCACCTTTTGTTGCCTTTGAACTATTTTAAAGCTCTCTAAATTGTAGATAGAATTACAAAAATTATTGTATTGCTATCAGCTATCTGGTGGAGAGAGCTACTTTTGAGTCCATTTGGAAATTCATTACAACATTTTCTTCCTCTATATAAATTAATGTTTCTTTGGCTTCTTTCTCTGTTTATTTAATGAGTTAAAATCTTTGATATGTTCATTTTATATCTCTGGGAGAGTTGTGATTTTATTAGCCTTTAAAAATTTTTCTCTTTTAACTTCACAGTGTGGAAAATTTAGATCACATTTTAAAAACCTTCTATCAATATGAGTGTTTTCTATCTTGAACTGCAATATGAAAACACAGCTACTAACAGCTACTTAATACCATATAATTATTACTCTGATTAAGCAGACACATACAAAACTCTGAATTGACCTGCTGAGAACCAAAGAAAAAATTCATAATTATAATAGCTTGTTAGTATTTGAGAAATATAGTGGGTAAAACGATTTTATACATCTATCTTTGTTGATATTTTATACATACAAAACCTACCTAGACCAAACTCTGTTCCAAATGTGTCGTCTGAGATGATTGAAGACCACTTAAGGCAAAATCATGAGGTGAAGTTAAAATTCACACATGTTTTTATGCACCACTTGATTATCTCTTTTCCTTTTATTGAAGCCACTTCCTTAAGGCCATTATCTGCCTAGGAAAAGTGGAAATCAGAAAGAGATTGGGCTTTCAAGTTATGTGGACCTGGTTCACCTTCCTGCCATGTCACTAGTGATGTGACCTGGACTGGTAATAAAAGTTCAGTTGATGAGGCAGCAGCCATGAGATGAACATGGTATTAGGTACTACGTAAATGATGTCTAATTCAGTTTGTGTACATTCTTATCATCCATGTTGTTCAGTTATATTCAGTAAACTTTTTTTGTTTTATATATGTAAGCCTATAGGGAATTCTTGTGAATACTCAAGTTTGAAAAACCTGATGGATTAGAGAAAGGAACAAAAGGAATGGAAGTGTGTTTATAAGGTATTAAGTCAAACAGGATTGCCTGGTTAATAATCCCATAGACAAGGAGTTAGAACTAGATGGGTCAGTGTCTCCCCATCCCTCACCCCTTCATGGCCAGTGGAAGGGGTTGCATATGGATCTCAATTTCTCTTAGGTCCCCAGATGTTGGGCTGTTCACACGCAAACCTAAGTTGTTTATTCCCTATCTACATGACCATTTTCAGGCCTTTTTGTTGTTGTTTACAAAATGGGAAAAAAGAAAAATTCTAGGGTTCTTCACTGGGGCCTAGCTCCATGATATGCCCAGCTGCTCCCAGCTCAAATAGGTCTCTCTGAATAGTGGGAAAAGGATGACAAACTTATGCACTTGCAGTTTTTTTTTTAATTTTTTAAAAATGTTTTTATTTATTTTTGAGACACAGCATGAGTAGGGGAGGGACAGAGAGAGAGGGAGACACAGAATCTGAAGCAGGCTCCAGGCTCTGAGCTGTCAGCACAGAGCCCCGAACGGGGCTCAAACCCACAAACCGCGAGATCATGACCTGAGCCGAAGTCGGATGCTCAACCAACCGAGCCACCCAGGCGCCACTGCACTTGCATTTTTCTGTACATGATTGTTAGCCTACATCTTGTGATGTGCTGGTATTCCCCAAGACCTTTCCTGGACATCTTGGAATTCTTACCTTTTGGGCTTGAAGAAAATGATCAAATTCCTAACTTGCCTGCAGTTTTACACATTCTACTTTACTGTTAAACTGCTATCACCTTTATACATGTTCAAATATTTCTTATAAAAAGTATAGGATATAATGTATTTGAAAGCACTAGCTAAATCTTGCTTTGTTTATTAGATCCACAAAGATACTATTTTTTAAAACAAGTGGAGTAAAACATGGCCAAATTCTTCCTGAATTTCCAGCTTGGCAATTTTCCACCATGGCCCTTTTGAATAGCCATCACATACACTTGGGCTTCAGTCTCTAGATCTCTGTCTTGCTCTTAGCATAGCAGATATTGGTCAGCCACTAGCTGTCAGTAAGGTATTAAAAATACTGCTAATATGTGCTTCTTTTCAGATATCTCTGATCTTAAGTGGTCAAAGAGGAAGATCTGGTCCTTGCTCCACCCTTTAGAGCTGAGAACCAAAGAAGCTCCTCTCAGTCAGCCTCTTAGGTTGGAAAATAGTGAGATGAACAAAACACACACGAAGGAATAAAATTAAAAGATGTACAGATCCCAGACAGTAATGAGCTACCAGTTAGACAGAAGTTCTTTTTTGAGGCAAAAAATACTGAAAACATTCTTAGTTTAAATTATTGACCTTAATACTTTTTACTTTTATGAAAGATATTCTAAATGTCTCAGATCAGATGGAGAAATAGGGATATATAATTATTCTTTTTAGTACAAAACAAACTAAGCTGAAGGATGAGAGGTTGCTTTAAAGATGCTATTATTTTGACTTATTTCACGTCTTTACGCAGTGCATTCCAGCAAACCATCACATACTAAAGTTTTTTTTTACCAAAGTATACAAAACTGAACTAATGTGTCAGCTATTTTCCTTTGCTTTTTAGGCTCAAAAGATATTAATTGTTCCTATAATAATTCAGGGAGAAGGGGTTTTAATAGACCTTGGTATTGTTTTTGGATTCTCAAATATGTGGAACTGTTAATCAGAATTTTATTGTATGTAAGCTTCCTATGTGAGAAAATCAGAGACTATGTAATCACAGCTGTTAAAATTATTCCCACAGAGCAGAAGTCACTGTATTTAATATCTGATTGCTCTTTTAATATTCCCCATAGTTCCAAGGACATTAAAAACAGAATGGAACCTTGATTAATAGATCTTTTAGGAATTAAATTCATTTATCAAAAAAGTTTTAAAAACAGCTCAACTCAAAAGGAACATACTACTGAAGCAAAGTTGCATAATCCATAGCCCTGGTCAAGCCCCTGTGTAAGTTCCAGTAGCCATCCCCAGCTGAACATTCACCAGTTTGAACTAGACAAAATTGTAATTTTTTAAAGCTTGTTTATTTATTTATTTATTTATTTATTATTTATTTATTATTTATTTATTTATTTATTTATTTATTTAGAGGGAGAGCATGAGCAGGGGAGGGGCAGAGAGAGAGAGAGAGAGAGAGAGGTAGAGAGAATCCCAAGCAGACTCTGTGCTGTTAGCACAGAGCCCACCACAGGGCTCCATCTCATAAACTGTTGAGATCGTGACTTTAGTCAAAATCAAAAGTCAGGAACTTAACTACTGAGCCACTCAGGTGCCCCCAACTGTAATTTTTAAATTTTATTTTGTAACTTTTGTCTCAAAGTTTTTCTTTCTTAATGTTTATTTTTGACACACACACACACACACACACACACACACACACACACACAGCAGGAGAGGGGAAGAAAGAGAGGGAGACAAAGAATCTGAAGCAGGCTCCAGCCTCTGAGTTGTCAGCCCAGAGCCCAATGCGGGGCTCCAACTCATAAACCATAAGGTCATGGCCTGAGCCAAAAGCAAGACTTGGATGCTTAATCAACTGAGCCACCGAGGAGCCCCTTCATCTTTAATTTTTAATTCTGTACAGTCTATGTTGGACATCTATAAGCATGTAGGGAGACACTTGGAGGGGCAGGTGAAATTCACTGAATAACTCCTGCACTGTTAGAAATCAGTTCCCAGGAGACCTTATGAAGATAAAAAGCTTCTGCACAGCAAAGGAAACCACCAACAAAACTAAAAGGCAACCAACGGAATGGGAAAAGATATTTGCAAATGACATATCGGACAAAGGGCTAGTATCCAAAATCTATAAAGAGCTCACCAAACTCCACACCCAAAAAACAAATAACCCAGTGAAGAAATGGGCAGAAAACATGAATAGACACTTCTCTAAAGAAGACATCCAAATGGCCAACAGGCACATGAAAAGATGTTCAGCGTCGCTCCTTATCAGGGAAATACAAATCAAAACCACACTCAGATATCACCTCACGCCAGTCAGAGTGGCCAAAATGAACAAATCAGGAGACTATAGATGCTGGAGAGGATGTGGAGAAACGGGAACCCTCTTGCACTGCTGGTGGGAATGCAAATTGGTGCAGCCACTCTGGAAAACAGTGTGGAGGTTCCTCAAAAAATTAAAAATAGACCTACCCTATGACCCAGCAGTAGCACTGCTAGGAATTTACCCAAGGGATACAGGAGTACTGATGCATAGGGGCACTTGTACCCCAATGTTTATAGCAGCACTCTTAACAATAGCCAAATTATGGAAAGAGCCTAAATGTCCATCAACTGATGAATGGATAAAGAAATTGTTGTTTATATACACAATGGAGTACTATGTGGCAATGAGAAAGAATGAAATATGGCCCTTTGTAGCAACATGGATGGAACTAGAGAGTGTGATGCTAAGTGAAATAAGCCATACAGAGAAAGACAGATACCATATGGTTTCCCTCTAGTGTGGATCCTGAGAAACTTAACAGAAACCCATGGGGGAGGGGAAGGAAAAAAAAAGAGGTTAGAGTGGGAGAGAGCCAAAGCATAAGAGACTTTTAAAAACTGAGAACAAACTGAGGGTTGATGGGGGGTGGGAGGGAGGAGAGAGTGGGTGATGGGTATTGAGGAGTGCACCTTTTGGGATGAGCACTGGGTGTTGTATGGAAACCAACTTGACAATAAACTTCATATATTGAAAAAAAATAATGAAGCAAATCAAAACCACAATGAAAAAAAAAAAAAAAAGAAAGAAATCAGTTCCCAGGAAGCACATAGAGTGAAGCTGTCAGCTTCCTTTGGCTTTTGAAATTTGGAGGCTTCTGTCTCCACCATAGCTCTTTCTTCCCTCTTTCTAGATTTCCTCCAGCCTCTTTCCCATTTTACCTCTGAGCAGGGGAAGCACTATCCTAAGGTGGGAAGGGCTTTGGAGACCACACAGACCTGGGCTTGAGCTAGGATATGAGACTGTTTTCTCAGCTAAGAAGAAAATACACTTTCTGGCTTGAGAGAGACAGGGAATGTATATAAAGCCTCTGATAGGTTATAGATACTCAATACATGTCAACTGTTAGTATTGCACATAATGCAGATCCTCCTTTACTCAGTGCAACTCCTCTTTCCTCCCCAAGATTGCCAGCTCAGATTTGTTCTTTCCTCAAACATTTGACATCCAGTTAGTATTTAATGCAACTTTTTTTGACCCCTTGGAACATAGTATCATCTAGTGGTATTTTACTTTTAGTAATTATATTTCAGATCAATAAATATATATTTAGGGTGATCTTTTTCATAAACAGAAGTATGAGTATACTCACTGATAAAAGAAAAATAAAGTGAAGCATTGCTAAGAAAGTCACTTAAAATGGAGTCTGAAGGACATTAAGGAGGTTGGACCTATGCATGTCTCCTGTCTCAATTCTTGGAACAACACTGAGTATGGCTTGTTGCCAAACTGCAAACATCCTTAATGAACATGTGCTGCCTGAAAGAATGGACTTAAATGGACTTTCTACCTAACACTAACTTTAGCAACCAGTCATGTAGAAGAAGTGTTACTGTAACCCTGCCAATACCAACCATAATGCTTTAAAAACAATGTACCTTACACAACTAAACAATGTATAACATGACTAAAATCTCTCCTTTGCCTTTTTTTTTTATATATATGAAATTTATTGACAAATTGGTTTCCATACAACACCCAGTGCTCATCCCAAAAGGTGCCCTCCTCAATACCCATCACCCACCCTCCCCTCCCTCCCACCCCCCATCAACCCTCAGTTTGTTCTCAGTTTTTAACAGTCTCTTATGCTTTGGCTCTCTCCCACTCTAACCTCTTTTTTTTTTTTTTTCCTTCCCCTCCCCCATGGGTTTCTGTTAAGTTTCTCAGGATCCACACTAGAGGGAAACCATATGGTATCTGTCTTTCTCTGTATGGCTTATTTCACTTAGCATCACACTCTCCAGTTCCATCCACGTTGCTACAAAAGGCCATATTTCATTTTTTCTCATTGCCACGTAGTATTCCATTGTGTATATAAACCACAATTTCTTTATCCATTCATCAGTTGATGGACAAACCGCAAGTCCCTTTGTCTCTTGAGAGCATGCTCTGGATTACTACTGGAGTTTGTCTCCCAAACTGCAATTCCTAAGAACCCAAATAAAAGTTGTATTTTACAGCCTTGCCCTTCCTTGTTCAACATCACTATTCTTGAACATTGATTATTTGACCTCAGTCAAGAATAGATTTTACTCTTCTGAACCAAAAGATAATAAATTATCTTTGGGAAAAAGAAGAGATTCTTTTTTTTTCTCCTTATAGTTTCTAGAACTGTAAGAGATGTTTTTGGAATCTTTTTTGCCCTCAGATGTAAAAATGGAAGCCCAGGGAACTCATCTGCCTTCATTGGCAAAACTAGCTAGTGACAGTTACCTGCTAGACCCAAGTGACTAGACTCTTGATTTGGTCCCAGTACTGGGGCAGACCACGGATATCACCCTGTCTACTGAAGGTGGTTCTTTCCTGTTTAGTTGCTGGAAGACAAATTCCAAAGTGTGACTTAGAGAACAGGATGAGGGTAGGCTCTAGTCCACCTCTGATCCTGATATTTGCTACATGCTTCAAAATTCTACATAGGCACCATCCAATTCTTTGAGAATTAGTGATTAATTTCTCTAAATTTGGGAAACCAAAGAACTCATTGGTGTCTTTTTGCTCCTTCAGAGCAGTGTTTTTTGTTTTTTTTAACCTTCTTTTATCCCTGGCTGCCTTTTTTTTTTTCCTTCTCCGAATATTTATTTAAATTCCAGTTAGTTGGTGAAGCCACTCTGGAAAACAGTATGGAGGTTCCTCAAAAAATGAAAAATAGAGGAGCACCTGAGTGGCTCAGTCAGTTAAGCATCTGACTTCGGCTCAGGTCATGATCTCACGGTTTGTGAGTTCAAGCCCCATGATGGGCTCTGTGCTGACAGCTCAGAGCCTGGAGCCTGCTTCAGATTCTGTGTCTCCCTCTCTCTCTGTCCCTCCCCTGCTCATGCTCTGTCTCTGTCTCAAAAAAAAAAAAAATAGAACTATCCTATAACCCAGCAATTGCACTACTAGGAATTTATCCAAAGGATACAGGTGTGCTGTTTCAAAGGGGCACATGCACCCCCATGTTTATCAACAATATCAACAATAGCCAAAGTATGGAAAAAGCCCAAATGTCCATCGACAGATGAATGGATAAAGATGTGGTATATGTATGCAATGGAATATTACTTGGCAATGAAAAAGAATGAAATCTTGTCATTTGCAACAATGTGTATGGAACTAGAGGGTAGTATGCTAAGTGAAAGTAGTCAGAGAAAGAAATATAAGACTTCACTCATGTGGAACTTAAGATACAAAGCAGATAAACATAAGAGAAAGGAAGCAAAAATAATATAAAAACAGGGAGGGAAACAAAACACAAGAGACTCTCAAATACAGAGAACAAACTGAGGATTGCTGGAGGGGTTTGGATGGGCATATGGGCTAAATGTGCAAGAGGCATTAAGGAGGACATTTGTGGGGATGAACACTGAGTGCTATATGTAGGGGATGGATCACAGGATTCTACTTCTGAAATCATTATTGCACTATATGCTAACTAACTTGGATGTAAATTAGAAAGAATAAAGTGTTTGTTATTTAAAAAAATAAATTAAATAAATAAATTCCAGTTAGCATATAGTATATTAGTTTCAGGTGTAGAATTTAGTGATTCATCACTTACATATATCACCCGGTGCTCATCACAGCAAGTTACCTCCTTAATCCCTATCACCTATTTAACCCATCCTCTCCACTTCCCCTCTAGTAACCATCAGTTTGTTCTCTACAGTTAGGAGTCTGTTTCTTGGTTT
The DNA here is from genome assembly GCF_007474595.2 of Lynx canadensis. Lineage (NCBI taxonomy): Eukaryota > Metazoa > Chordata > Mammalia > Carnivora > Felidae > Lynx > Lynx canadensis. Next base: position 103,437,194 of record NC_044306.2, read on the forward strand.
GCCTCTCTTCCTCTCCCCCACGTTCATTTTGTTTCTTAAATTCCACATATGACTAAAATCATATGGCATTTGTCTTTCTCTGACTGACTTATTTCACTTAGCATAATACTCTCTAGGTCCATCCACGTTGCTGCAAATGGCAAGATTTTATTCTTTTTTTATGGCTGAGTAATATTCCCCTTATGTACATATACACATAAATACATATATATACATATACACACATAAATATACACACACATATCACCTCTTCTTTATTCATTCATCAGTCAATGGACATTTAGGCTCTTTCCATAATCTAGCTATTGTTGATAATGCTGCTATAAACATTGGGGCACATGCATTCTTGTGAATCATTATTTTTGTATGCTCTGGATAAATACGTAGTACAACTGGTGGATCATAGGGTAGTTCTATTTTTAACTTCTTGAGGAAACTTCATGCTGTTTTCCAGAGTGGTTGCACTAGTTTGCATTCCCATCAACAATGCATAAGGGTTCCCATTTCTCCACATCTTCACCAATATCTGTTGTTTCCTGTATTATTAATTTTAGACATTCTGACGGGTGTGAGGTGATAGTTCATTGTGGTTTTGATTTGTATTTCCCTGATGAGTGATGTTGAACATCTTTTCATGTGTCTGCTGGCCATCTGTATGTCTTCTTCAGAAAAATGTCTTTTCATGTCCTCTGTCCATTTTTTAACGGATTATTTGTTTTTTGGGTGCTGGGTTTGATAAGTTCTTTATAGATTTTTGATATTAACCCTTTATCAGATATATCATTTGCAAATATCTTCTCCCATTCCATCGGTTGCCTTTTAGTTTTGTTGGCTGTTTCCTTTACTGGGCAGAAGTTTATTTTGATGATGTCCTAATAGTTTATTTTTGCTTTTGCTTCCCTTGCCTGAGGAGACAGTTCTAGAAAGAAGTCACTATGGCCAATGTCCAAGAGGTTGCTTCCTGGGTTCTCTAGGATTTTGATAGTTTCTGGTCTCACATTTGGGTCTTTAACCCATTTTGAAATTATTTTTGTGTGTGCTATAAGAAAATGGTCCAGTTTCATTCTTTTGCATATTGCCATCCAGTTTCCCCAAAACCATTTATTTTTTTTTTTTAAATTTTTTTTTTTAACATTTATTTATTTTTGAGACAGAGAGAGACAGAGCATGAACGGGGGAGGGGCAGAGAGAGAGGGAGACACAGAATCGGAAGCAGGCTCCAGGCTCTGAGTCATCAGCCCAGAGCCGGACGCGGGGCTCGAACTCACAGACCGCGAGATCGTGACCTGAGCTGAAGTCGGACGCTCAACCGACTGAGCCACCCAGGCGCCCCTCCCCAAAACCATTTATTGAAGAGATGGTATTTTTCCCATTGGATATTCTTTACTGCTTTGTCAAAAATTAATTGACCACATAGTTGTGTGTCCATTTCTGGACTTTCTATTCTGTTTATCATTGGCTGTCTTGATTATTCGTTTAGTCAGATGTCATGGCATGTGTGCGTAGTTGCAAGTGTGACCATGTTCTTTTCTTCTTGTGTCCACAAATGGTTATATTTGCTATATTTTGAAGTCTAAAAAAGATCTAAGCTGTGCTGACTTTTTTAAGTTATAAATTCAGCAGAAAAAGCACAACCGTTTTTTGTGGCAAATGTAGCTGCGTTGTCTCCCACTTTTTATACACAAAAGGCTATAATGCACTGTAAGTTTGAAATCTAGCATAAGAAATAAGAAGTAGTCCAGAAAAATAAGTGCAATAAAAAATTATTACTAGGTGTAAGACATATTGTTATCATTATTGACCTTATTTCTGTAACATCTGGGTTAATCATAAAACGAGGTGACTGGACTTGATAAGTTGTTCTCAAAATTTCATACAGCAGAGTTTATAGAGATCAGTGTAATTATGTAGAGTAGGATTTAATTCCATTAAACTAATGGGTACCAAATTTATAATTAGGTTATATAATAAATCACAACCACTAAAAGCAATTTAATATGCCCATTCAATTAGTTGTAGGATAATACTTAACAGTGGATGAAAAAATAACATAACCAAAAATTTATGAAAAAAATGGTTGGCCAAAAGCTTAAAATGCCAAATATTTATCCTCTGACTAAATATTTTCTTTACATTGAAGGAAATGCCAGTGTCCTTCATTAGACTTAAACCCTTTTGTCTAATATATTGAAGACTGGGATTCTAAAGAAGCACAGTTTAAGAAGCTCTGGATTGTATCTCCAAGCTCTAAAATATGTAAAATGCCTCATGATCAAATGTTGCTTGTTCTGATTCTGATTGCTTTTCAGTTTACAGATGCCAGGTAGGTATTTTACAACTTTCTGTAAATACTAACTTAAAGCTTTTAATGAGATAGTCATTCAAAGTGGAAATTCAGGTACAAATTATGCTCTGGACCAAAGCTTCTGGAACATAGTGATTGCTCTGGACCAAAGCTTCTGGAACATAGTGATTCCAGTGTTGCTCAAATGTCTCCATGGAAACACTACTTCCCACAGAGAAAAGTGTATCTCAGCATATGGCTACTCTGAGGCCCATTACATGTGCACGATATCTTCGAAATATGGATTCTGTCTTTAAGAATTCTTAAAACTTCTTATAAAATTTTTAAGGTACTTATCACTAGAAGAAAAAAATAAAACCCTGAAGACGGAATGGAGTTCAGATGGCTGTACTCTTCCTCCTGAGACCTGTTACTCTATGAGTGGTGGGAGGTAGGGATGCACATTCTTAAATGCATAAGCCTCATCTTAGTTCACAGCCCCCTTTTATCCACCTAGCACAGACCTATCATCAAAATACCACTGTGAGGACAAAGAATTTTAATTCACCCACAATAAGGACACTGGTAGCCCTGTTACAGACTAATTGCAGGGAAAATGAAAAATAAGACTTTGTTAAATGTCAGGATTTGTGTCCACATTACCATTAGGCTATCTGCATTTATGTGTCGACTCCATTCCTAAGTGACTCATAATGTAACCTTGGGATCATTGCTTTTAGTGAGAATGGAAATATAAGTCAATTTTTCTAAACAGAGATGAGCCTCTCTTTTGTGATGCCTGAATCCTGCATGAAAGGAAACTGGTAAAAAGGCAGAAGTAGATGAAAGAGCATATTAATTAATGTGTGTTCTCTTTTTCTAAGGTAGCATTTTAAGCCAATCTGAGCCACTATTGAAATATTTTAAGCTTCTCTAAAACACTCCTGAATATTCAGATAGTTTATATGACATATATACCTATACTTTGGATTACTTAATTACTTCTTTTCATTTTACTTTCATTGTTCAGATCAACAGTAAATGTCTAAGGCATTGTCTTATTCACAAACAAAAAGAAAGGGAACAGGGAAGGAAATTACCTGTTTTGCAAGTTCAAGATTAAATAGACACAAAGAAAGTAGGTCTTGCAGCACGACCTCAAAATCTCTTGCTTCTTTGGCTTTTATGGGAACCATTCTTTCATTCATTTATTCAACAAGTAATTTTAAAGTTTCTATAATCTTTCAGAGACTGCTGCAGGTACTGAGAAATAGGTATACAACATAAAGCTCCAGTCCTTGAAGAGTGGACATACAAGAGGCAGGAAAGGGCACATACAATGCCGGGTAATGATCAGTGGTCCACAAAAAAATAAAGCAGGGTAAGGTAATAAAGAGTGCCCACACAATGCTATTAGAAAGAGTGCTCTGAGAGAGCCTCTTTAAGAGGCTGTCCTTGATGTGGGTCTTGGCAATGATTTCATAAATTTGACACCACAACCAAAGGCAATAAAAGCAAAAATAAGTAGGACTACATCAAACCACAAAGCTTCTATGTAGCAAACCACTGACAAAATGAAAAGGTAACGTACAGAATGGGAGAAAATATTTGCAAATCATATTCTGATAAGGGGTTAATATCCAAAATATGAAGAACTTCTATAATTTAATAGCAAAAAATCAAATCTGGTTAAAAAATGGGCAAAGGTTCTGAACAGACATTTTTCCAAAGACAACACACAGATGGGACAACAGGTACATAAAAAGATGTTCAATATCACTAATCATCAGGGAAATACAAGTTAAAACCACAATGAGATATCATCCTATACCATTTAAAATAGTTACCATACAAAAGAAATAATAAGAGTGTTGGTGAAGATGGGGAGAAAGGGAACTGTTGTGCACTGTTGGTAGGAATATAAACTGGTACAGCCACTGTGGAAAAAAAGTATGGAGGTTTCTCCAAATATTAAAAAAAAATGGAACTACCGTATGATCCAGCAATTCTACTTCTGGATATTTATCCAAAGAAAACAAAATCATTCCTGAAAATATATGCACACCTACACATTCATCATAGCATCATTCACGAGAGCCAAGAAGGAAACTATGTGTCCATTGATAGACAAATGGATAAAGAAAATGTACACACACATACAGAATATTTGGCCATAAAATTTTTTAAAAGACTTTTAATGTTAATTTGTTTTGAGAGAGAGAAAGTGCACGTAAGCAGGGGAGGGGCAGAGAGAGGGAGAGAGAGAGAATCCTAATCAGGTTCTGTGCTGAGCCCTACATAGGGCCCAAACACACAAACTGTGAGATCATGACCTGAGCCAAGATCAAGAGCCAGACGTTTAACTAACTGAGCCACCTAGGCACTCTGCCATTAAAAAAAATAAATTAAAAAAAAATAAGATTTTTTTGTGACAGTATTGATGAACCTTAAGAGCATTACACTAAATAAGTTAGAGGAAGACAAATACTATACAATCTCATTTATATGTGAAATCTAAAAAGCCAAAAAAAAAAAAGACAAAAACAAAAACTTACCAAACTCTTAGATACCGAGAATAGACTGGTGGTTGCTAGAGGCAGGGGCCAGATAGGGTGGGTGGGTGCACAAAATGGGTAAGGTGGTCAAAATGTGCAAACTTCTAGTTATAAGTCCTGGATATATAATGTAAAATATATATGAGAGAGAAAGAGAGAGGGAGGGAGGGAGGGATAGGGACGGGGGGGGGGAGGGGGAGAGAGAGAGAGAGAGAGAGAGATATGCTATGTGAACGGCAATCTGAAAGAAGTAAGGGAGAGAACATGGTAGAAATCTGGAGGAAAGATGCTCCTTCCTTCAGGGGAATAGTTGGTGTAGTGAAGGAAGAGCAAGAAAGAAGGAAAAGATATATAAAAATAAAATAAAAATTTTAGTATTATATAAATACATACATACATATATAATTTTTTTTTTTTTTTGAGAGGAGAGGGAGCATGTGGGCAGGGAAAGAACAGAGAGAGAAAGAGAATCTCAGGCAAATTTCATACTCAGGGCAGAGCATGATGTAGGGCTTGATCTCACCACTGTGAGAACACGACCTGAGCCAAAAACTGAGAGATACTTAAATGAGTAAACCACCCATATTTGAAAGTAGAGCTCACAAATGAGTTGTTTAGTGGGCTGAATGGTGGCTGCTAAAATGTATATTTTAGATAGATAGATAGATCTACCTGGATCTATGTATATAGAAAGAGAATATATATACATATGTATTTATGTACATCCTAACCCCTGGAACCTGGAAATAGGACTTTATTTGGGGTGGAGAGGGGGGCGGGGTCTTTGCAGACATAATTAAGGATCCCTAGATGAGATCACTCTGGATTATCCAGGAATGCCCTAAATCCAATGTAGGTGTCCTGAGAAGATAAAATACACGAGGTGGGGAGGGGGTGAGCCACATGATGATTAAAGCAGAGATTTGAGTTACATGGCCACAAGCCAAGGAAGGCTTGGAGTCACCAGCAGCTGAAAAAGATGAGGAAGGACTCTACCTTATGGCCTTTGGAGAGGACACAGCCCTACCAATACACCTTGAGTTCAGACTTGAGGCCTGTAGAGCAGTGACAAAATTTTTGTTGTAAACCACCAAGTTTGTGGTAATTTGGTACAGCAGCCCTAAAAAATTGGATATGCTCTATAAGAGGGGTCTGTAGCTCAGGGGAGAGAGCAGGGGTAGAGTTGGACACTTGGTAGTTGTCTGTATATAATTACATTGAAAGCCAGGGCTCTGAAAGTAATCCACAGGGAAACACTGTAGATAAAGGAGAAAGAAAGGGTGCCTAACCTGGGAGTAGTTCAACATGGAGAGGTTAAAATTTAAAAGGAAGTAACAGTACTCACAAGAGAATCATAGAAGGAGAACCAAGGGAAAGAGTGATGCCACTGCAGCTAAAAAGAGTTAACCAGCTTTATAAAATGATGCCAAAAGGTTGAGTGAAATGAGGGGGAAGACTTAACCATTGGATTTGTTGAGGTGAAGATTGCTTGTGATCCATCAAGAATGGGGTCAGTAGTGAGACAGGACATAATTTTAAGAGACTTCCCAAAGTCATCCAGCTAAAGAAGTCACAGACTTCTAAGACACAGAAAAGTTTAAATATTGTCGAGTCTTCTAGGTTCTGTTCTGCTTTGTTATGCAGATTCAAAAGGGGGATCATTGAGTAGAACTGGAATAAATGCTACTTATGAAATTTATTGGCATAATCATAATATTTTGATCATAGTGATTGTTTATTGAATGTTTATTATGTGCTAGACCCTATATGGAAGCATATAAAAATATAATAGGTAGTCCTATCCTTCCATCAACTTTAATAGGCTTTATTCCCATTTTACTGATGAGAAAATGAAATCTTTGGGGCTTAATACTTTAGCATACTTAGAACCTCTAACATTAAAGGATTCCATAATCTAAAGTCTGAGGCTTTTTGCATTTGGATAGGGAAATTGATACAATATCTTTTGTTGGATGATCAAGATATATTCTCTACTGACCTTCCTTTTCCACTTGGGATTTCTAGAACTCTAGAGCACAGATAAAGATTAAAGTATATCTGAAATATTCACTGCTCTGACAAGATGCAAAATCCACAAGAAAATAATGTTATGAATTATTATATACCAGGAATTGTGCTAAATGTTCTATGTGCATGAATTAATACAACCAATACATAATAAGGCCCAGAGTGCTTAAGTGATTTAACCAAAGACCACATCTAACAGGGAAAACTAAAATTTGGTCAGTCTACTTTTTTTTTTTTTTTTCAACGTTTATTTATTTTTTTGGGACAGAGAGAGACAGAGCATGAACGGGGGAGGGGCAGAGAGAGAGGGAGACACAGAATCGGAAACAGGCTCCAGGCTCTGAGCCGTCAGCCCAGAGCCTGACGCGGGGCTCGAACTCACGGACCACGAGATTGTGACCTGGCTGAAGTCGGACGCTTAACCGACTGCGCCACCCAGGCGCCCCAACTATAATAGAAATTAAGATATCTTAATTTTCCCCCATGTTTTCTTACTTTTTATTAAAAAGGAGCTCAAAAGTCTGGTGATTTTGTGGGTGAGGATGTACGTTTAGGTGTATGATTACATGAAGGTTTTCTTAAGAATCCAAACCTGGCCATGCTTTGACTTTCCATATTGGACATCAAGAAATGTGAATTTTTCTCATGATTTGTATTCACCTTGGGAGATCCACTGGCCTGAACCCAGAACAATTCAAAGACTGGTATCTTGGTGATCCCCTAGGCCTATGTGGCCCTAGTCACAATTTATTTTTCTTGGTGGCAGACACTGGCCAAAATCTGTAATTGAAAGAATAATCTCTGCCCAGAGAATTCCCAACCCCAGAAAACTCTGAGCAGCAGAGGCTTTTACAATTTCATGTCTCTTGTCCAGACTGTAAAAAAGCTACACAATAAATACAAAAAAAAAACCAGCAAGAAAGCTAGCAAACCAACAAATCACTGAATAGAATTTTAAGAATGAATGCATGAATCATATGTGCGGTTTGGTATTCTAGAAACTCAAGGGAGTTTATTTTACAGCCCATTCCCTGATAGGAGTGTAATAGACAAATTATGCCCTCAGATTCATAAATTATATCACTTACATCCCAATACCCTCTGAGTGGCTGTTGTAACACAGTCTTCATTCAGGTAGAAAAATCCTGGCAAAACAAGCTGAAAGAAGCACTGCTTAACTTATTTTCTCTACTTCTGAATGCCAGAGTTGGGACTTTTTATCAGATAGGATGTTCTTGATTCAGGTGTCTAAACATACACTCAGAAGGTAATTTCTAATTTGAGGCTGGATGAAGATTTACTTATTCCAGAAGCAAGCATCTATAGCAGCTTGAAGGCATTTTTCTAGGTGGTTAACAAAAATGAATTTCCCTAATATTCATAACAGCTTTTTGACAAAAGGTACTTTTGTGGTTTCTTTTACAGATGAAGGAGTTGCCCATGTTTCCCCAGTGGGTACATGGCAGAGTCAGGGTTCAAAACTGGGAAGCCTGATTAGTAGTACTTCATTGTGCTGCCTCACATGGACTTGCCTAGACTGCGTGTAGATGTGTTCTGTGGTAGGAATTACACATTTAATCATGTAGGTGACATACCAGAAGGTTACACAGTACGTGTGGATGACCTCCACCCCTCACTAAAGACCACAGCCTTTGACCAATGTAGCGCTGAAGGGCTTTTGTCAGTACCGGTCCTGTGTACTTCAGAATTCTCAGTACAAATCAGAGAACTTGGTCCTTAAGCAGTAGGCAATCAGTTTCTTCAGGAAGTTTTGCTTCCTTCCAAACACTGCACAAAATTCTGGCTAGCTGCCTTGCTTTACCAACTTCAGGCATTCTGTGGCTTGCTAAGTCTCTAACCTGAGCATCCCACGTCCACCTGCTATTTCGTGGCTGTGGTTGCTCTACAATCATCAGATTCTGCTGTGCTAATGGGCGATGAAAACACTTTGATCTCCCTTTGGCCGAAAGAACTACTTATTATTCAGACTCTGAGATAAAAAACTGATTTCCCATTCTACGACATGCTCACATTTCCTAGAAAATGTAGCATTGGTAACTATTTTTTTGTAGAAGTGACTCAGAAGTGGTTTGGGGGAGAATTTCTGTTTAAACCAGTGGCATGTGGGCTACATTGTCATGACAGTATCATGAGAACATCAGCAATCAGGTGTTACCCTCGTCATAAAACAACCCACAGGAATAATAAAGGATTCTGAGTATAGTCTTTGTGTATAAACTTTGCAGGGGTACATACACATGAGAGGGGACATTTCCCCTTTGTGGCTCCTTGAGAAAGCATCTGGCTCAATTAATCTCTTGCTCCATCATTTTGACAATTTATTGGTTTGCATGGGTTTTATGGTCATTATCCTAGTATAAGAATCTATAAAATCAGCATTATGAGCTCAATGCTATCACTTCCAAAATTTGGGCCACAAAGCTGGTACTTTCCAGTTGGTTCTATATCTGCCATTTGATTAGCTGTCATTCGTGAATAGATTAGACTCACTTATTATAAGAATGATCTATTTAATTAAACAAAACTCCCATTACTTAAAGCAAGGGAGTTACTTATATTAGCGATTCTTCAAACTTGACTAGCCATTAGAATCATCTAGGGAGGTTTAACCCGAAGACCCAAGCTGTATCCAAATCAGTTACATCAGTAGCTCAGGGGGTGGGATCCATTTGTCCTGCATTTTGAAGTACCCCCCAGGAGATTCCAATAAGTAGCTGAGTTCGGGAACTACTGAATTAGGAGATTTTAAAATATATTATTTAATAAAACTTACCATAATAGAGAACACTTGTTATATTTTTACCTGCTACATTCTAGGTACTGCTGTAAGCATTTTATGAATATAAACCCAATTAATTCTCACTATGACCCTATGGTACTATCGTTACCTCGGTGTTACAGTTGATGGAAACAGCAGACAGAAATTAAGTGACTTGTTCAAAATCACCCACGTGAAAAAGCAGCAGAGTAATGCTTTTTGCTCCGTCATTTTGGCTCTTAACCCTTATATTATTCTGCCTATTAAGTTTTTATGTTTTTAAATAGACCAGTTGTGCAGCAGCAGCAGCAGGCACACTTCTGGGTGCTTTTTACATACAGAAATACATTGCTGGTAATGAAAACTTCCTCAATAAATGCTAGTCTTATTGGTAACTGCTTGATCTATTGCTTATTGTTCTGGTCTCAGAATAAACCTCTTTTCAAATGTTTATAGAACTGACATTGAACCTTATATCATGTACCAGGAACTTTAGCTTAAAATCATTTGTTAATATTGGCAATGTGCATTGCTATGAAAATCTCATTAATATAGTTGTACTGCCTTTCACTCTCTTAAACAAACAAGTGATTCTTCCCCCTTCTAAACAAAGAAAGGAGTCTCTTGCTGTCCCCTGAGTGCTGCTGTTACAGAACATGAGGAGTGTTCCCCAATAGCCCTCTCCTATGTTGTGAACATTCTTACCCCATGCTAATAGTCTCTCCAACGTTCCTGATTTACCTCCTTTCAGCTTTATGGACACCCAAGTTCAGCACAGAAACAAACTGCTCATGAACCCACAAGATCCAGGGAGAACTTACCTTCTTCTGATGTGCAGCTGGAGGAAGAAGAGAGGTGTTCTCCCAGCCCTAGGCCCCAAGAAGCGGGGGGAGCCTCCATTACCTTCTCCCTAGAACCTATTTCCACTCTGCCTTATAATGATCATCAGAGTCTTGCTTATATGGGGCACATTTGAGGACATGCAGCTGGAGCCACTTAACTGTAGCTAATGCCACTTGAGCCTAGCTGGAGGCTCTGAATCTTTCCTCCATGAGGAGCATCAAAAGATCATTGTAAAGTTGGCATATCCATAGTCATTGGTCAGATAGACCGTTGACTTACTTCTGTGATCACATCTTTCTTTATATTTTAGTTTTAAGAACTGTGTCTCTATTTTTCTCTTCTATACACTTACCTTCACATTATAGCCTCTGATACAGTCCCCAAACTAAGATAATGGCACTTTCTTATTCGCTTTCACCCCCCTGGGGTCTGTACTCAAAGCCCCTAACTAGAGCCCCCAGCCTGGACTGGCCACCAGCAGCCAGATCTCGCTGATGCTGTCAGGCTCTCATGGCCCTCAGCCTCTCAGAATCTATTTGCCAATCTCCCCAGATGTTTTGTTGTTGTTGTTGTTGTTGTTGGTGGTGGTGGTGGTGGTGGTGGTGGTGGTGTTTTCTTTATTGCCAGCTGCTGAGACTTGTCCCAGTAACCTTTTGTGCCTCTTCAATTCTGGTGTGCTTCTGCTCTTTGGTCTTTTTAGCCTGATCCATCCCATGTGCCATATAAGCCCGGGGTTTGGCAGCCTTCTCTCCACTGGAGAATGGGGTTTGTGATAAATTATATGCACGTGGAATTTTGTTTTTACTGAGCTATGTCACAGGATTCTAGCATTTTTTCCCCCACCTGTCTCAGGATGGCTGGCAAAGATGTATCCTTTATTAAAGGGGCCAGGTTCTTTTCAGTAAAACATTTTAAACATCATTGTCCATCTGACCTCCACCCCAAGCTCATCCTCCCTTCACCCCTGCACATCCCTCCTCATATCCACTATCTATCAATTTCAATTCCTATTCCTCAGGCTGTGGCTGCATATTAGATTCACCTGAATCACTTTTTAATTAAATCAGGATCTCTGCAGACAGGGCCTTGGCAGTGGTGGTATTATGGGCTCTTCAGATGATTCTAATGTACCTCTAAGCCTGACTTAGGAAAATAGGTTTCTGTTCTTTTATATGAAGGCCAAAAGGCTCTGTCACCCAGAATTGCACTGTATCCAATTTATCATTTTATCCCTAATATATAACATAGCATGTAGCATATCTTTGAAAAAATGTATATTTGATGAATAAATAAGTATTCTGAAATGTGTTTGACTTTTTCCTGAGGCTAAAGGCCATGATTCCTGTTCACTAAACCTAACTGGCTAGAAAATTGAAACAAATACATTCCAGGTGTGTTTACATCCAATTATAAACAATTTAGATTTTGACATTTTGACATTCCTGATTGTCCCACTTGTTAAATTTTAAAATATTTCCCACATATATGGAGATATATATATATATATGCACATACATATTTTTTTCATTGTAGGAAAAAAATACTTATAACCAAAACAAAGTAAAAAGACATCTGTACTTGGTACCACCCAGAAATAACCATTGTTAATCCTTTATCATGTCTCCATTTAATATGTACACACATTTCTGCATGTATTAGATCAAATCATACCTTGCTTAATCCCTAATATACTGTGTGCAATCTTAGTTTTATTAAAGTGTAACTTATAGACAAGTCAGCTAAACATTAGGGAGGTTAAAACATAAATGTCAAAGTTCCCTAGAAGGACCCTAAGACTTTTCTAACATTCAGCTACAATATTAGTCTTGTGTTCCACTAGCGGTCAAATCCATAAACATTTGTGTTTGTAAAAATGAACCCAGGACAGTATAAAATATAAAAAGTTACTCCTCAGTGACTACAGATTGGGACAAAAAAGTATTTTAATGAAAAGTAAAACATTTCCTGAGGGGTTTGAGTCTTAAATTTATAACATTCTTTCAAACCTGTTCTTGCTTTAAAAATTTTGACAGAAAAAAAAATCACAATAACTAAAGCTTATCTACCACTCTTTTTTAGGAACTGTACTAAACATTTTACATAAGTTATTTTGTTTACTGCTTCTCCGTAGAAGCGTTCAGTAGTTATTAAAATCCCCAGATTATAGTCTAGGAAACTGAGGCTTAGATAGGTTAAGAAAGTCATCTGGGGGCGCCTGGGTGGCGCAGTCGGTTAAGCGTCCGACTTCAGCCAGGTCACGATCTTGCGGTGCGTGAGTTCGAGCCCCGCGTCAGGCTCTGGGCTGATGGCTCAGAGCCTGGAGCCTGTTTCCGATTCTGTGTCTCCCTCTCTCTCTGCCCCTCCCCCGTTCATGCTCTGTCTCTCTCTGTCCCAAAAATAAATAAACGTTAAAAAGAAAGTCATCTGACTTCTGCAGTTAGTAACAGAGCTGAGATTCATGGGTAAATAGGTTATGCCCTGACCAGTGTTCTGCTGTTAGTCTAGCAACACAAAAAAATATGTAGTGTTTGGACAAAACTTGTTTTTACTAAAAATCTATGTTGCTTATCTCCCTTCCTTTATTACATCACTCTAGAATTTAACTGGCCTCAAATTTAAGGCTTAAAATCCCCATTTTCCTTCTTGGGAAGTTAAGAATTTACCCATGTCTAATCTATACTGTTTGTCTTCTTATTTCCTAAAGATTTTCAGTAGCAGTTCCTCTACCACACCAGTTGTTAGTCCTCCTCATACTATAAGTTTACCAATCTGTTGCTGACTCCATGCACAATTGGAGGGGTTCACTTGAACAGTAGGACAACGCAGTTGAGCCCCTTAACTTGTCTCCATGGTTAAGTATATCCTTAAGTATTTTATTCTTCTTGATGATATTGTAAATCAATTTTTTTATTGTTTTCTTAATTTCCTTTTCAGATTGTTCATTACTAGTGCTTAGAAGCACAACACAATTGGTTTTTGTGTGTTTATTTTGTGTACTGCAACCTTGCTGAAATGTTCAATCTTACTCTTTTTTTGGTGTAGAATCGTTAAATACAATTTTTTAAAGGCATAAGGTATCTCCAATTTTCTTTTATGGTAATTAAGATGAATATAAAAATATCAAATATACACAGTTACATGATCTCATTTCCAAATTAGTGGATCTAGCTTTTACTTGTTCAACTTCTTGCTCTCAAAATAGAAAAAAAAAAAATTCTGGGGCGCCTGGGTGGCGCAGTCGGTTAAGCGTCCGACTTCAGCCAGGTCACGATCTCGCGGTGCGTGAGTTCGAGCCCCGCGTCAGGCTCTGGGCTGATGGCTCAGAGCCTGGAGCCTGTTTCCGATTCTGTGTCTCCCTCTCTCTCTGCCCCTCCCCCGTTCATGCTCTGTCTCTCTCTGTCTCAAAAATAAATAAACGTTGAAAAAAAAAATTAAAAAAAAAAAAAGAAAAAAAAATTCTTTCTGTCTCTATCTTTCTGTTGCTCTTTTTTTTTTCTTTTTTGCTATAAGAACTTTTCACAAAAATTAGTTTATTATAGGCCTTCCCCAAGACCACTCTTGTTAGATATAATCAAATGAAATTTCTGCTTATAATCAAATGAATTTCTGCTCTTTAGTGGAGTTCAGAATATTGGTATTATGCAACCTTATAATATTCTGTGCCTGCTTCTTTTTGTTTTTTTCTCATGTGATACCTAATGCTATGTTGTGGGAAACTTAAATTTTGGAGCTTCTCATCCCACTTTAGCCAGTTTCTATTTTAAAAATTCAGACCAGATCATATGGACATTTCTAAACATCATTAACTGGGTTTCTGGAAGCTTAGGATTCCCACCTAACTGTATGCCACATGTCCTACCTCTCCTCATAGTCAGAGTTGACAACAGTAATATTCTCAAGCTTTCTGTCACTCCCACCCTCACCATCAAGTCTTTCCATATTGGCCAGAATTAAGAACAGAATACCAGTTCTACCAGATACCTCTTCCTTCTGAGTGACAGAATTCTCAGCCAGGTGAAGAAAACATGTACTATATATTATGCTTTCAGACTATTTATACCTTTAGCTGATGTCTAGTTAATCCCTCATCTCTGAAAATTTTGTGATATTTTCTAAGAAAGAGTTGGTTATTACACCCTCTCTGGCAAGATAAACTCTAGAACATTCCCATAAAAGCATTGCTTAGCTCTTCTTCTACATGTATCCATTACTTCCTGTTGTGGTTCCTACCCTAAAGGGTAGAGAGCTCTTCAATGCTTCTGCTTCACTTAGTCAGCGTGTGTTTTTGTTTGTTTGTTTAATTTTTTAATGTTTATTTTTGAGAGACAAAGCATGAGCAGGGGAGGGGCAGAGAGAGGGAGACACAGATCGGAAGCAAGCTCCAGGCTCTGAGCTGTCAGCACAGAGCCCAACACAGGGTCTGAACTCATGAACCATGAGATCATGACCTGAGCTGAGTCAGACACTTAATCGACTGAGCCACCCAGGCCCCCCTTTGTTTGTTTTTTAAAAGGACCCTCTTTCAATGCTGTCTTCTAGTCATGAGTATTGGCAACAAGTATCAGAGCCAACCCTACCTTCCCCACTTTGTATTTCTCAGCAGTCCCTATCTCTAGGATAACCATTCCTACCACAGCCTCAGTGCCTTTGGAGAGGCTATTCCCTCAGTGTGAAATAAGTAGTCTTTTTCATCTCTAACCTTTCTTCTAGGCCTAAGTCACACTTCACTTTCTCTATTCAGCATTTGTGGATCTGCCTTGCTTGAATTTTTAGAAAATGTCTTTTCTGTGTATGGATGTGGCTTTTACCATCTTGCTTTGGGCTATGGACATTTGTGTCCATTCTGTCTCTTTAACAAGATCAGAGTTTGGCAAACTCTTTTCTGCAAAGGATCAGTTGGTAATGGTTTCTTCTTTGAGGGCCATACAGTCTCTGTTGCAAATATGCAATTCTGCCATTATAACATGAAAGAAACCATAGACAATATGTCAACAATGAGCATGATTCTGTTCCAGTCAAACAGTTTTATTTTTCCAGACACTGAAATTTAAATTTCATACAGTTTGCATGTGTCATGAAATATGTTCTTATGATTATTTCAACCATCTAAAAACGTAAAAAACATTCTGTGTTAATGGGCTGTACAAAAGCAAGCACTAAACCGTCTTCAGCACAGGCTGTAATTGGCCGACTTTGGAACTAGATGATGAGGTGCCTAAAGTCTAGCTATATTTTATGCCCCTGTGTACAAGCTATGGTGTTATGCCTATCAGAAGTTTTCTCTTAGGGGTTGGGATAGTAGGGGACTTTAATATCCCACTTACCACAATGGACAGATCATATAAGCAGACAATCAACAAGGAAACAATGGCTTTGAGTGACACACTGGACCAGATTGATTTAACAGATATATTCAGAACATTTCATCCTAAAGCATCAGAATACATATTATTCTCAAGTACACATAGAGCATTCTCCAGAACAGATCACATATGGGGCACAAACCATCCCTCAAAAGGTACAAAAAGATTGAGATCATACCATGCATGTTTTCAGATCACAGAGCTATGAAACTTGAAATCAACCACAAGAAAAAAATTTGGAAAGCCCTCAAATACATGGAAATTAAGGAACATCCTATTAAAGAATGAATTGGTTACCCAGGAATTGAAAGAAGAAAAAACTGCATTGAAGCAAATGAAAATGAAAACATGACAGTCTAAACTCTTTGGGATGGAGTAAAGGCAGTCATAAGAGGAAAGTACATTGCAATTCAGGCCTATCTCAAGAAGCAAGAAAGATCCCAAATACACAAACTAACCTTACACCTCAAGGAGCTAGAAATGCAGCAAATAAAGCCCAAAGCCAGGAGAAGGAGGAAAATAATAAAGATTAGAGCAGAAACAAACATTATAGAGACAAACAAACAAACAAAAACCAGAAGAACAAATAAAACTAAGAGTTGGTTTTTTGAAAGAATAAACAAAATTGATAAACTCCTAGCCAGACCTCTCAAAAAGAAAGGAAAGTGGGCCCATATAGATAAAATCAGGAGTGAAAAAGGAGAGATCACAACCAACACCACAGAAATGCAAACAATTATAGAGGAATGCTATAAAAAATTATATGTCAAAAAAACTGATCAATTTGGAAGAAATGGATAAATTCATAGAAACTCAGACATTAACAAAACTGAAAAAGGAAGAAATAGAAAATTTGAACAGACCCATAACCAGCAGAAAAATTGAATCATTAATCAAAAATCCCCCAACAAATAAGAGTCCTGGACCAGATGGCTTCCCAGGGGAATTCTACCAGCGAGCTAAAGAAGAGTTAATACATATTCTTGCCAAACTGTTCTGAAAAATAGAAATGTAAGGAAAGCTTCCAAACTCATTCTATGAAGCCAGCATCACCTTGATTCCAAAACCAGATAAAGACCCTACTAAAAAGGAGAATTATAGGACAATATCCCTGATGAACCTGGATACAAAAAATTGTCAACAAGGTACTAGCAAATTGAATTCAATAATATATTAAAAGAATTATTCACCATGATCAAGTGGGATTCATTTCTGAGCTGTAGGGCTGGTTCAATATTTGAAATCAATCAATGTGATGCGTCATATTAATAAAAGAAAGGATAAAAACCATATGATCTTTTCAATAGATGCAGAAAAAGCATTTGACAAAATACAACATCCTTTCTTGATAAAAACCCTCAAGAAAGTAGGAGTAGAAGGAACATACCGCAACATCATAAAGGCATATATGAAAGGCCCACAACTGATACCATCCTTAATGGAAAAAACTGAGAGCTTTCCCCCTATGGTTGGGAACATGACAGGGATGTCCATTCTCACCACTGCTGTTTAACATAGTGTTGGAAGTCCTAGCCTCAGCAATCAGACAACAACAACAACAAACAACAACAAGTTAAAGAAACCTTCAAAAAGAAGTCAAACTTTCACTCTTCACATGGAAAACCTGAAAGACTCCACCAAAACCTGCTAAAACTGATCCAAAGTTCAGCAAAGTTGCAGGATATAAAATCTTGTACAAAAATTGGTTGCATTTCTGTACACCAATAATGAAGAAGCAGGAAGAGAAATCAAGGAATCAATCCCATTTACAATTGCATCAAAAACTATGAAATACCAAGGGAGATGGAGGCGTAGGAGGACGCTGGGCTCACCGCGCGTCCTGCTGATCACTTAGATTCCACCTACACCTGCCTAAATAACCCAGAAAACCGCCAGAGGATTAGCAGAACGGAGTCTCCGGAGCCAAGAGCAGACGAGAGGCCCACGGAAGAGGGTAGGAAGGGCGGCGAGGCGGTGCGCGCTCCATGGACTGGTGGGAGGGAGCCGGGGCGGAGGGGGCCCGCCGGCCAAGCAGAGCCCCCGAGTCTGGCTTACAAAAGCGGAGGGGCTGGACGGAGTGTGTTCCAACAGCAAGCAGGACTTGACATCTGGAAGGTTATAAGCTAATAGCTCTGCTCAGAGAACGGGAGGGCTGGACGACAATGGGAGGGAGAGTTGTTGAGCCCTGGAGGACACAGCTCAGCTTGGCGGGGAACAAAGGCACTCGCCAGTGCCATCTCCCTCGCCCATCCCCCAGCCAAAATCCCAAAGGGAACCTATTCCTGCCAGGGAACTTGCTTGCACCCCACAAACACCCAATGCTGTGCTTCTTCGGATCCATCCCTCTGGTGGCAGCTCTGACTCCCTCCCGGTGCAGCAGGGCCCCTCCTGAAGTGGATTACCAAAGGAAAAGGGAGCTGGAAAAGCAAGCTGAGCCTGCCACTCCCGCCCCTATGCACCTTGCCAATCCAGACCAGCTAATACACCAGATCCCCAGCACCACAAGCCTGGCAGTGTGCAAGTAGCCCAGACTGCCACGCCACCCCACAGTGATTCCTGAGCCTAGGAGAGGGGAAGAGAAGGCACACACCAGTCTGACTGTGGCCCCAGCGGTGGGCTGGGGGCAGACATCAGCTCTGACTGCGGTCCCACCCACCAACGCAAGTTATTCAAGACAGCACAGGGGAAGTGCCCTGCAGTCCCACACCACTCCAGGGACTATCCAAAATGACGAAACGGAAGGATTCCCCTCAGAAAAACGTCCAGGAAATAACAACAGCTAACGAACTGATCAAAAATGATTTAAACAATGTACAGAGTGAATTTAGAATAATAGTCATAAAATTAATTGCTGGGCTTGAAAACAGTATAAAGGACAGCAGAGAATCTCTTGCTACAGAGATCAAGAGACTAAGGAACAGCCAGGGGGAGCTAAAAAAAAATGCTGTCAATGAGCTGCAAAATAAAATGGAGACAACTACAGCTCAGATGGAAGAGGCAGAGGAGAGAATAGGTGAACTAAAAGATAAAATTATGGAAAAAGAAGAAGCTGAGAAAAAGAGAGATAAAAAAATCCAGGAGTATGAGGGGAAAATTAGAGAACTAGGTGATGCACTAAAGAGAAATAATATACGCATAATTGGTATTCCAGAGGAGGAAGAGAGAGGGAAAGGTGCTGAAGGTGAACTTGAAGAAATAATAGCTGAGAACTTCCCGGATCTGGGGAAGGAAAAAGGCATTGAAATCCAAGAGGCACAGAGAACTCCCTTCAGACATAACTTGAATCGATCTTCTGCATGACATATCATAGTGAAACTGGCAAAATACAAGGAAAAAGAGAAAATTCTGAAAGCAGCTAGAAATAAATGTGCTCTAACATATAAAGGGAGACCTATAAGACTTGTGACTGATCTCTCTACTGAAACTTGGAAGGCCAGAAAGGAATGGCAGGAGATCTTCAATGTGATGAACAGAAAAAATATGCAGCCGAGAATCCTTTATCCAGCAAGTCTGTCATTTAGACTAGAAGGAGGGATAAAGGTCTTCCCAAATAAACAAAAACTGAAGGAATTTGTCACCACTAAACAAGCCCTACAAGAGATCCTAAGGGGGATCCTGTGAGACAAAGTATTAGAGACATCACTACAAGCATGAAACCTACGGACATCACAATGACTCTAAACCCATATCTTTCTATAATAACACTGAATGTAAATGGACTAAATGTGCCAACCAAAATACATAGGGTATCAGGAGAGATAAAAAAAACAAGACGCATCTATTTGCTCTCTACAAGAGACTCATTTTAGACCTGAGGACACCTTCAGATTGAGAGTGAGGGGATGGAGAACTATTTATCACGCCATTGGAAGTCAAAAGAAAGCTGGAGTAGCCATACTTATATCAGACAAACTAGACTTTAAATTAAAGGCTGTAACAAGAGATGAAGAAGGGCATTATATAATAATCGCAAGGTCTATCCATCAGGAAGAGCTAACAATTATAAATGTCTATGAGCCGAATACCAGAGCCCCCAAATATATAAAACATAAGCAACCTTATTGATAAGAATGTGGTAATTGCAGGGGACTTTAACACCCCACTTACAGAGAGGGATAGATCATCTAGACACATGGTCAATAAAGAAACAAGGGCCGTGAATGATACATTGGATCAGATGGACTTGACAAATATATTTAGAACTCT
Organism: Lynx canadensis; assembly: GCF_007474595.2. NCBI lineage: Eukaryota > Metazoa > Chordata > Mammalia > Carnivora > Felidae > Lynx > Lynx canadensis. The sequence continues at coordinate 103,457,252 of NC_044306.2, forward strand.
ACATCCCAAAGCAACAGAATATACTTTCTTCTCGAGGGCACATGGAACATTCTCCAAGATAGATCACATACTGGCTCACAAAACAGCCCTTCATGAGTATACAAGAATTTAAATCATACCATGCATACTTTCAGACCACAATGCGATGAAGCTTGAAATCAACCACAGGAAAAAGTCTGGAAAACCTCCAAAAGCATGGAAGTTAAAGAACACCCTACTAAAGAATAAATGGGTCAACCAGGCAATTAGAGAAGAAATTAAAAAATATATGGAAACAAATGAAAATGAAAATACAACAATCCAAACGCTTTGGGATGCAGCCAAGGCAGTCCTGAGAGGAAAATACATTGCAATCCAGGCCCATCTCAAGAAACAAGAAAAATCCCAAATACAAAATCTAACAGCACACCTAAATGAAATAGAAGCAGAACAACAAAGACAGCCTAAATCCAGCAGAAGGAGAGAAATAATAAAGATCAGAGCAGAAATAAACAATATAGAATCTTAAAAAACTGTAGAGCAGATCAACGAAACCAAGAGTTGGTTTTTTGAAAAAATAAACAAAATTGATAAACCTCTAGCCAGGCTTCTCAAAAAGAAAAGGGAGATGACCCAAATAGATAAAATCATGAATGAAAATGGAATTATTACAACCAATCCCTCAGATATACAAATAATTATCAGGGAATACTATGAAAAATTATATGCCAACAAACTGGACAACCTGAAAGTAATGGACAAATTCCTAAACACCCACACTCTTCCAAAACTCAATCAGGAGGAAAAAGAAAGCTTGAACAGACCCATAACCAGTGAAGAAATTGAATCAGTCATCAAAAATCTCCCAACAAATAAGAGTCCAGGACCAGATGGCTTCCCAGGGGAGTTCTACCAGATGTTTAAAGCAGAGATAATACCTATCCTTCTCAAGCTATTCCAAGAAATAGAAAGGGAAGGAAAACTTCCAGACTCATTCTATGAAGCCAGTATTACTTTGATTCCTAAACCAGACAGAGATCCAGTAAAAAAAAGAGAGATACAGGCCAATATCCCTGATGAATATGGATGCAAAATTCTCAATATGATACTAGCAAAACGAATTCAACAGCATATAAAAAGAATTATTCACCATGATCAAGTGGGATTCATTCCTGGAATGCAGGGCTGGTTCAACATTCACAAAGCAATCAACGTGATACATCACATTAATAAAAGAGAAGATAAGAACCATATGATCCTGTCAATCGATGCAGAAAAGGCCTTTGACAAAATTCAGCACCCTTTCTTAATAAAAACCCTCGAGAAAGTCAGGACAGAAGGAACATATTTAAACATCATAAAAGCCATTTATGAAAAGCCCACAGCTAACATCATCCTCAATGGGGAAAAACTGAGAGCTTTTTCCCTGAGATCAGGAACACGACAGGGATGTCCACTCTCGCCGCTGTTGTTTAACATAGTGTTGGAAGTGCTAGCATCAGCAATCAGACAACAAAAGGAAATCAAAGGCATCAAAATTGGCAAAGATGAAGTCAAGCTTTCACTTTTTGCAGATGACATGATATTATACATGGAAAATCCGATACACTCCACCAAAAGTCTGCTAGAACTGATACGTGAATTTAGCAAAGCTGCAGGACACAAAATCAATGTACAGAAATCAGTTGCATTCTTATACACTAATAATGAAGCAACAGAAAGACAAATAAAGAAACTGATCCCATTCACAATTGCACCAATAACCATAAAATACCTAGGAATAAATCTAACCAAAGATGTAAAAGATCTGTATGCTGAAAACTATAGAAAGCTTATGAAGGAAATTGAAGAAGATATAAAGAAATGGAAAAACATTCCGTGCTCATGGATTGGAAGAATAAATATTGTCAAAATGTCAATACTACCCAAAGCTATCTACACATTCAATGCAATCCCAATCAAAACTGCACCAGCATTCTTCTCGAAACTAGAACAAGCAATCCTAAAATTCATATGGAACCACAAAAGGCCCCGAATAGCCAAAGTAATTTTGAAGAAGAAGAACAAAGCAGGAGGCATCACCAACCCAGACTTTAGCCTCTACTACAAAGCTGTAATCATTAAGACAGCATGGTATTGGCACAAAAACAGACACATAGACCAATGGAATAGAAAAAAAAACCCAGAACTAGACCCACAAACGTATGGCCAACTAACCTTTGACAAAGCAGGAAAGAATATCCAATGGAAAAAAGACAGCCTCTTTAACAAATGGTGCTGGGAGAACTGGACAGCAACATGCAGAAGATTGAAACTAGACCACTTTCTCACACCATTCACAAAAATAAACTCAAAATGGATAAAGGACTTGAATGTGAGACAGGAGACCATCAAAACCCTAGAGGAGAAAGCAGGAAAAGACCTCTCTGACCTCAGCCGTAGCAATTTCTTACTTGACACATCCCCAAAGGCAAGGGAATTAAAAGCAAAAATAAACTACTGGGACCTTATGAAGATAAAAAGCTTCTGCACAGCAAAGGAAACAACCAACAAAACTAAAAGGCAACCAACGGAATGGGAAAAGATATTTGCAAATGATATATCAGACAAAGGGCTAGTATCCAAAATCTATAAAGAGCTCACCATACTCCACACCTGAAAACCAAATAACCCAGTGAAGAAATGGGCAGAAAACATGAATAGACACTTCTCTAAAGAAGACATCCGGATGGCCAACAGGCACATGAAAAGATGCTCAACGTCACTCCTCATCAGGGAAATACAAATCAAAACCACACTCAGATATCACCTCACGCCAGTGAGAGTCGCCAACATGAACAAATCAGGAGACTATAGATGCTGGAGAGGATGTGGAGAAACGGGAACCCTCTTGCGCTGTTGGTGGGAATGCAAATTGGTGCAGCCACTCTGGAAAACAGTGTGGAGGTTCCTCAGAAAATTAAAAATAGACCTACCCTATGACCCAGCAATAGCACTGCTAGGAATTTACCCAAGGGATACAGGAGTACTGATGCATAGGGGCACTTGTACCCCAATGTTTATAGCAGCACTCTTAACAATAGCCAAATTATGGAAAGAGCCTAAATGTCCATCAACTGATGAATGGATAAAGAAATTGTGGTTTATATACACAATGGAGTACTACGTGGCAATGAGAAAGAATGAAATATGGCCCTTTGTAGCAACATGGATGGAACTGGAGAGTGTGATGCTAAGTGAAATAAGCCATACAGAGAAAGACAGAAACCATATGGTTTCCCTCTAGTGTGGATCCTGAGAAACTTAACAGAAACCCATGGGGGAGGGGAAGAAAAAAAAAAAGAGGTTAGAGTGGGAGAGAGCCAAAGCATAAGAGACTCTTAAAAACTGAGAACAAACTGAGGGTTGATGGGGGGTGGGAGGGAGGGGACGGTGGGTGATGGGTATTGAGGAGTGCATCTTTTGGGATGAGCAGTGGGTGTTGTATGGAAACCAATTTGACAATAAACTTCATATATTGAAAAAAAAATAAAACAGAGGTTATCATTACTCATCCTGCAAACATCAAAAGGATAACAAAAGAATACTATTAACAACCTTATACACATAAATTTGATAAATAAAATTTATCAATTCCTCAAAAAATACAAACTACTACAATTCAGTATAAAATAATTTGAACATCCTTATACTATTAAGTGAATTAAATTCATATTTGAAATATTCTAAGAAAAGAAACTCTCAGACCCAGAAGTCTTCATTTGAGAATTTAATCAAACTTTTAAAGAAGAATTAATACCAATCCTACACAATCTCTTACAGAAAATAGAACAGAAATGAACACTTTCCAATCCATTCCATGAAGCCAGTATACCTGGATACCTGTAAAGGAAAAACACACTTTGTATATCTCTCCTTTATACTCACACTGTTACTACCTGCACACTTTTGATACCAGGTGTGTGGGTTTTCCACACATTATGCAATTCTCTGACACAAGCTGGGTGCCCTCCAATTTAACTAAATTCTGACACTATCTACCTAGAGATAATGTCAGATCATACAGTTTAAGGATTCAATTAAACAAGACACCCACCCCTGCGCACGCACACACACACACACACACACACACACACACACGTACCATTTCAGATGACAATTGCAAGTCTCAGGTTGTCCCCTGACACTAACTCCCCTAACACCCCTCAACACTAACAGCAAATAACCCACAAACCATGAGATCATGACCTGAAGTCAGATGCTTAACTGACTTACCAGCTAAACATCAGGGTTCCCATCACCCCCTCCTTGAGGTTGATAATTTGAATGGCTCATGGAATTCAGGGCAACACTTTCATTTACTGGTTTATTATACAAAATATGGTAAAGAATGCATATGAACATCAAGATGGAATAGATGAATAGGGAAAGTATGAGGGAAGGGGCACAGAGCATCCATGCCCTTGCCAGGAATGTTACCCACCCAGTACCTTTATGTGTTCAACAACCTAGAAGTTCTTAAACCCTGTACTCTGAGATTGTTATGGAGGCTTCATCATATAAGCATGATTAACTATTAACTCCATTTCTACTTTACAGAGAATGGGTGATGAGACTGAAAATTCCAAGTTTCTGGTCATGGCTTGGTCTTTCTGGTGACAAGTTCCTGTCTAGGAGCTCACCAAGAGTCACCTCAAGTGAAAAAAGATATTCCTATCAACCAGGAAATTCCAAGGGATCTAAATGCTCTGTTTCAGGAACTGGAATCAAATACCAAATGTTAGAACAAAAGATGCTCCCAGTGCTCTTACCACTTAGAAAATTTTAAGAATTTCAGAAGATCTCTGCTAGGAACTGGAGGCAGAGACCAATAAATCTTTCCTGTTATTAGACAAAGATAGTACAAAAAGAGAAACTCATAGACCAGTATCATTCTTGAATATAGACATGAATATCCTTTAAAAATAGAATTCAGCAATATATAAAAATAACTATATACCATGCCCAAATAGGGTTTATTTCAGATATTCAAGTCTGGTTCAATATTCATAAGTGAATCAATGCAATCCACATTAACAGGTTGAAGGAAAAAATAACCCATATGATTGTATTAATTGATGTAGAAAAAGTATTTGAAAAAATTCAACATCATTTGTGATAAAGTCTCTCAACATGTTAAGAATAGAAGGAGTATCATCAAACTGATAAAGAACCTGTAGCTGACATCGTCCTTAGTGGTGAAAGACTTAGTGGTTCCCCCAAGACTGAAGATAAGGCAAGGATGCTCATTCTCATCTCTGTGATTTAATATAGTCATTGAAGCTCTAGCCATTGCAATAAGGCAACAAAAAGAAATACAAGACACACAAATCAGAAAGGAAGAAGTAAAACTGCCCCTCTTCTCAAATGATATGATTGTCTATGTAGACAATCCCAAGAAATTTACACAGCAAAATCTCCTAAAACTAATAAGTGAATTCAGCAACATGGTAGGTTTCAAGATCTACATACAAAATAAATCACACTTCTATTGTAATGAATACATGGAACTGAAAATTAGTAATAAAATACCACGCACAAATGCTTTAAAGAAAAGATATGCTTAAGTGCAAATCTGACAAAATATATACAGGACTTATATGCTAAAAACTGAAAAAATGCTAATGGGAGAAATCAAAGAAGACCTAAATAGTGGCGAGACATACCCTATTCACAGATTGGAAGGCTCAGCATAGTAAAGATGTCAATTTCTATCAAAATCCTAGCAAGGCTTTATTGAGGACATAGATAAATTTATTGTAAAATTTATATGAAAAGTCACAGGCTCTACAATATCTAAAATGCTTCTGAAAAAGAAAAATATAGTGGGTGAAATCACTCTACCTGATTTCAATACTTACATAACTACAGTATCTATGACTGTGTGGTATTGGAGAAGTTAGACACTTAGATCAACACCTAAAATAGAATGGAAGGCCTAAAATGAAAAATGAAAAATTTTAAATCAAAATTTGGAAGACATAGGATGTGGTGAAGAATTGTTAGACTGTACATCAAAAGTATAATCAATAAAAGAAAAATTGATAAATAGTACTGATTAAAAACTTTGATCCATGAGAGACCCTGTTAAAAGGGTAAATAACAAAACATAGACTAGAAGAAAATATTTGCAAACCATTTATTTAACAGAAAATTGGTATCTAGAATATAAAATGACCTCTCAACACTAACAGCAAATAAGTGAAACAATTCAATTAGAAAATGGGAAAAATAGAGGTTTTGAGGGGGGAGTTAAGATGGCAGAACAGCATGGAAACCCTGAGCTTATCTTGTCCCTGAAACACAGATAGATCAGCACCAAAACATTTTGAACACGTAGGAAGTTGATATCAGTATTAATACAACAACCTGAATAACTTGAACCACAGAACCCAACAGGTACAAGGTGTAGAGAGGTGAACCAGAGGACAGAAAAGCTGTGGAGGATAGGGAGTTGTTTTTGCAGAGAGAAGACAGAGAGAGAAAGGGGAGAGTGTGGCAAATCGGGACTGTGCAAGAAAAGCACTGCCCCAAAAGTAGCTGTAGAGAAAGAGAGAGAAAGAGTGAAAACACTCGCAAGGGACTGAATAACAAATCTGTTCCCCAAAACCATTGATGGGAAGAAAGGAGAGGGTTTCTTTCTTTTTCTTTTTTTTTAATGTTTATTCATTTTTGAGAGAGACAGAGCGTGAGTGAGGGAGAGGGAGAGAGAGAGAGAGAGAGAGAGATGCAGAATCTGAAGTCGACTCTAGGCTCTGAGCTGTCAGCACAGAGCCCAATGAGGGGCTTGAACCCACAAACCATGAGATCATGACCTGAAGTCAGATGCTTAACTGACTGAGCCACCTGGAGCCCCTGAAAGGAGAGGGTTTCAATACCAACATGATTCTATAAACAGTGGAGTGCAGAGTCTGAAGTTCTGGATCTCAGTGCACGGTGGTGCTCCCATGAGGAAACAGAGAGAATCCTTAGGAGCTGGCAGTGGGGTCTGAGGGGTCCACGTGCCACATGGGGAGAAATGGTTCCCTTGCTTAGAGAGCATTTGGTAGAGTCATATGGCCTCCCCACAGGCAGAGGTCCCAGTGATCCCTGGAGAGCAGCCACATTTGCTGGTATTGGGACAAAGTACATTGAAACTTGGTGCCAGCTGTGTGTTGTGATTTGCCATAATCTCTGAACCTGTGTTGCTGTGTGATAGCATGAATGTTTTCTGGGGCAAGTGAGTACCCAGCCACTGCTCAGCAAGTCTATCACCCAGAGAGTTGGCATGGGTCCAAGCCTCAGAGGTCTCTGAAGAGTGAGGTTTTGAAACACAACCCCATTGGAGATAAAATTCTGGAGGGAGGTACTGCTTGGCAGGTGGACAGTTTGGACACGAACATGGTAGAGACAGGGTATGGATAGAGGCATGAGACAAAGGATGGGTGCTTGATTGCAGGTCAGTGAGAACATGAAATCCTGTACCAGAGACTAAGGAGCTGGGTGAAGCCATTTCAACCACTCCCATGCACACACATGCACATGTGAGCCACAGTGATCCACCCCAATAAGGTAAGCAGCACCAGCTAGTGAAGAACAGAGCCATTACAACAAGCTATGCCCAACTGCACCCTCCAAACACATCCCCTAGAAGACCAGCACAAGGAACTCCATCTGCTTAATGCATGTACTGACTATAGAAGGCTTCATAGTTTCCGATCTAGGGGAAACTGGATGTAACTTCATTCAGGTTTCATTCCGTTTGCTGGCTCATTTATTTCTTCATTTTCTTCATTTATGTTTTTGCTTAATTTTTCTTTTTTTTTTTTTTTTCCTTTCTTTCCTTCCTCATTCTTGGATACAGAAAGAAAAAAAATTGTTTTTATTTTTTTACTTTATTTTTTATTTAAAAATTTTTTTTCTATTTCATTTTCTTCACTTCATTTTCTTCTACTTTATTATTTAATCTTTCTTAATTTTTTTTTCTTACCATTTTTTTCTTTTCTTTCCCTTTTTTCTCTATTCTTTCAAACTTCTTTCAGCAGGCAGACCGAGCACACTTAGGATCTACCTTCCTTTATTTGATTATTTGTGCTGTTTTTAATTTTTTAATTTTATTTTTTTATTAAATTTTTTCTTCCTTCCAATGACAAAACAAAGGCATTCACCCCAAAAGACAGAATAGGAAGAAATGAGTGCCAGGGGGTTCATAAACAGATATAAGCAAGATGTCTGAATTAGAATTTAGAACTAAAAAAGCATAGAATCCCCTTCTGTAGAGATTAAAGAAATAAAATCTAGTCAGGATGAAATTTAAAATGCTATAACTCAGATGCAAACTTGAATGGTGCCACGAGGGCAAGGATGAATGAAGCAGAGCAGCAAATCAGCAATTTAGAATATAAAATTATAGAGAATAATGAAGCAGGAAAAAAAGAGGAAAACAAAGGCAAAAGATCACAACACAAGACTTAGAGAACTCAGTGACTTATTAAAAGGGAATAACATCCAAATCATAGGAGTGCCAGAAGATGAAGAGAGAGAAAAGGGGGCAGAAGATTTATGTGAGCAAATTACAGTGGAAAACTTTTTTAATCTGTTGAAGGACACAGACATCAAAATCCATTAGATAAAAAAAAAAAAAAAAAAACCTGACCATCACCAAGGCATATCATAAACAAATTCACAAAATGCACAGACAAGGAAATAATTATGAAAGCAGAAAGGGGAAAAAAGTCCTTAACATATCAGGGAAGACAGATCAGGTCGCAGTAGACCTATCCACAAAAATTTGGCAGGCTAGAAAGGAGTGGCAGGATATATTTAATGTGCTGAATTGGAAAAATATGCAGCCAAGAATTCTTTATCCAGCAAGGCTGTCATTCAAAGTAGAAGGAGAGATAGAGTTTCCCAGGAAAATAAAAACTAAAGGAGTTTGTTACTACTAAACCAGCCCTGTAAGAAATTATAAAGGGGACCCTTTGACTGTAGAAGAGACAAAAGAAAAAAGACCAAAAGCAACAAAGATTAGAAAGGACCAGAAAATATCATCAGAAACACCAACTCAACAGGCAACACAATGGCATTAAATTCATATCTTTTAGTATTAATTCTAAATGTTAATGGACTAAATGCTCCAATAAAAAGACATAGGGTATCAGAATGGATGAAAAAACAAGACCCATCTATATGCTGTTTACAAGAGACTTATTTTAGACATAAAGACACATGCAGATTGAAAGTAAGGGGATGGAGAACCATCTATCATGCTTATGTTCATCAAAAGAAAGCTGGAATAGCCATACTTATATCAGACAAACCAAATTTTAAAATAATTACTGTAACAAGAGATAAAGAAAGGTACTATATCAAAATTATCTACCAAGAAGCTCTAACAACTGTAAATATTTATGTCTCCCATGTGGAGGCATCCAAATATATAAATAAATTAATCACAAATATAAAGGAAACTCATTGATAATAATACCATAATAGTAAGGGACATCAATACCCCACTTAAAGGAATGGACAGATCATCTAAGCAGAAAATCAACAAGGAAACGATGGCTTTGAATGACACACTGGGCCGGATGGATTTAACATATATATTCAGAACATTTCATCCCAAAGCAGCAGAATACACATTCTTCTTGAGTGCTCATGGAACATTTTCCAGAATAGATCACATACTGGGTCACAAATCAGTCCTCAATAAGTACCAAAGGATTGAAATCATACCTTGCATATTTTCAGACCACAACTCTATGAAACTTGAAATCAATCACAGAAAAAAATTTGGAAAGACCATGAATACTTGGAGATTAGAGAACATCCTACTTAAGAATGAATTCATTAACCAAAACATTAAGGAGGAAATTAAAAATTACACGGAAGCCAATCAAAATGAAAACAAAACAGCCAAAACCTCTGGATGCAGCAAAGGTTGTCATAAAAGGGAATTATATAGCAATATAGGACTTCCTAAAGAAGGAAGAAAGAACTCAAATGCACAACCTAAACTTACACCGAAAAGAATTGGGGAAAAAAATGGCAAAAAAGTGCAAAACCAGCAGAAGAAGGAAAATAATTAAGCAGAAATAAATGATATAGAATCCAAAAAAAAACCAGTACAACAGATAAATGAAACCAGGAACTGGTTATTTGAAAAAATTAACAAAATTGATAGACCCCTAGCAAGTTTGAACAAAAAGAAAAAGGAAAGGATCCAAATAAATAAAATCACAAATGAAAGAAGAGAGATCCCAACCAATACCATAGGAATAAAAACAATAAAAAAAGAATATTATGAGCAATTATATGCCAACAAATTGGCCAATCTGAAAGAAATGGATAAATTCCTAGAAATATATAAACTACAAAAACTGAAACAGGAAGAAATAGAAAATTTGAACAGACTCCTAACCAGTAAAGAAATTGAAGCAATAATCAAAAATCTCCCAACAAACAAGAATCAAGGGCTGCATGGCTTTCTTTTTTTTTTTTTTTCAATATATGAAATTTATTGTCAAAATGGTTTCCATACAACACCCACTGCTCATCCCAAAAGGTGCACTCCTCAATACCCATCACCCACCATCCCCCCCTCCCACCCCCCATCAACCCTCAGTTTGTTCTCAGTTTTTAAGAGTCTCTTATGCTTTGGCTCTCTCCCACTCTAACCTCTTTTTTTTTTCCTTCCCCTCCCCCATGGGTTTCTGTTAAGTTTCTCAGGATCCACATAAGAGTGAGAACATATGGTATCTGTCTTTCTCTGTATGGCTTATTTCACTTAGCATCACACTCTCCAGTTCCATCCATGTTGCTACAAAGGGCCATATTTCATTCTTTCTCATTGCCACATAGTACTCCATTGTGTATATAAACCACAATTTCTTTATCCATTCATCAGTTGATGGACATTTAGGCTCCTTCCATAATTTGGCTATTGTTAAGAGTGCTGCTATAAACATTGGGGTACAAGTGCCCCTATGCATCAGTACTCCTGTATCCCTTGGGTAAATTCCTAGCAGTGCTATTGCTGGGTCATAGGGTAGGTCTATTTTTAATTTTCTGAGGAACCTCCACACTGTTTTCCAGAGTGGCTGCACCAATTTGCATTCCCACCAACAGCGCAAGAGGGTTCCCGTTTCTCCACATCCTCTCCAGCATCTATAGTCTCCTGATTTGTTCATGTTGGCGACTCTCACTGGCGTGAGGTGATATCTGAGTGTGGTTTTGATTTGTATTTCCCCGATGAGGAGCGACGTTGAGCATCTTTTCATGTGCCTGTTGGCCATTTGGATGTCTTCTTTAGAGAAGTGTCTATTCATGTTTTCTGCCCATTTCTTCACTGGGTTATTTGTTTTTTGGGTGTGGAGTTTGGTGAGCTCTTTATAGATTTTGGATACTAGAAGGGCTGCATGGCTTTCTATGGAAACTCTACCAAACATTTAAAGAAGAGTTGACACCTATTTTTTTGAAGCTGTCTAAAAAATACAAATGGAAGGAAAACTTCCAAACTCATTTTATGAGGCCAGCATTACCTTGATTCCAAAACCAAAGACCCCACTAAAAAGAACTACAGACCAATTTCTCTGATGAACATGGATGCAACAATTATCAACAATATACTAGAAAACTGGATCCAATAGTATATTAAAAGAATTATTCACCACGATCAAGTGGGATTTATTCTTGGGATGCAAGGCTTGTTCAATATCAGCAAATCAATCAGTGTGATACATCACATTAATAAAAGAAGGATAAGAACCACGTGATCCTCTCAATAGATGCACAAAAGGCATTTGAGAAAATACAGCATCCTTTCTTGATAAAAATCTCAAAATACTAGGGATAGAAGGATCATACCTCACGTCATAAAGGCCACATATAAAAGACCCACCGCTAATATCATCCTCAATGGGGAAAAACTGAGAGCTTTCCCCCTAAGGTCAGGAATACTACAAGGATGTCTACTCTCACCACTGCTCTTCAAGATAGTACTGGAAGTCCTAGCCTCAGCAATCAGGGAACAAAAGAAATAAAAGGCATCCAAATCATCAAGGAAGAAGTCACTCACTCCTTTCAGATGGCATGATACTCTGCGTGGAAAAACCCAAAAGACTCTACCAAAAAACTGCCAGAAATGATACATGAATTCAGCAAAGTCACAGGATATAAAATCAAAGTACAGAAATAGGTTTCCTTTATATACACCAATAATGAAGCAGAAGAAAGAGAAATCAAGGAATTGATCCCATTTACAATTGCACCCAAACCCATAGAATACATAGGAATAAACTTAATGAAAGAGGTGAAAAATCTATACACTGAATACCATAGAAAGCTTATGAAAGAAATTGAAGAAGACACACACAAAAAAATGGAAAAACATTCCATGCTCATGGATTAGAAGAACTAATATTGTTAAAATGTCAGTATTACCCAAAGCAATCTACATATTCAATGCAATCCCTATCAAAATAACACCAGAATTCTTGACAGAGCTAGAATAAACAATCGTAACATTTGTACAAAACCAGAAAAGACCCTGAATGGCCAAAGTAATGTTGAAAAAGAAAACCAAAACCAGACCTTAAACTGTATTACAAAGCTGTAATCATCACAACAGTGTGGTACTGGCACAAAAACAGACACATAGATCAATGGAACAGAATAAAAAGTGTATGGCCAACTAATCTTTTACAAAGAAGGAAAGAATATCTAGTGGAAAAAACAGTCTCTTCAGCAAATGGTGTTGGGAAAAAGTGGACAGCAATATGCAGAAGGAAGAACCTGGACCACTTTCTTACACTATACACAAAAAATAAACTCAAAATTGATGAAATACCTAAATGTAAGACAGGAAGCCACCAAAATCCTAGAGGAGAAAATAGGCAGCAGCCTCTTTAACCTCAGCTGCAGCAACTTCTTATTTGTCATATCTCCAGAGGCAAGGGAAACAAAAGCAAAACTGAACTATTGGGACCTCATGAAGATAAAAACCTTTTGCATGGTGAAGGACAGGAAATCTAAAAGGTAACCAATGGAATGGGAGAAGATGTTTGCAAATGACCTATCAGATAAAGGGATAGTATCTAAAATCTATAAAGAACTTACCAGACTCAACACCTAAAAAACAAATAATCCAGTGAAGAAATGGGCAAAGGACCTGCATAGACACTTTTCCCAAGAAGACATCCAGATGGCTAACAGACACATGAAAAAGGGCTCAACATCACTCATCATCAGGGAAATACAAATCAAAGCCATAATGGGATGTCATCTCATACTTGTCAGAATGGCTAACATTAACAACTCAGGCAACAGATGTTGGTGAGGATGCAAAGAAAGGAACTCTTTAGCACTGCTGGTGGGAATGCAAACTGGTGTAGCCACTCTGGAAAACAGTATGGATGTTCCTCAAAAAATTAAAAATAGAACTAACCTACTACCCAGCAATTTTACTACTAGGAATTTGCCCAAAGGATAAAGCAATGCTGATAGAGGGGACACATGCACCCCAATGTCTACAGCAGCACTATTAACAATAGTTAAAGTATGGAAAGAGCCCAAATGTCCATTTTAAAAAATAAATATGAAAAAAGAAAGACAATGGGCAAAATACATGAAAAACTATTTCTCCGAAGAAAATACTGGGATAGCAAATAAGCCCACGGGAAGATGCTAATCATTAACTATCAGGAAAATGCAAATTAGGGATGAAGGAAATATCACTGCACACTTATTAGAACATATATAAAAAACAATGACAATGCCAAATGCTGGTAAGGATGTGGAAAAATTGAATCTCTCATATGTCGCTATGGCTAATGTAAAATGGTACACTTTGGAAAGGAATTTGACAATTTCTTTCAAACCTAACTATATAAATCATAGACCCAACCACCAAATTTCTTGGCATTTCCCAGAGAAATAAAAATATTCGTCCACATAAAAACCTGTACATGATTCTTCATAGCAGCTCTATTTTTAATAGAGCTGGAAACAACCAAAATGTCCTCGTCTCCATGAATGGTTAAACAAACCCTGGTCCATTATCAGCAATAAAAAAGGAATAAGTATCGGTATACCTATCAACTTGGGTGGATCTGAATGGCACTATGCTGAGTGGAAAAAATCAGTATCAAAAGGTATAATTTGTGATTCAATTTGCACAATCTTATGTCAAAAGCATAGAGATGGAGAACAGCTTAGTAATTGCCAGGGGTTCAGGGCTGCGGGGGGAGGCGAGGGGGACTTGGTATGACTACAAACATGTAGCAGGAGGGAGATCGTTTTGGTCATAGTTTTGTATCTTGATTTTGGTGATGGTTACGGGAATCTACACTCGGGATAAAGACGGACTTTACACACACACTGTAGCTATGTCAAATTCCTGGTTTTGTATTGTACCTTAATTAACTAAGATGTAATCACGGGAGAAAGTAGATGAAGGATGCTTGGGACCTCTCTGTATTATCCTTGCAATTTTCTGTGTGCTGTAATTATTTTTGAAAATATAGGGAAAAAATTAAAAATCCCATTTTGCCTCCGGTAGCTGTGGCCTACATTATTTAGTCAAAGGAGAAACCGTGAGACGGTACAAACCCCAATTCCGGGTTTTACACAGAAGCATGACCTGGGGCAGAAGAAAGGCTCAGGGCTGCAGAAGGCGGGGAGCCAGAGAGAGGTTTCCCTCTCCCTGAGGGTGTGGGAGGCGGCGTCTGAGCGCCTGAAGCAGGGAGGTGAGTGGCGCGCCGCCCAGTCCCAGCCCCACCCTCCGCGGGCTCCTGGAGCCCGTGCGATCCCTGCAGCAGAAGGCTGGGGAGCCAGAGGCGCGAGGACTCTGGAGCGGCACTCCTGCATTCCCGACACCGCGGCTCCAAACCTTGAGAGGACCAAGAGAACTTTCTTTGAACTGCGAACAGTTTTGGTCAACGGGATAGCCTCCCATGCTTTGGCTTCCCGCCTCTTCATTGTGGTTCTGATCCCTCGCTGCTTTCCTTCTCGAACCTGCTGGGGTGCAATCGGGAGCCCGTCAGCGCGCCAGACGGCTGTCTGGACCTGCGAGGGTGGGAGGAGGCCGCCAGCCCTGTCCCCTCGCAGCCCCCGCCCCGCCGCGCAGCGGTGCTCGCCCGGGGTAGCTGGCTGTGCCTGGCGCTCGGGCAGCGCGCGGCATGCAGTCTCTCAACATCACCCGAGAGCAGTTCTCCAGGCTGCTACGGGACCATAACCTGACGCGCGAGCAGTTCATCGCGCGTTACGGGCTGCGGCCGCTTGTCTACACCCCGGAGCTGCCGGGGCGCGCCAAGCTGGCCTTCGTGCTCACCAGCGTGCTCATATTTGCCCTAGCGCTCTTTGGCAACGCGCTGGTGGTCTATGTGGTGACCCGCAGCAAGGCAATGCGCACCGTCACCAACATCTTCATCTGCTCCTTGGCGCTCAGCGACCTGCTCATCGCCTTCTTCTGCATCCCGGTCACCATGCTACAGAACATCTCTGACACCTGGCTGGGGGGTGAGTCCGCGAGCGCACCTTCTTCTCTAAACCCCAGTCTGCCAAGGGACTCTTCCCGCCCCCTCTATTCCTTACATTTCTGTCTCTACCAAATGAATCCACTGCTCCTTCTTAGAACTTCCTCACTTGTGCTCACTTGGAGAGAAGTTTTTTGCCACTTTTAATTCAGCCCAACGTTTCTTTTCCTTGTCGCTTAAAGACATAGTTAGGAAAATGCCTAGGAAACGTACAAGGCAGTGAGGTGGGGAGTTGCACCTCTCTCCTGTTATTTCAACTCCTTTTTCCATAATTACCAGGATTTTCCCTATTTCCAATAAAAGTAAGATAAAAATATTTCACATAATAAAAGTCTCGATATCCGTTCTTCCTGCATACCTCTAGGCTCACTCCACAGTTGCCTCTGTGGCTTCCAAAGAGTGTTTTTGTAGATCTAACTCTTATATGAGGATTTAAACTATATATATATATATATATATATATCTTGTAGGTATTTGTAGATCTAACTCTTATATGAGGATTTAAACTATATATATATATATATATATATATATATATATATATCTTGGAATAGTCCTTCTTTTTAAAGATTGTATTAACAGTCAAGAAGGGAGAAAGAACACAGAAAACATAACATACCCCCTGCTGACTGATAATGAAGGAGACACCGATTTGTCCTCCTTCCTTAAAAGGGGAGTGGAAATGGCAGAAAAGCCATTCAGAGTCATTGAACTGGGAGCAGTATGTTGAGGTTGAGAAAAAAATAGACACTTCACTTCCCTAAATGATTCAGTCTTTCCAGAGACACAGCTTTAGAGCATCCTTGTAATCCGTAAGTAATATTGTCTTCTATTGTCACCAGTGTTCTTGGTGTGCCTTGGGGAGGAAGCACAGGTTGTGTTGTACCCCATTGTCATGGATGGGTGCATCCTTGAGGCCTCATCAAAATTCTTAGAAAGTGGTTGGAAATACAGAAAGAATGTGAGAGAAATGGATCATTATGCCTTTAAACCCTGTCATTTCCACTCCTTTGCTACTTCCTTTAAATCTCACTGCGGGTGTTCATTTCATCCTACATTAACAATTTGAGATTTTCTTTCCCTGGCATAGCTTTTTTCCCCCATTAATTTGCATTGGATTTTATCATTAGTGGGTCAAGAGGCTAAAATCTTTGATTCCCACGTCATCTGTAATGTAAATATTCCCAAAACTAAATTAAACATTAGAGAACATAGCATCCACTTGAGGGTGACACAGTGCAGGAATTTGCAAACTGACTTATGGGTTATAGCCTTTCTTATGCACTCTGATGAAATCATCGTCCTTGGGCATTTTAAAGTTGCCTGGTGCAACTAACTCCGCCAAATTAATGGATAAACTTTTGGTCATCATATATAACTTATTTTTTGAGGCAATGGTACAGGAGTTTTCATTTCTGCATGTTTGTGAAGACAGATTTATGAAGCATATATGTATTGCTGGATGATTATAGCTCTGTTTGTAAAGGTAAACATAGTTAAGAAAAGTGGGATGTTATACTGGGAATTCAAAGACCTGGATTACTACTTTGGCTCTGATACATGTTGATTCAACACATCTGAGCCTCAGTTTCTCAATAAAATATTAGGAATTCTGGGAGCTTGGAAGTGGAATAAAGCAGATGTTTAGCCCCTAGCCATCCTAGGAAATCAAGCCTAGGAAAGATTATAGGGTGGATCTTCCTTTCAGAGGACTTAGGTGGGCGCTGCAAAGATTTTTCTTAAACTTTCTGTTTTCCTTGCTTCCCCATTCGTGAAGGACATTTCACTTTAGCTTCTAAATGCTGAAAAAGAGTAATACATTGGGTATGTATTTTACAGGTTAGTGTGAGGATAAATGTGTTAGTAAAAGTGCTTTGAAGCAATTTATTATTCCATGAAAGTATAAGGTATTAATTCTATTAAGGATTGTTTGATTTTAGGTGGCTTATGTTTATCTGAGACAAGATTTATAGAATAAATATTCTTATAAATCAAGTAAGTAACACCAAAATTGAAGTTCAGGGGAAAGAAGAGAGCTTGCAGAGTTTCTGGAGAAAGTGATGCAAACATATTTAACCTGTCCTTTATGGGATAGGATAATAATTGCAACACTCCTTTGATAAATTAACAAAAGAGCTTTCAAGGGAATGTAATCTAATAGTTCAAAGTTAATTCACAGTCTATTATTCCATAAAGCTATTGAGGATCTTCTTTATGGAAAAGCATTTTACCTTGGTAATACAAAAAATGAACAAAGCTTATCTAATGACTTTTGGGGCCTCAGAGAATATGAAATATCCCAGAATAAGCAAATATAGGATTTAATAGAAGAGGATCCATTCTGCTGCAAGAGCACAGAAGTCAGGAAGGCTTTACCAAGGACTTTTGAGCTAGATATTGAGGAATGATTCAGATTGTTCCTAGCAGAGGAAGAAGGTTGGAGTGTGTTCTAGGAACAGGGGTCAATCCAAAGTTTGGAGGAAAGGAAAAGGTGATGAATTCCAGGAATGCTGTGTAAGCCATTTCAAGAATATAGTTTATATGTGAGCAATGGTGAAAAATGAGACAGAAGAGTAGGCTAGTGCAAATGGGGAAGAAAAGGTATATTATCAGTTATACTACACCTAAAATATGAATACCCCTCAAATTCCTTCAGAAGTGAAATAGGAAACATAAATGGAACAGCAGAGACCACTAGGAGGAAACAGTGGAGAAGGAAGTCTGCTACCTCACCTAAAGCGGGCAGGATCCCTGCAGGCAGGGGTGTCAGATCTTCTTTGGTGGTTGTTGTAGTTACTGCCTTTTTTTTTTTTTTTTTCAGAGGAGCTGAGAATATGGAATGTTATGATCTTGGCATATAATTCAAATTTAAAAGTAGAATTGTGTAAAAGAAAACCTCTCTGTGGGTTTGGCCACGAATAATTCATGAACCTCCAGTTTGTGACTTCTCAAAGCCTCCCTCTCAAACATTTCTGACAAAGGTAGAGCTATAAATGACTGTTTTTTTCTTCTTTAGTCCACTTATCTCCCTTGCTAGGGACCAGTGTTACCTACTGAGTCAAAGCCTGCATTTGGACAAGATCTCCAGGTGATTCATAAGCACATGAAAATTTGAGAAGCACCACTATAAGTAATGATTTTCAGACTTGGCTGCCTAGAGAACCTCCTGAGAGACTTTGAAAATGATCTGTGCAGGCCCCAGTCCAAACTAATTACATCTGACTCTCTGGAGCCAGCTTGCACTGACTTACAGAGTCCATTGTGTTCATCTTTACTCAGTTCCCCATTCAGGGACATCATATTGTTGGCTTGAAATCAACCATGGTGGAGCTCATGGATGGCTCAGTCGGTTAAGCATCCAACTTCAGCTCAGGTCATGATCTCACCACAGTTCATGGGTTTGAGCCCCATGTCGGGCTCTGTTCTGACAGCACAGAGCCTGGAGCCTGCTTCTGTGGCTTTCTCTCTGCCCCTCCCCTGTTCACGCTCTGTCTCTCTCTCTCAAAAATAAATAAACATTAAAAAAAAAGAAGTCAGTCATGGTAGGAGTATTTACACTGTGGACATCAGCAGCTGCAGATCAGTTTATTTTTTAAAGAAAAAACCCCAAAACTCAAAACCATACAGTTGTCTTCCAGCACACCACTGAGCAAAACTTTGAGTTTCCATTTGTACAGTGGTGACACCATAAATGACAGGTGCAACAAATTATATCCATAAATATTTAGTTTATTTATATGATTTACACTCAATTTAGAAGATCTTAATTCAGCATCTGAGTTTGCTCAGCATTGAGGAAAGTGTATGTTCAATCCTTCTGTATATCTGGCATTACCATCCGAATGCCAACTCTCCGTGATCAACAGTTGATTTGCTCCCACACTACTCCCCAGAACTTCCAACATGGAGCTGGTAGGAGTAGAGATTCACTTCCCCCAAGAATAGTAAGTAGCATTTGCTTATGATTTTTTTAATCACTAATGTGAGGATGGGGTTTTATTGTCTTAGCAATTAGGAGTCCGGCCTTGGAAGTTCTGTGTGCATTCTAGTCACCAATCTGTTTGGTTCAACTTCAGCAGTGAACTTGCCTTTTGTGTTCTTGGCACCACAGAATTTACCTATCCTTATCTGCTGGCTGTTTTTCCTCATTTTGTCTCTTTTTTTCGTTCTTTAATATATTTCTTCGAAATATCTAAATGTTCCTCCAAATTTACTGACAGTATGGGGAAATTTTTTTCAACTAAATTCAGTACAATAGATTTTGCTTCTGAACAATGCTCCAGAACACTTTTCTCTCTTCTCTAGGTGTCCATAAGCTTCTCTTTTTCCTTCTTACTTTGTTTTCTATATATCAGTCTTTTTCTCTATATTCTTTCCTTCAGTGATTCTCATACTTTCTCTCATTTTTTGAGTGTGTGTCACCTGAAGCCTGGTACGCAATCTCTTTTCTTCCATTGTTCATTTCTGCATAGAGGCTACAATCAGGACTCTCCTTTTGTTGGTGATAATTCTGAAACCAGTATCTAATTATCTAATTATTGTAAGACATAATCTCTCTTATCTGTAAAGTAGGCATTTACACATGGATATCTAATTAGCATCCACCATTCTCTCACCTTACTTTGTCTCTCTGCCCAGGGTCTAAATTATTATTAATAGTACTATGAGTCATTCTTGTATTCAGCATCCTCTGAATATCTGCTGTGTGCACTGGAATATTGTAAGTGTAGAGAAAGCTGTGTCCTTGTGGAACTGCCAGGTTTCAGTTAGAGCAAGAAGGGGAAGGTGCCATTCAAAGAAAACATGGGCGAGGCAGGGGATTTCGTTGATATCAGAGATCCAGAGTGCACTATGGAGAAAGCGGGGGGGGGGGGTGTTAGGGAATGGGACCTTGGGTAATAATGGGGATATCAAGAGCCTAGATTGGGTCCAGGGGCAAGGGATGGTCTAGGAGAATAGGACTCATGGTGACTGAGATAAAAGTGAACTTAAAACATGAAGGGATTAATTCTAAAGTCTTTCCAGAAGGAGTTGGAAAATCAGTTCTAATCTTAGCCTCCTTTATGGCTCTCAGCATTAATAAATTGAGATGGGGAGGCCTTGATGGCCTTGCCAGGAGCCCACAGGTCTCTCTGCTGGCTTTCATCCTGCTGGGGGTGTAGTCACAGCCAGGGGAAGTGTGCACCCAGAGCTCTATGTATCTCCCTGCAATCCTGTTGTGGGCACTGAAAAGAATTTTCTAATGATGACTGGCAAATTGACTAAAAGCAATTACAAAAAAGGAGTTCCAAAAATACCCTAAGTAATGGCAGCCTCACTGGGAGAAGTGTACTTTCACATACACTTACTACATTTGAAGACTACTTGCTTAGGTAAAAAAAAAAAAAAAAATTGTGAAAATTAATTTTTTCAGTAGCTGATAGGAAAATTCCTATTAGAGCAGTGATTCTCAATCTTGCCAACAGATGGAATCACTTGGGGGAGTTCTTAAAATGATGACTGTTCCTACCCCTTAGAGATTCTGATTTAATTGGGCTGAATGTGATACCTAGGTACTGGATTTTCAGAAGTTCCTGAATCATATAATTTGTAGCCAAGGTTGAGAACCACTGATGTAGGGTAAATGTTGACAGCACCAAGGCTTGGGCTATTGTGAAGGTGAAAAGAAATAATGAATGTAAAGTGCTTAAATAGCACAGTGCCTGCCACCTATGCTGTATAAAAAAAGCAATCGGAATTAGAATGCTTGGAAAATGCAAAAGTAAGCTGCATAAAATGGAATCCAACATGGAACTCTGAGACAGTTCTCCCATTGTACCCAGCCACGTCTTTACTAAAGCCATACACTTTTTTGGAGTCTTAATGGTGGATTTAGAAAGAAGTCAAAAATGATTAAAATGTTGGGCTGATGTAAGATGAAAGACAAAAAGAATTATTCTCTCACTTGGAGAATGAAACTCTAACTTAACATTTTTAAATTAAAAAAATTTTTTCAATGTCTATTTATTTTAGAGAGACTGGCCGACTGTGAGCAGGGGAGGGGCAGAGAGAGAGAGGGGGAGAGAGAGAGAAAGAGAGAGAGAGAGAGACATGGAATCTGAAGTAGGCTCCAGGCTCCGCGCTGTCAGCACAGAGCCCAAGGCAGGGCTTGAACTCACAAACTATGAGATCATAATGGGGGCAAAACTCGGACGCTTAACTGACTGAGCCCCCGGGTGCCCCTGAAACTTAGCACACCCCACAGCAAGGTTTTCAGTGCATGTTACCCAGAGCCATGGTGGCTGGTGTCAGTGTGTATGGAACAGGCGGGTTCCCAGGCTTTATCAAAATAGCCCCCTTCTCTCTTGTTAATAAATGGGGTTTTGCATAACATTTCATATTTGTAAAAAAGGATTTTACTGGAAGATAGAACTGGAAGGAGGGAGGGTGAGAAAAAAACGAACACTCACTGTACACAACACAGAAATTCAGGTGAGTTTTTAGAGATTTCAGCTTGATAAATTGTGAAATAGGTTATTAAAGGAAATTGTTGAACATTATGTGGTGAAAAGATCTTAATTAGGGGGGCCAGCTCAGAGCAGAGGGATTAGACTGGAACTATTTCATTATTTGATTGGTGATTAGAAAACATCACTTACACATAATAATTTTCTCTTTTCCTATAGCATTTCAGAAACTTCAGAGTTTCTGGGGGAAATTTAAATATGGTGAAACTGATGTAAAACCAACAGTATTATGGGGCTTTTTAAAAACCATTTAATGGGAATGATGAAAGCTCTTGACAAAGAGTAGACTTACTGAAAAAAATAAAAGAAAGAAATCAAAGAGAGACCCAATGGTAGTTTGGAACTCAAATGAAAAAATGTGCCAAGGCTAACCTCTGGGTGATCTTCTCTAAAATCAATTATGGGCACACTTTAAGAAGAAAAGATACCATGGTCAAGAAATTCACTAAGTTTTCTTGGAAGGCTGCAGGGTGGTAGTAAAAGCAGTGGGATTTGTATGCGTCTCTACGTAGAGACAACAGCATTTCATGGTTAAAATAAGGACACAGAAGGGATGCCTGGGTGGCCCAGTCGGTTAATCATCTGACTCTTGACTTCAGCTCAGGTCATGATCTTGCAATTTGTGAGATTGAGCCCTGTCGTGGGGCTCTGCGCTGACAGTGCAGATCCTGCTTGGGATTCTCTTTCTCCCTCTCTCTCTGCCCCTCCCCCCATTCACGTGCTCAAAATCAATAAATAAACTTTTTTAAAAAAGGGACACAAAAGGATTTGGCAATGACAAAACTTGGAAAAATTCATTGGGCACTTAAGAGGCATAAAAAAAAATCCCTTTTTCATTTGCTTTTCTAAAATAGAGCTTAGCATGTTCTTTGGCCAGTGGTTGGTTTATTATGAATTCTTGTTTGCAACTAGAGAAGCCCATCTTAAACTAACTTAAGAAAAGGAGCGGGCGGCGGGGGGTGGGGGGGAGGGGGGAGGAGGTATTCTGTCTCATGGAACTGAAAAACTCAGGATTAGGGTTAGCTTCTGGCACAGCTGGATCTAGGTCCTCTGACAGTGACTCCGGAGGCCCCCCATCCTTCCTCTCTGTGCCCAGCCTCACTTCCTTCTGTTTTGCAGCTTCATTCTTGGACTATCTTTTTCAGGTAGTATGAAAGATGGTCCTGGACCATCTGGCTCACATTTTCTTTAAAACTCCCTATCTCAACTCAAATGTGTATCCACAGATAATTTTGTTGTTTTGATTCCTGCTTTAAAATTAAGTATTGATGGGGCGCCTGGGTGGCGCAGTCGGTTAATCGTCCGACTTCAGCCAGGTCACAATCTCGCGGTCCTGGAGTTCGAGCCCCGCATCAAGCTCTGGGCTGATGGCTCAGAGCCTGGAGCCTGTTTCCGATTCTGTGTCTCCCTCTCTCTCTGCCCCTCCCCCGTTCATGCTCTGTCTCTCTCTGTCCCCAAAATAAATAAACATTGAAAAAAAAATTAAGTATTGATTTCATTTTTTTTAAGTTTATTTATTTTGAGAAAGTGTGAGCGAGGGAGGGGCAGAGAGTAAGGGAGAGAGAGAATCTGAAACAGGTTCTGTGAGCTGTTAGCAAGGAGCCAGAGGGGTCGATCTCATGAAAGGTGAGATCATGACCTGAGCTGAAATCAGGAGTCAGAAACTTAGACGCTTAACCAACTGAGCCGCCTAGGCACCCCTGAAGATTGATTTCTAATTATTAATTTTTAAATACTCAACACAAAATTTATCTTATCTATCTAGGCAACACAAAATTTGTTCTTCTTGTGGCTGTTTCTGAGAAATACATCGCGTATAGTACCAGAAAGATTGTAGATTATTAAGGACTAGTGGAATTCTCCTTAAAATGTAATGTGTTCTTATAACACAGGAGAAATAAAAGAGGTAAAAAGACAGTTTGGTTCAGGGGCGCCTAGGTCGCTCAGGTGACCGACTTAGGCTCAGGTCACGATCTCGCGGTTCATATGTTCAAGCCCCGCGTCCCACTCTGTGCTGACAGCTCAGAGCCTGGAGCCTGCTTCGGATCCTGTGTCTCCCTCTCTCTCTTCCCCTGCCCTGCTCATGCTGCCTCTCTCTGTGTGTCAAAAATAAATAAACATTAAAAAATTATTAAAAAATTAATATAAATCAAAATGAGTAGGTCCTTAGTGTGGACAATACTGGGTTTTAATCCTGTCACATCATTTATGACTCACAAGTTACTGTACTAACTATTAACTACATTTCCTTGCATTCCATCTGCTCCTATTAGGAGATGTTATACCATGTTATAAGCTGAGAAGTTATAAAATAATGTCTGATGTTGCCCCCCAGTGGACAATGTAGCAGCATACATTACATCAAAATGCAAGATTTACATCATACTATATTTTATCAAAAATATTAATGCATATTCAGTTCTTATGATTTCCCATTGTATTTTAGTATGAAGTATACAATATTTACACATTTCCACCTATAAAACCTTTCACCTATAAAACGTGAAACGAGGTTGAAAGTCTCTTTCAATACATGTATAAAAAATATTTTAAAAAATCTCTTCTTTGCAGAATTGAGATGCATTTAATATCTGCAGTGTTATTTGCAGGTTGACAAACACAGTGTTTCACACTGGGACAATTATTTTATTTCTCCTTGCTGTAGCTTCTTCATCTGTAAATTTGGGAAACATATGCATACTTTATAGGGCTGCTGTGAGAGTGAACGACCCTGTATGTGAAGGACCCAGCGCTTAGTGGGCACCCAAAGAAAGGAAGCTAATTGTGACTTACGGCTGCAAATTATTACTATTTAAATGTTAGGGTGGCACCTGGGTGACTCAATTGGTTAAGCATCTGACCCTTGATTTCGGCTCAGGTCATGATCTCATAGTTGTTGAGGTGGAGCCCTGCATCGGGCTTTGTGCTGATGGTGCGGAGCCCGCTTGGGATTTCTCTCTTCCTCTCTCTCTGCCTACCCCCTGCTTGTGTTCTCTCTCATTCTCAAAAAAAAAATAAACATTAAGATAAAATAAAATAAAATAAAATGTAAATTTTATTTTAATTTGGTTTATAGACAATAAGGATGACAGAGTTTAAAAAAACTGTAATTACAGAATTAATTTCTCAACAACATATGATATGCACTTATATAAAACAACTATAAATAGTCCCATCCACATATAACTTAGTTTTGTTAATAAAGTCTTGAATAATTACCATAAAAATATTTACTTCTATATTCAATGAAAAGTCAAACTAGTCATTTGTAGTCTAAACACAGAAAAGAGTACTTACTTTCATTCATTTCGGAAGCAATAATATATCCTGAAAAGAGGCTTAAGTGGTAAAAGACTTGTTGGGGCTGATATAGATTTTGTAATTCCTTGCAAGGCCCATGTGTCTTTCCAGGACACTGCAGACCATAGGCACAGTCTTGCCACACTAGTATTGATACAGACACGTCCTGCTATACTGGCCTAGGGCACGGTTTCTCTTTCTGCAGCGTGTTGTGTTTCATCACCTGTTTCTGCCCCATTTGTGCACAGTTTTGCCTACATAGTTAGACCTCATATGCTAGTTTCTGGGATCTGGAGGACAAATTTCTGAAATAAAAAGTTGTCCTGGTCTTTTCCTCAGAAACTTTCACGAGAACAGACTCCTGCACATTTACTCTCAGTGGTTCTGCCCACCTGTGTACTAAAGTTTGGGGCCCTAACACACAACACATATTCCCAGAAGTCCATATTGACTCAGCTTTAGAAGTACTGTCAGGTTATTCTACAGATAGAGCAACATGTGTGGCTTTTTAAAACTTTTCCTCTACTGCAATATCTACAAACAATAAGGGATTTATTTTTTATGAGGAGGAATTTTATTGAGTCAAAATCGAATCCAAGTATCAATATAGACCTAATCCAAGCAGTGATTTCTTCAGTGGATTCTGAGGAAGAACAGTTTTACTTTAAAAAAAAAATCAGAGTGATGGAGCTTTGGTCTAATGCTTAAAATGAATTAAATGAAGACTTAATGACATAAAACATCACTCTGGGCAAGATCCGGTTAAAATTTTATATTACCTATAAATAGAATCATTAGGTGTAAAATATAGATCTTCACACTGTGTTTGCAAGATACAAAAATAGCTGGTCTATTCAATGAACACATTATTCAAATTAGATTTTCAGTGTTGAGGAAATAATACATGTGAATTTTATGACTTTGAAGACACAATCTATTTGCCTGTTTTTGGTCTTCTGCATTAGAAGGTAAGCTCCATAAAGTCAAAGACTTCATCTCTCTTGTTTATCCATCATTTAGTTAATTGCACGGTAATAGTTCTCAGTATCACCTAGTAGCTTCTCAATAAATATTTTTGGATGCATTAAAGTATATCACCTTATTCGTCATTGTACTAATATTTGAGACTTTTAAGGAATCAGTTGTATTTATTTTTGCAACATGCGGAAGAATGAGATTATATTTATCTTTTGTATATATTTTTGCTTTTTTTGGTTGCAAGGAATGAAGATTCAATTTACCTCAAATAATTGGAGTTATGGCAAGCCTATTTTGTAATAAAGAATAGAGGGATCTCCTTTGAATTTAGGGACAGTAGCAGGTAGGTCTCATGAAAACTGAAGCGGGATCCAAAGCAGCAGCTATGTGGAGTTCAGCATGAAGAATTCATGAATCTCCAGGGCTCAGCCATGAATGTGACTTTGCTCCAGTCCCCCAGTGGACAAAAACTTGCTTATGAAGTCTGATTGCTTTGTACTACCATGGTGAGCAATCGTTTGGTTTGGTCGATCTTTTTACCATTACATATCTTTCCCTTTCTGCTTTCTACTCTTGGAAAGCCGAATAAATCCTAGGGTTCCAGGTGGCTCAGGCTTGGTACAGTGTCACATGCAAAGAGACTTAGTCCAGTGACCAACACTAATGTAAAATAATTTTGATCAAAGAAATTTTCGAAGATTTTAGTTCATTACTCACAAAATTATTTCTTGAAACCCCTCTCTTCCATTTCATTCAGGTCTTTAATATTACACGTAGTAGTGCCCCACAAAACTTTTTTCACCTTGCAAAGATCGTGTGTCTTTTCGGAACACCCCAGACTGTACTGCTGCCTCAGTGATATTAATTCAAAAGCTATCACTGACTTGTGCTCTCATCTTGTAATGCAGGATGTCAAGGTCTCTCAACTTCCCTATCCCATCCCAAGGAAGCCTCCCTTGGTTAAGAACATATGCTTCAGTTACCTGTGGGAATTCTTACTACCTACTTCTTTCTATTCATCCTCATCAGTCTTTTCTCAGGTCTCCCTATTTCTATTCCTTCTCTACCCATCTCCCTCCGCCTCCTACCCTCTCCCTCTCTGTCTTTAAATCTCAGTCTTATTTATGCAAATATCCCATCCTGATATGTGACCCCAATTATTACATACAATCTGGTTAATAAAACAGCCCATAGAGAGAACCATCCAGCAGGCATGTCTTTGAGTTAAAGAGAAAAGGGTAGAGGAGAGAAAGAAGCCAGGAGAACTCTTATGCTCATTTTATCCCTGTCATATTTGTTTGTCTTTAGATTTTCTACTTTCTCATAACCCTTGTGGCCCCCACTCTTACTCATGACTTTTCTATATATCTGTCGGCTTCATCTCACAGTCCTTATTCTGTTTCCTATGTCTTAGTCCAAAGAGAAGGAATTTGACTGGCTTAGACTTTGGGCCCAAATGTCAGCAAAGGGCTAGGGGGAATAGGTGGGTTCATGTGACCCATGGGTTCATATGGGACCACTCCTTCGACAGAGTTGGAGAGAAAAGGCAGTGCGTTAGCCTGGCAGGATTGGCCTGAGATAAAATAGAGTTTCGGCTCCTTCTTTAGGAAATTCCTAGAGGCTGCAAAATGCACTAGGTTTGCATGGAATCCAGAGAGGTTAACTGACTAGTTTATGTCTCTTAAACTATCTGTGAAATTCTCAAATTTTTGGAAGAACAGTTCTCTGTAATATATTTGCAAAGTTATTTCAATAACAATGAGGAACATTTCAAATCAGCTAAGCATGAATCTTGGTTAGTTATTTCAATTGCCTTTGCTTTTTATCCTTGTCAGACTTCATTTTTAAAGGCCTTTCTTGTAGTAAATATGTCAAAGAAAGACTTTTTCTGTTTTTAAAGCAACTCTGTACACTTACACCCATTTCCTCTCTTCCTGGAGAAAGGTATATAGTAAAAAGGAAAAGAAAAAAAAAACTTTTAAAAAGGAAGAGAACTGGGGAAAAACATCCACATTTTTCTAATATTGTCAGAAAATCTTGACTTACAGATGTTACTGACAGATGGGAAACTGACTATATGAGAATGGAATTTTATTATCTTCCATTAAAAACTTTAAGGAAATCTCTAACAGAAAAAAAATTATTCAGAGAGAAGCATACAAGTCAAAATTGTATACTGAGCTATTTGGGTACTGCATGGTTTTCATACATCTTTTCAACATGTTTTCAGCTCTAGGTAGTAGCAGTGGTAGAGTATTACAGACAATCGAAGGGTTTTTTTGTTTGTTTGCTTGTTTTTTTTTTTTAAGTTCCTGAAATAAAGGGGTAAATAAAAAGTGGCTGCTTCACTGGTAACTAGAAGGAACTTTATTTGGGGGTAAACTGTACTGATTCCTTAAATTTGAAAAGGGAAAAGGAGCTAAGTGTCTGGAAAGAGCCTAAGGAAAGGAGACGCTGGTTCTTTGCTAAAACAGTTCTTCTGCCAGGCGTAAGAGGTCATTAGGTCAAGAGGTGGTAGGACCCACCTCTCCTGGCCCAGTTACCTTGGTAACAAAAATGGGCCAGGAAAGAGCATTCCCTAACAGCAAAATAGAAAGTCTTCAATATACTGTGTAACTTTCCTTGCTGTTTAGAATCTGCTCCATGGACCACCAGCAGCAGCAGCACCTGGAACCTTGTTAGAAACTGTCTCAGACCCCATCCTACGACCTATGTGGTCCATATGCACAAGGGAGTTTGAGGCTGGTTTATAATATACCATTGCTGTGTTCCACTTTTGCTTCTGATGAACATGGGATAGATTCTTTTGACCAAAGGTGAAAGACTATTGAGCACTTTTCATTAGCAAATAGAATGGCTAAATACACCTCTTTGATTACCTATTGTACCATAGAGGCAGTTACTACAGTAACCAGGACTTATGCCATTATTTTCTTCCAAGTCATCGTTATATCCAGAAGGGTACAGAATTTTATATACAATCAACTTTATTTATCTGCTTGATTTGTTGTGACAAAAACCAAGCTGATCCAAATTTAAGGGGTGAAAATTTCCTGAGTAAGTAAGCTTTTACAAAACTGTTTGCTCTGATTTTTCAGAAATTACATTTTTCCTTAATAAACTTATAGGATATTGAGTGCTTTTTCTGCTTTCTGTAGCCTAGGTGTGGATTTTCAGAGTGAAATCGATGGGATTTTGTTGTCAAAAGATATTCTTTAAATAGATTTTGATAGAATTTTTACCATTTATTAATTTATTCATTCATTTACTCATCCAACTAGTGTTTATTGACTGCCTAGTAGATGCCAGCCACAATGTCAAACTTGAGATACAAGGGTGAACAGTACGCCGTGTAGACTGTGTAAAGATTTTGAGAGACATCAGGCTTCCTGGAAAATACAAGTAGCTCCATAGCCCTGGAGTTTAGCATTCAAAGGGGAAGTGGTGAGAGATAAAGCTAGAGAGAAAAGGAAGACAGATCATGGAGAGCCTTCTACTGCTATGTTAAGGAGTTTGAACTTCATTTTGGAGCAGAGGCATCACTGTTCTAAGGCAGTGAATTTCAGAGTATGAGTTGTAACTTATTAATGAGTCATGAAGTCGTTTGGTGAGTCAGGATTAGCAACTGAAGAAAAATACAAATATATTAAATATATTAGAATAGAGAATATCAAAGATCATTTACATAATAAAACTTTTGGTTACATGTGTACACACACACACACACACACACATAAGTAAAAGTATTTCTTACTGTGTGTGTGTGTGTGTGTATATGTGTGTGTGTGTGTGTGTGTGTGTGTAATATAAAGGTATTTCTTATTGAGGTCAGAACCACTGATGGAAAGGGTTTTTATAAGGAACACAGATAATCAAAAAATCGATTTACCTATGATTGTTAATAAAGTAGTAAGTCTTTTGTATCCATTTTGGAATGTGTGGGTGTAAATGAGACTGACAAAGGCAAATTGTTTAGATTATGCCAAAAGATGTAAGCATTGGCTGAGTAGAAGAATGGCTGTCTTACATATGATTTTTGCCTAGGGCCTCCTAGCTCTCTGTTTGTATTACTGTTACTTATTACTATTTATTAGTAATTTCATTACTATTATTAATAAAAACAGCTTTTATTGAAAAAAAGTATGGCGTACTCTCTGTGGATAATGTATTTTAATTTTCGGACTGTGTTGTTAGATATTAGTAAATTATAGCATAGGAGACCCATCACTCAAATAAAGTTTAAGAAAATATTACCCCAATAAGACTCAAAAAACTAGTGTTTAGAAAAACAGGGTGGGAAAGCAATAAGAAATGTGAAAGGTGTAGAGATGAGATGTGGAAAAGAAGAAATGGAGATAATCAACATCTTCCGAGTCTAAATACACACACGGGTAGCTAATAGAGTTGTATTAATTGGGCAAGTAGTGAAGTAATTTAAAGGAATTTAAAAGAAATAACATTGATGCTTCTAAACCAGTGTGGCACACTGAATACACACTTCTTTTGTAAAGCCTTCACTAATTACTTAAAACCTGTGATCTAGGGGCTATTTTTCATGGTGGCTAAGAGCATAGAGTCTGGAGCAGACTGCTTGCTCCATCATGTGGAATATTGGAATGACCTTAGGGAATTTGGTTTAGTCCTCATTTCTTTCTACAGCTGGAGATGTTAGCAATTCCTACCTTATAGTGTTGCTATGAGGATTTTATGGAGTTTATGGCTTGAGTTAATGCTTGCTAGAACAATACCTGGCATATGGCAAATGCTCAGTAAATATTACTGGAATGGAAGTTAGTCTTTTAACTTTGAACATATCACTAGTTTCTCAGCCAAAGACACTGCTGGAAGATATAGGACACTAAACAGTGACATAGGAAGAGAGAGTAGGGGAGATCAGAGGTGGAATTTCATGCTGTTGCAAAATTCTAGAAGTTAATGAGAGCAGTGCAGAGAAAGAGATGAAAGATAACATATTAGTCAGGGTTCTCCAGGGAAACTGAATATGTATATATTGCATATAAACACATATATATTATATACCGTATATATATATACACATATATATGTGTGTATATATACACATACATATACATATACATGTATATACATATATATATACATACATACATATATATATACACATACATATACATATATATGTATATATATACAGTATATAATATATAGTATATAATATAGTATATAGTATGTAATATAGTATATAATATATAATATAGTATATAATATATAATATATAGTATATATAGTATAGTATATATACTATAGTATATAGTATATAGTATATATAAAGTATATAGTATATATATAATATAGTATATAATATATAATAGTATATAATAGCATATAGTATATAGTATACAGTATATTGTATATATTATATACTAGTATATAATAGTATAGTATATAATAGTATATAGTGTACAGTATATATATAGTATATAATATATAGTATATATATTTAGCATATAGTATATAGTATAGTATATAGTATATAATATATATAGTATATAATATATATGTATATATATAGTATATAATATATATATACTATTATATTTTATTATAATGATTGGCTTACATAGTTATGGAGGTTGAAGAGTCCCACAACATGTTGTTTGCAAGCTGGAGACACAGGAAACCCACTGCTAGTGGTAGTTCAAAGGCCTGAGAGACAGAGAATCAATGTGTAGATTCCAGTCCATGTCTGAAGGCCTGAGAATCAGAGATGTCCAGGGCAGAAGAAGAAAATTGGTTTCTCAGCTCAAGCAGGAAGGCAGAGAGCAAACTCAACCTTCCTCTGCCTTTTTGTTCTATTTAGGCTCTCAACAGATTAAATGATGTCCACTCCTGTTGGGAAGGGCCATCTGCTTTACTCAGTTCACCAGTTCAAATGCTGATCTCTTCTGGAAACAACCTCACAGACACACCTAGAGATACTGCTTAGCCAGATATGTGGGCATTCTATGATCCAGTCAAATTGACATCAAATTAACAAGAATTCATCTATAAAACGCAAACCTCCTTTTACAACTAGTCCTTTCAAGAATAGTGATTCAGATAAAACAGAGAAAGAACAGAAGAGAAGAAAACAAAACCAGAAGTCATTAAACATATATTCATTGGCATTATTTTTAGTTATAATTTATTTGAATATTATTATGTATCTGATGGTATGCTAGAGCTAGCTTGCACCAGCTCATGAGAACCACCTGTGTGCATGTCTTTCCAACTCCACATCCACTGATACCATGTTGGTAGTTTGGAATTGGCCACGGTGAGAGTATTTACAGGAGGGATATTCACAAACACTACAAATCATAATCTTTTTTCTTTTTAACTTGGAAAGCTGGTTTTTAATAATTACCAGCATATCTTCACTTGTATCCCTTGTAATGTAGATGATAAACAATAGACGGCATTCTAGGTATTACTTGCCACTGTTGGTGTAATGTATATTTTTCTTTTGTCATTTATCAATTAGATTTAGCTCATTTTTAAATGCTTTTTTTAAAATGCTTATTTATTTTGAGAGAGAGAAAGAGCATTAACGGGAGAGGAACAGAAAGAGAGGAAGAGAGAGAATCCCAAGCAGGCTCCAAGCCGTCAGCATAGAGCCCCATGCAGGGCTCCATCCACCAACTGCAAAATCATGACCTGAGCCCAAATCAAGAGTCAGATGCTTAACTGGCTTAGCCACTCAGGCACCCCAACATTTTGCTTTTGGTTTTTAAATATTTTGATTCCTTTATCCTTATCTGTATCCAAGCAAAATTATTTGGAATACTACTTTGTAATTAAATGTTTATTTGTGGGATATTGTTTAATGTCTGTTCTCTTTCCATGAAGAACAGCTAAGAGTGTTTATGTTTTGTCTTAGTCTGAATCCAAAAAGCCTTGGGGCACCTGGGTGGCTCAGTTGGTTAAGCGTCTCTTAGTTTTGGTTCAGGTCATGATCTCAGGGTTAATGAATTCGAGCCCTGCATGTGCATCCAGCTCTGTGCTAACAGCGTGGGGCCTACTTAGTATTCTCTCTCTCTCCCTCTCTCTCTCTGCCTCTCCCCATTCATGTGCATGAGCTCTCTCTTTCTCTCTCTCTCTCTCAAAATAAATAAATAAGCTTCAAAAAAAGACTTAAAAAAAAAGCCTTAAACAGTATATGACCCATAGGTGAATGAATGAACAAATGTGTAAATGAGTGAGAAGATAGAATATAGAATGTAAAATCAGTGTGATAGATTGAGAATATCCCTCCAAGCCCTTCCCACCCCACCCCCACGCCCCACAGTTAGAAGCTATGTTGGAAAGGTAGACCTTGAAGTGAAGGCTCACTCTCAAATACATTTCTACCTCAGTGGTTCTCAAATTTCACTACATATTAAAACCACCTGGGAGCTTTTTAAAATCCTAAGGCCTCACTCATATCCCATAAATTAGATTCCCTCAGTGTGAGATTTAGTCATTGATTTCTTTTAAAGATTTCCAGGTAATCCCAACATGTAGCCAAGTTTCAGAACCAGTGCTTCCTAGGGCCTGAAATCTGGGGCTACATCTTAGAATTCCAAGCACACACATATTCCCTGTTTTGGGGAAGGGAGTCTGAATATCTATCTAGAAGTGCCTGCTGACAGTGTAACCAACTGATGGTACTGTTTCTGTCTTCAGATATGTGCTCATTTGCAGTCTATCTGTGTTCATATATTTATCTAATACTTTTATTTACAGCAGATAATTTATCTGTTTAGAGTTCACTTTTGTATATGATGTAGGATAGGCAACTTGGTTTATTTTTCTCCACGTAGAGCTAGTCTTCTTTACACCACATATAAACAAACAGTTTTATAATTACCCACTGATCTGTGGTGCCCTTTTAATTATAAATCAATTTCCTATCTTCTTCTTAAATTTCTATTTTGGAACATTGTCTAGTTGCCTATGCCCACACCAGTGCTATAGTGTTTGTTGCAAAGGTTATTAGCATATCTACATATTGCATAAGGAAAGTCTCCTACTCCTTTTTCTTTCTTTTTTAAATATTTACTTTTGGGAGAGCTCAAGCAGGGGACAGGCACAGAGAGGGGGACAGAGGATCTGAAGCAGGGTCTGTGCTGACAGGCTGACAGCAGTGAGCCCAGTGTGGGGCTGGAACCCACGAACCGCAAGACCATGACAGGAGCTGAAGTCAGACGCTCAACCGACTGAGCCACCCAGGTGCCCCTCACCTCCTTTTTCAGAGTTGATGTAGCTATGTATGGACTTTTATTATTCCATACACATTTAAAAATAAGTTTGTCAGTTTCCTAAAAACTCCCCCTGGAATTTTGATAGGTATTGTATTCAATTTGCATATTGTTTTGGAGATAATTGACATCTTTGCCATGTTAAGTCACTGTATGATATTTTTATGTTAATTTTATGTGGTAAAACAGAACATTAGTCCCTCAAAGATTTCCATATTATAATCTCCACAATCTTCTACTTCTATATTACCTGTATGACAAGAGGGCTTTTACATGGGAAAAGGATCTGGAGATAGGGAAATTATCCTGGATTATCTGGGTGGGCCCAATTAATCACAGGGTACTTATAAAAGGAAGTCGGGAGTGTCAAAGGTAGAGAAGAAATGTGACAAGTGTCAGGGATCAGAGTAATGCAGGGCCATGGGTCAGGGAATGTGGGCAGTCTCTAGACATAGGAAAGGGCAAGGAAACAGATTCCCTTCTAAAGCCTTCAGAAGGAATGTAGCCCTAAAGACCCATTTTAAATATCTGACTTACAGAATTGTAAGATATAAATTTGTGTTCCTTTAAGACACTGAGATTGTGGTTATTTATTATAGCAGCAATAGGAAAATAACACAATCACCCTAGGCATATATAATAACTCTCCATTTGTTGGGTCTTGTTTGATGTTATTCCTTGGTAACCAAAACTTGATACGTTCAGGTATTGGGTGGGCATTTCCTTTCTTTTTTTGGGGGGGTGGTGGTGGTGGGCATGTGCTGTAAGAGAAGGTTAGGACCCCTTCCCAGCTCTAGGAGTTGCATTTGATTAATTTAGACCAATATTTTAAATTTCATTCTCCTTGTCAATAATGAGTTTAAAAATGGGCATGTGGCCCATTTTGGCCATGGGGTCTGAGGTTTTCCTCATTTTTATAAAGGGCTTATAAAAATATATATACTTTTCTTTACTCTTTTGCTTTTTGAAATGGTCTGAGATACTGCAGTCATTTATTTGGACAAAGGGACAATCCTAAGAACAAAAGCAAAAATATGCTGAGGAGGACAAAGTAACCCAATGAAGAAAACCCAATCTGTGGTGAAATCATTCAGCTGTGGAATTTACCACACTGTTATTTCCCTACCTATGGAATGCCTTTTATATGAAATGATACATTTTCCTTATGTTTTCGTTCAGTTGAATTGAATTTTCTTTTTAAAAAAATGTTTATTTTTGAGAGAGAGAGAGAGTGTGAGCAGGGAAGGGGAAGAGAGAGGAAGACACAGAGAATTTTCTTTTATTTGCAGTCTGAAATATCCTAATTAATTAATATGTAAAACAAATCAATAGAAATAAAAATTATTTATTCCAACATCCAGAAATGATTACAGTGATCATTTTAGTGTGTTACATTTTAGTTTTTTCCTATGTATATTTTTAGAAAAATAGAAACATTTTAGTGTTTGGATATATGTGTGTGCATATGTGTATATTGTTTGTTTACTGCTTGTTTCAGTTTTCTGTTTCATTTTAAAATATGCTTTGAAAAATGATTTAATAATTTAGTAATTTACAACATATTGACATATAATTTATTTCTCAATTTCCCTGTTTTGACATTAGTTTATACTAATTTGAGGTTATTGTATGTTTGGTGAGAAAAAGAGTACATGAGTTACATGAATATTTTGAAAATTTCATTTAGCAATTCTTGGGAAGGACACTTCATAATGTGTTTTGTTGGCCGATAACCTTCATTTTCAAGGATTCTTTTCTGATGCCTAACCTGACCTTCTCCATATCTTTTATCATTTATGAACACAAAAAAATCCTCCTTTATTACTTGACAGTGAGTTATTTTAACATTTTAGCATAAAGAAATCACATTAATTCTTCTTTTTGCTTTATTTCCCTAATGTTTAACCTGGGCTAATTTAATTCTATTATTTGAAAGTCTAATTATTGCCATCAGTGGAGAGGAAAAAGCCAATTCAGTTATTTTGCTAAAATGGTATTTATAGCTATTAGAATAACAAAAATTAGAAGAAAAATACCAGAACATGCATAATTTTACTGTAGTGGACTTGTTTTCTGGCACAAATATACACCCAGAAGATTCTTCTTATAAGGTAATTGAAGGAAGTGCTCTGAGCAGAATTACAATAGTAGTATGAGCTTTGGCTCCACAAGAAAAACCTTAAGGTCTTATAATCCATGAGGCTCCTGGTGTAGGCCTACTCATCCTAAATCAGAGTCTTTCTTGGGGCCACTCCAGCCCATGAATGCACAGAACACCAGTTGTCTGTACATTGCCACATTCTTAAATATGTATAAGGCAACTAAGGATTGTCAGACAGTTTGAAGAAGATGTGCAAAATAAAAGGGAACAAGACAGATAAATGAAACTGGAAGGAATGGATTATTTATAGATTAATTTAGAAATAAACTCTAAGTAGTATTTTTATATTTACAGACATAACCCTGAAAAATGTCTTCTCACCTGATATTTTCCCAGTGGAATTACTATTTGTTTTTAAGTCTCAAACTTCTACAGTAAATGTATCATTCAGCACCACAATTTGCATGCTGATGTTTACATAAGAAAAAATTTATGTCCCTCAAATTAATAAAACATTTTAAGCAAAACGATACATAGAAACATTCTTTAGCTATGTTCCAAATATAGTTGGTAGAACAACATTACAAATAGATGTTTTGAAAAGCATGCCGAGTGTCCACAAAGAGATGCATGTGCCAAATGTTGCTGACACCAAGAGAAACATCATGTCATTTTATTCATTCTTTGCAATTGAGCCATTCTTTGCAGCTCTTTGTTAACACTTGCAAAGAAGACTGGCTTTGAGAAGAGGTCAATGAGGAAGATGCTGAAGAATTTTTTAAATGTCATGCTGATAAATTAACAAGTACTGAATTTGTTTGGAATATCTGTTGGAAAAATTAATCACAGTGATAAGCTCGAAAACATTCAATTTAACCACTAGACATTGCTTGCTGAAAATAACTTGTGGGCTATACAGATACAACGCTAATCATTACCCTTGAAGTTGGTGGAGATATTATTGCTTAATATTTCTTATAGCGCCACGCAAAGAATTCTATAAACTTGAGCTAGAAGAGAGTAAATAAAGCACTGTTCTGTCTTTTTTCATCCTGAAGTGTCATCTGCCACCCTGAAGATCCGTTTAGTAGCCCCTACCAACACAAGAAGGATAAAGAATCTGTCAGCTTCTGAGTTTGATAGTTTGCCTGAAATTGCACCTTTGCAACCCAGCTTACCCATGACTTTACTTACCACAACCAGTGACAGTGATTATACTTCAACCTTCCTCCTCTTTCAAATGTCCAATCTGTTCCCTTCTTCATAAGTAACAGGACACCCCAGGTATTTGCCCTGTTTTGTTGCAAATTTTACCTTCATTTTTCTAATATATTTTTTAATTTATGTGTGCTATTTGCTATGCCTTGTTTGAAAAGAGATATTAATGATGTGCATGAAAATGCTGCATGCAGAGCAGCATAGGTACAAACCATTTGATAACAACCACTCTGTTTTTCAACCAAGAGCATTATTTTAGACATTTTATATAGTACATGATGGTTTTACTGTGTTTTAGTTACAAGTTACACTTAAGGAAATCTGTTGGGAGTTTAATTTGGCTTTTTAAAAAATGGAAAATGGACTACCAGTCCATATTTCACACAATGTCTCATTTTCATGAATGAGTTACCGATGTTGAGTGAGAGACCTCTGGATTTAAGGAGATACTGACTTCATAAATCATGAGTAAGCTTCTCTGAAAAAAAAAATCAAGAATAAGGAAAAGCTCTTAAAAGTGAAAATGTGATTGATGAATTTATATAAATATTATAAGAAGTGGAAGACAAAGACAAGAAAATCTCCATAATGTGGAGCAAAAGACAAAGAGAATCTATAAAGCAAATATATACATATATATATATATATGTGTATGTATATACATACATATATGTGTATATATATATATATATATATATATATATATATAGAAACAAAAGTGGTAACATAGTAAGATCAATCCAGCAATTCCAACACCTGATTAATAGGAGTTCCACAAAAAAAAAATGCACAAAGAAAAGCACAGAGATAGTTAGAAATCTCTAATTTCAAAAGGTGCATACAAGGCCAAAGAAAAAGAGTAAAAAATGGTACATGCTCCAACATATCCCTGCAACATTTCAGAATTTCAATTGCAAAGAGATCAATAAAATCTTCCAAATAGTAAACCAGGATACTTGTAAGTGAGGAAAAATCACATGGACAATAAAGATGCTAAAAATCAATAAAGAAAGGTCTTCAATATTCCAAAGAAAGATGATACTGAATTTAAAGTCAAATTATAGCCATTTTCAGATACACAAGAACTTAAAGAGCTTACTTTAAAATCATTATTTTTGAAGAAATTACTTATAAAATATTCACATGAAACACAAGAACCAAGAAGTTATGAAATTAAAGAAAAAGTGGAGAAGGAATCCACTGAAAATGAATATTATGATAACAGTTATACAGCAGTCTATTAAAAAAAAACCAAAAACTGCAGGCCTCAAAATTAGAAGTCAGTAGTCTTCTAGAAGAATCTTAAAATAACAAATATTGATGAAGTCCCAATAGTTTATTTTTGCTTTTGTTTCCCTTGCATCAGGAGACATATCTAGTAAAAATTTGCTATGGCCTCTGTCTACTGCTTGTGTTCTCCTCTAGGATTTTGATGATTTCCTGTCTCATATTTAGGTCTTTCATCCATTTTGAATTTATTTTTTGTGTATGGTTTAAGAAAGTGGTTCAGTTTCATTCTTTTACATTTTGCTGTCTAGTTTTCTCAACATGTGTGTAATTTATTCTAAGCAGCAAATGTTATGTGAAAAGTTGAGATACAGTATAAAAGTGATAAGAATGGTGATAATGGTGATGATGACAGCAAAAATATAGCTAACATTTATGAATGCACTTTCACACAGTGCCAGGCATGTCCTAAACACATTATTATTATTATTTCATTGAATCCTCTTTTTTTTTTAATTTTTTAACGTTTATTCATTTTTTGATAGAGACAGAGCATGAGTGGGGGAGGGGCAGAGAGAGAAGGAGGCACAGAATCCAAAGCAAGCTCCCGGCTCTGACCTGATAGCACACAGCCCTACGCGGGGCTCGAACTCACAGAGTGTGAGATTATGACCTGGGCTCGAACTCATGGAGTGTGAGATTATAACCTGAGCTGAAGTCAGACGCTTAACCGACTGAGCCACCCAGGCACCCCATTCACTGAATCCTCTTATAGCTATGTGAGACAAGTACTATTATCATCATCTACATTATCTAAAAATAAGAAAACCTGGGGCGCCTGGGTGGCTCAGTCGGTTAAGCAGCCGACTTCGGCTCAGGTCATGATTTCGCGGTCCGTGAGTTCGAGCCCCGCGTCGGGCTCTGTGCTGACAGCTCAGAGCCTGGAGCCTATTTCAGATTCTGTGTCTCCCTCTCTCTCTGACCCTCCCCCGTTCATGCTCTATCTTTCTCTGTCTCAAAAATAAATAAACGTTAAAAAAAATTAAAAAATAAATAAATAAAAATAAGAAAACCCAAGACACAGAGAAGTAAGATAATTTGCTTTAGGTTACACAGTTAAGTAGTAGTAGATCCAGGATCCAAATTCAGGCAGTAATTCCAGACCTCATACTCTAAACCACTAGACTATGTTGAAGAAGGTACATGTTTCTTCTTCCAACTAGAAAAAATACAATAAAAAAATACCTGGAAAAAATAATAAGCAAAAAATACTCTAGAAGAAAATTATGGCCCAAATATAAAGCACATTAAAATATGGCACTTTAGAGCATTAAATAAGTTAACAAGGATCATGATTATAAAATCAGAGGAAGAGAAATGTATTTAGAACATATATGTTGGCTTTGCCATTATAAAATATTGAAAATGCTATTTATAGTTTTAATCTTTTATAATTATAATATAGGTCAAGTGAAGAAGATTTAATATGGCTATGAAACAGAATGGAAAGCTATCGTGTTGATAAAGTAAATGCAAACGTGAGCTGATAGAAGTTTGAAGGAAGAAGAAAGGAAGCAAAGGAGGAAGGAGGTGGGGTATCATTATCTTACAAAGTGGGAGACAAGATAAGCTGTTGGAAGTTGATAGGCCAATGAATAGGGGTTTAAGTATATTACTTTATGGGCCTAAGATAGAGAAGACTCCATTCAAGAATTTAGGAAATAATCTCCCAAAACCTTTCCAAAGAAGTTATTGAAGAGAGTGTTATAATTCTAAGAAAATTAAAAGCTGTGGAGAGAAGCAAGAGTGAGAGGTGGTAAAAATGAACCAAAAGCCCATCTATCCTAGAAGAAAGTCAATAGATATCAGTAAAATCAGTAAATGAAGAAAAGGCTATATAAAGCAATTAGTTTAGAGATGTAAAGGTACTTGGTAGAAGAATTAAAAACAAGTAGGTGTTGGGAACTAGAACAGCAGATGAGCAAGGGTGGGCAGAGACCTATTCGTTTTCATTATAGCCCTTCTGACTTTAAACAATTTGCTCATAATTCTGTGATTTAAAAGACATTTTTTAAAAGAAAGAGAAGAAGAAATTTACTTTGCAACTGAAAAATCTCTCCAAAAAAAAATATCCAGGCCCAGATAGTTACACTGGAGAATTCTATGAAACATTTAAATTAACACTAATTTTACACAAATTCTTCCAGAAAATTTAAACAGAAGGAAGAATTACTAATTTATTTCATGAGGTCCTTATTACTCTAATAAACCAAACAAAGACAGTACAATAAAAAGAAAACTGCAGTCTACTATCTTTTAGAAATTTAGATACAAAAATCCTTAATACATTACAGACAGAATACAACAACATATAAAAGAATGATCAAGTGCAATTTATCTAGGTATGTAAGACTGACTCAATATTAAAGTTGATTAAAATAATCCATGCAATCCACCATAGCTAATCAATATAATTAGCTAAAGAAGAAAAACCATACAATCATAGCAATTGGCACAGAAAAAAAAATTTTGACAAAATCTAGCACTATTCATGATAAAATTCTCAGCAAGTTAGTAATAAACTTCCTCAACTTAATAAAGACAATGTAAAAAGCCTACAGCTAATAACATACTTAATGGTAAAAGACTGAATAATTTTGTTCTAAAATCAGGAACAGGGCAAGGATGTTTGCTCTCATCATTCTTATGTAACATAGCACTCAAAATTCCAGCCACTGCCGGGAGACAAAGAAAGAAAATAAAAGACATGCAGTTTGGAAAGGAAGAAATAATACTACCTTTATCTGCAAATGACATTATTTTCTACATAGAAAATCTCTAGGAATCTACAAAAATCTCCTATAATTGAATTCAGCAAGGTCACAGTATACCAGATCAGTGCACAAAATACAACAGTATTTCTACATATTAACAAGTAACATTCAGAAGCTGAAATGAAAAATATCATGCTCTTTATAATTACTCCAAAGAAAATGAAAT
This sequence comes from Lynx canadensis, assembly GCF_007474595.2. NCBI lineage: Eukaryota > Metazoa > Chordata > Mammalia > Carnivora > Felidae > Lynx > Lynx canadensis. The sequence continues at coordinate 103,499,373 of NC_044306.2, forward strand.
ACGTACTTAGATATGCTGTGAGCCAAAAACATACAGGTCCTATGTGCTGAAAATTACAAAATGCTGATGAAGTCAGAGAATACATAAGTATATGGAGAGATATACTGTGTTCATGGATTGGAAAACTTTAACATATCAAAGATGCCAGTTCTCCCCAAATTGATCAATAGGTCTAATGTAATTTCTATCAAAATCCCTTCAAGGAGTTTTGAAAACAATATGCTTTGGAAAACTTATTCTAAAATATATATCAATAGACACAGGACCTAGAAGAGCTAAGGTCATCTTGACAAAAAAAAAAAAAAAAAAAAAAAAAAAGAATGCAGTGGGAGGATTCCCTTTACAGAATATTAAAGCTTCCTATGTAGGTGAAGTAATCAAGACACAGTATTGGCAGAGAGATAGATCTAGATGAATAGAATAGAACAGAGAATTCAAAAATATATGTACACAAATATCTCAACTGTTTTTGACAAAGGTACATTTCAAAGGAGGAAGAACTACCTGTTCAACGATTATTGCTGGGGCAATTGATTTTCATAGTCCAAAAGAAATAAAGCAAACAAAAACTCCTTAGCTTAAAAACCCCACTTTATAAAAAATGTACTCAAAATGGATCACAGACTTAAAGGTAAATGCAAACCATTAAAACTTATAGAAAAAAACTCATGAGAAAATCTCCAGGACTTCTTAAGAAACACCAAAAGCACAATGTATAATAGGAAAATTTGGGAAACTCGCCTCATCAAAATTAAACGCTTACTCTGTGAAAGCCTATGTGAAGAGATGAGGAGATAAGTTACAGACTGGGAGAAAATTCTTATAAAGCATGTATCATACGTCTGACAAAGGACTAGCATCTATATCATATAAACACTCTTAAAACTCAGCAATAAAAAGATAATTCTAATAGAAAATGGATAGTAAAAGATATGAGGAGACATTTTATCTCAGGGAATATACAGATGGCAAAGAAACATATGAGATGTTCGGCATTATTAGAAATTGGAGGGGCGCCTGGGTGGCGCAGTCGTTTAAGCGTCCGACTTCAGCCAGGTCACGATCTCACGGTCCGTGAGTTCGAGCCCCGCATCAGGCTCTGGGCTGATGGCTCGGAGCCTGGAGCCTGTTTCTGATTCTGTGTCTCCCTCTCTCTCTGCCCCTCCCCCGTTCATGCTCTGTCTCTCTCTGTCCCAAAAATAAATAAACGTTGAAAAAAAAATTTTATAAAAAAATAAATAAAAAGAAATTGGAGAAATAAAAAAAAAACCCACAAGATATCACTATACAGCTATCAGAATGATTAAAATTTAAAGAAATGACTCTAAATATTAACAAGAATATGAAGAAACTGAGTCATTCATACATTGCCAACAGAAATGTAAAATGATACAGCCACTCTGGAAAATAGTTTGACAGTTTCTTATAAATGTAAACATGCAATTACCACACAACCAGGTAATGACATTCTTGGGCATTTATCCCAGAAAAATGAAGACTTATGTTCACATCAAAGCCTGTACACGAATATTCATAACTGCTGTATTTGTAGTAGTAAAAAACTGAAATAACCGAGATATTTTTCAATGGATGAATGATGAAACAAACTGGGGAATATTGCTAAGCAATACAAAGGAATAAACTATGGATGAATTCCAACAGTTGGAACAATTGGCCAAAACTTATGAATCAGTATATATAAGTTGACATAAATGTAATCATCACAACACCTCTCCTTGCTGGATACAACTCTCACTCTCTTGTAATATAGACAGGGTCCAGCAGTGTTTCATTTCATCTGGTTTCTCTTCAGTTCACTTAGGGGAAGTGCCTCGCTATGGTCTGTGTGTTTGTGCCCACCCCAAGTTTATATGTTGAAATCCTATTGCCCAATGTGATGGTTTTAAAATGTGGAGCTTTTGAGAGGTGCTTAGGTGGAGAGGGTAGAGCCCTCATGAATGGAATTGGTGTTCTTATGAAAGAGCTCCCACAGAGCTCCCTAACCCATTTCACCAAGTAAGGATACAAAAAGTCTATGACCTGGAAGAGGTCCTCACCCACCCATACTGGCACCCTAATCTCATATCTCCAGCCTCCAGACTGTGAGAAATAAATTTCTCTTGTTTATAAGCCACCTAATCTGTGGTATGTTGTCATAGCAGCTCAAGTGGACTGAGACGTGCCTCCTCTCAGAGCCAGTTGGGCAGTTTCTGTCTCCTTCCCTAAGTCGAGCAACAATTCTGGAGAAAAATGGCTCAACTTCTATCTGTTTCCTATGGCAACCTCTCTACCAATTTTTCTCTTGGCACCCGGTAGCTGTAGGGCTCTTCCGTCTTTCCCTCCACTCTGCAAGAGCTAAGGCTCCTTCTGCTTCCTCCTAGGTTTCTCCTTTGCCCCAAACCAAGCTTTCTTTCCCTTGGGCTAAGTTCTATCCTGCTACACAAATGCAGTGTTAGTGGACACTTCATAGGTCTTAAAATAATAACTAGAGTGCTTTGTCATAGTCTCGTGCTAAATATGAATAAATATCAGAAGGGCCAAGATCCTAGGAGGGATAGGCAACACATTTCTTTTCAGATATTTAGCAACTATTTTCCTCTTCAGTTTGTATGCTTTAAGTAGGCAGAATATTCTAGGGTACTGTATAAGACCACTTAAGGGTTTTATAACTTCTTTAAAATTGCAGATGACTTGTGTGCTGGAACCTCATCAAATTAAACTAGATGCAGTTGGAGCTGCTCCAGATAAGGCAGGGTCAGAGCTTAGAACCTCTTCTCCCTTCCTGCTTTGGACCTGCCTCTCTTCCTTATTGGCAACTGCTTGAGAACCCCTGCAGAAATACAGAGCTCTGTGGGATACTGAATGAGCCTGGCTCATCTCTGGGAGGGCCTTCCATGGTTCTAGTCTTTTGTGGTTATCAGCCACAGCTTGCATAACAATTCTGATTTTGACTATATTTCATTTGTTCCTCACTTTCCTACTATCTGATATGTTTCAGGATTTGGTAAATTTGCTTATTAACAGTTGCTTAAGAAACATATTGGACAAAGCCAGAAACTCACAAGCTATATTGTGACAGAATGTATCAATTGTTTCAATATGGCTTGTTTTGGTACAGAAAATTAAGGTAATTATAATGCCAGATTTTTCCAGATTGTTTTATAATGCGTTAAACCATTGTTTCAAATAGTGGTTATATAAAGTAGCCTTTTTTTTTTGTAATATAAACTGTATATGTCTATTCACATTTTTTATTTGTTTTGTTTTGCTTTTGTTTTACTAAACTTGGAACAGATTCTTCAGAGAATGGCTATCATTAGATACTTTCATGCAATTATACTTCATTGTACCAGTTTCTAAACTAATAAAAGAATGTTTTAATCTTTTCTACATATAAATACCCTGTTCTTTTTACTCTGCCTTTCCACTTTGGTCATTGTTAAACTCACCATTACACTAGGATGAAAATAAATACTGGCCAAATGTTTTCAATTTCCAAGCACCAGTTTTAGAAATAATGAGGTCTTGTTTCTATTTGAACCACTAAGACCAATATTATGCACGGTGGGAAGTGAGGGCAGGATTGAATAGATAGAGTGGGCACCATTCTGTCAGAACACAAGAATTCTTGTTCTGGAAAATAAAGTTGTATAAATAAGTCAAGGTTGGAAATAGAAGGCAATAAATAGTAAACAAAAACATTTCTTCTTAATCTAGTAGTCAAAGGAGACTTGTAGTTTCTTATGCAGGAGTCACACATAGTAGAAATAGAAGCAGCAACGGAAAAACCGTAATAGTAGGATCCGACTGTTATTTTAGAGTTAGCAATACACACAGAAAGAACATTGATCAGAGTAGTCTGCATTTTGGGAAATCCATCTTCTAAAGAAATGATAATAAAAATGGAGTATATCAAATAAGTTTACTCAGTTACAAGCAACTGTTGATAGCTAAGTGGCTTAAGAGAAGGGAAGGTACTGGAAGGATGTGGGAGGTTCAAGGATCAGTGTGAAGCTTGAGGAATGGGTCTGTAACAGAGGAACTGAGGGTACTCAGAGGTCAAAAGCGGTAACTAAGCTGTGGTCTGTTAACACTCAAGATCTGGTGAGCACAGGATTGCACCACCTCGACCCCCCTTCCACCTTCAATGTGTTCTTTCAACATATTAAAAGAATTGAAGTAAATTTGGAACACTGGAAGCTGATAGATTGTGAGAATTCTTTGTCTTCTATAGCAGGACTTCTTACCTAACCTGCCCACATACGGTAGAGTTTATACACTAGAGGATATTGTGTTGCTGTTAGGAAATGCAGGTGGATGGTGGATAATAAAAATATGAGAAATAGGAATTCCAGGCAGGCTTAAACAAACACAATCTGTTATTAAAATCAGGTAATCCCATAAAGAAAAAAGGAAGGACATTCCAAGAAAGCAGTGCCCTATATAGGGAATTCTAGGATTATTTCAGTTTCAAATTGCCACTGTTAGGAAGACATGTTGCAAAGGACACATTCTTCCAAAGTAGCTCAGACCTATAAATTTTACACTAGGAAATCTAAAGTGTAGAACAAGCTGACTGAAGAGTCATCAGAGAGAGTACTAGAACAAGGGTAGGAAATTTAATGGATGACAGAAAAAAAAAATCTTCAGTGCCTTTTTTGCTTTGTCTTCTAGACCTTGAAAAATGATCTCCAAATTTAAAAAGAGCATACCAACGATGTTTAGAATGAAAAATAAAGGTCCAAGATAAGTGAATGGATAGCAAAAGAGCATCTATCTATTTAAAAATTTTTTTTAATGTTTATTTTTGAAAGAGACAGAGACAGAGCATGAGTGGGAGAGGGGCAGAGAGAGAGAGAGAGAGAGACACAGAATCTTAAGCAGGCTCCAGGCTCTGAGCTGTCAGCACACAGCCTGACGCGGGGCTCGAATTCACAGACCGTGAGATCATGACCTGTGCCCAAGTGAGATGCTCAACTGACTGAGCCACACAGGACACCTGAACATCTACCTATTTTTAAAAGAACTCAAATCTTCAGCCTGGATAAATACCATACCATAACACTGAAGAAACTTGGCAATGTGATCAAGAACACACAGCCAGTAATTTCTTAAAACATTGTTTGAAGAAATGTCAGAAGCAATGAGTTGGGCAAATGCTGTCTGGATGCATTAAAAGGGTAAGATGACAGATTATAGAACTACGACAACCTGGTGCAAGATTCTCAAGTGGATTATTAAACAGATGATTTATGAGACAAGAAAACTGCCACATAACATGGATGTGTTAAGTGAGGATGACATAGTAGAAAGAATTGGAGTCAGACGACCTGAGCACAGGCCCTCATCTGTCAATAGACAGCTGTTTAGACATGAGCAAATCATTTGAGTGTTTTGAGCTGCATATCTTGATTTGGGAAATGTTATAAAACTAGATGCCCTTTGATGGTAGTTTAGAATGTATCCACAAAGAATCTATTAGCTCTAAATGTACCAAATTACCTCAATTCTTTTTGATGATAAAACGGCTTCCATTTATTAAAGAATACATCCTGTGATGGGCATTTATATGATTTTATAATCACATCAGCACACCCATAAGTCCTGTGACAGATGGGTGTTATTAATCCCTTTTTACAAATGATGAAATTGAGACTCAGAGTGGCTAAGTAAAAGATCAGAAGAATCAGGATCAGAGCGTATCCTAAAAACAGGGAATCAGTTGACCAATATCCCATGCTATTATTATAGACACAGTGAATATATTTAGGATGGATAATACTACCATGAGATAAGACTACTGTAAACATTACCATAATAATTCTTACTTTTGGATAGTTACACATAAACTGTGTTGATAATGAATCCATGTTTATCTCATGGAAAGTTTCTTCTAGTGTTTCTTAACCTCAGCCTATCCAACTATTTTTTAATAAACAACTTGGTTGAAAGAGTAGAAGAAATTCTTATCAGATTTTTTAAAAAACAAAAAAGGAGACATTTTCAGATGAATAATTTATTCACATTTACCTTTATTCAAGTATCACATCCAAGATAGGATTAAAGGTGATTTAATTCATTCATAGTATGATCAGTATTCAAACAGTGAAATATATTAGTATGAAAGCAAATTTCTGCACTTAGCATTTAAACAACTCTAATAGACAAGGAAAGGCCTTAACTTTGAACAGGGTTTGGATTTGGGAAACTGGAACAGAGGATAAATGAGTGTGATTGGCTCTTGGATTGAAATTTGGAGCTCCCAAAAAGGATTGGAAAGGAAGTATCTAGAGTGATATCTAAATACGTCTTTTCCCTTAGTTTCAGCAATATTGGATGGACAAAAATATTCTATTAAAAATAATTTTCTGTTAAATGGACCCAGTTGGTTTCAAGTTGATTTCAAGTGCAACAGAAACCAACCATTTGAAAATCCTAGCACTGAAAGTTGTTGTAAATTCTAGTCACAGTCACAGAACAATGTGAGGGGTATTGGAAAGGAAGCAATATAATCCTTCAGTTTCTGCTTTAGCTAGACCACATCTTGGGATGGTGAGTTTCCTTCAGGACCATGTAGTTACTAAACCAAAGAAAGTCCATGGAAGGCATCCAAGGAATTGAAAGGTTTGAAAACATGTCAAATGAAGAACAATTGGAGAAACTATAAAAGAAAAGACTTAGGAGTGGCATGGCTCTTTCAAAGATACGAAGAGCTGATGTTTGGAAAAGATAGTTGGTTAGTTTTGAAACTCTCAGAAAGCAGAAAGTGAAACTGGAAGAAGTGGGTGGAACTACTGAAAAGCACTTTCTCCAGTGACAGCCTTTCTCCCAAGCTGAATGGAGGCATTTTGAGAGGTTAAAAGCCCTCTGGTTACTCATTATCTTCAATTCAGTGAATTCTGGCTGAGAGCCTCCTTGTGCCATTCTAAATGCTTGAAATGTATCAGGGAAGAAAACAGATAATTCTTGTTCTTGGATTGTTTACATTCTGGTAGACATAGGGAAACTTTTAATGAAAATGAAACCAATCAGTAGATTATGTAGTCTTTAGGAAGGTGAAAAAGTTAAGGAAAAAAAAGTAGAGTAAGAGTGAGGAGGAGTTCTCTGGGGGAAAAGCATTCCAAGCAGAAAAGGAAAGCCACACATCAGCATGAGATGGGAGTATGCCAGAAAGGAAGCCTCTTCTGCAGATATTTAAGCAGAGCTTGGCAGAGAATCTATGAGAGAAGCTGAAAAGATGATTTTTATTTTTGGTGAGAGCTTGGACTCCATGACTTCTGAGGTCTCTTCCAACTCTTCATATTCCCTGAGTTTCTGATTCTCTGATAATTCAGAGTAACTAATTTGGTAGCAATGAACAAGATAGAGTCAAGAGCAGAAATGTTAGACCAGGGTTACAAATGAATGGTGAAGGGGCAAGGCAGATAGTGTAAACATTTCAAAATACTGGCAATGCATTCAAGTATTGTAAAAAATATTATGCAAATCATGCAAAGTCTATTTGCACACCAAATCTTGCCCAGGGGCCACCAATTTGAGATCTTTGCACTAGAGAAAGTGAAATCAGTTATGAGTGTAATGATGTAATCCACACATAAGGTCTTGGACAGAAAAGCAAAGGAGAATAAAAAATAAAATAAGAAATCTGAGTCTTTGGTGAGAATTCTTCCTTTGCCGTGATTTGACAAAGAACCAAAAAGAAAGACATAAAGACGACTACCTGTAGTTGAGACACCAGGAGACCACTTCACGCTGACTTTGTTGTTTCTCGATCAAAGCTCACATTGATTTTTTTTCTGCCTGTTATCAATAACCAGATACTAACTGGTCCTCTCATTGTCCTCTTATACATAATTACCTATAATTAAGGAACTTAAAGATAATATCAGCCAGTTCAATCTTTTTCAATTATTTTGAGTCTATAATGTCACTATAATCATAAAACTTTTGGACAGAGGCTCAGAATTAATCAACTGTAACAATTACAAAAACACAGATAAAACTTTTATCTTGATGTTTAACTGGTCCTGTTTCCTTGCTGCAGGTGCCTTCATTTGCAAGATGCTGCCATTTGTCCAGTCAACTGCTATCGTGACAGAAATTCTTACTATGACCTGCATTGCTGTGGAAAGGCACCAGGGACTTGTGCATCCTTTTAAAATGAAGTGGCAATACACCAACAGAAGGGCTTTCACCATGCTAGGTGAGAGTGTGCCAGTGGCAGTACTCATGCTCTTCTTCAGTACAGAACAAAAGAGTTTCTTCAATGTGAACTATATTGATGAAGCGGACGAGTAGTTTCTTGTCTAGCCTTGTAGGCATCAGGGAGTAATTTCAGAGTTTTAGTCCTCTCCCCATTTTACCTTGACCTCCACTCCTTTTCTTCTTTCAGTCCTAACATCACACTTCAAATCTCCTAATCTCAGACTCACTTCTTCAGTTTAAGTCTTAAACTTTTAAGCACTACTTTTAGTTGATTTAAGATAACCTTCAATGGCATTACCACATTAACATTTATTAGATTAATAAACTGTCATCCTGAGGTAAGAGGCGTGTAACCTAAAATGCCCTTCTTAGGGCCAGTAGATTTTGACAGGGGGAAGGAAAGGTGTTTTTAGATGGGTAGAGAACGAGGGTGCTGCTCAGAGGAGGCCCCAGTGCTGAGGACACAATAGCCGTGGGGCTCATGGGGACGCTAGGTGCTTGCTGAGTGCTGGAGGTGCCTGATGAAGACAGATTCCATCCACTTCATAATTTTGCTTCAGACATTCCTGCATCCTCAGCTTGATGTAACCATTTCTGAGTCAGCAAGACATGAGGAGCATGTACCTCTTGATAAGTGGAAAACTGTAAGTGGTGTCCTAAAGCCTAGCACAGTAAGATGGAAGCATTTCTCTATTCGATAATTACAATCGAGCCATTTAAAGTAGAGCCGTAGCATATCTATTACAGCTAAATAATGAAAGGTTGAGGAAAAAACTAATGCAATAACCAAAAAGAGCAATTTTTACTAGTATCTCACTTGAGAGGAATAGGTAAACATTTATTTCTGCTTTAGGAGTTTAGCCAGCATGGGACAGTAGAATTACAGAAAGAACTCCTAAGGGTTTTGCCATGCCAAACTCATTTTACATAGTATGAAATGAATAGATAAACCAACGGGGAAAATATTCGTTAGTTTTAGTTAGTTATTTTCAAATTTATGTCACATCCTCCCTACAAAGAATTCAAAGACCTCTTGGCTTTTAATAATTGACATCTTCCCACCTTCAAAACATCTGAAAAGCATGTGTGGGTGTAGAAAGAGGATGAGGAAAGGAATACATGGAGGAGGGAAGTCATTAAAAAAGGAAAGAGAAGTAGAGATTCTCAGCATCTGAGGGCAAAGTCGATAACAGGCAGTCAAGGCAGTTTCTACTCAAAAAATTCATAGGAGACAGAAAGGATTTTAAATCAAGAAGGCTTAGCATCCCATGGGGCTTTCACACAGTGTTGCCTGATGTCTCTCTCTGACCAAGTACCTCTTAGCTGAGACTGCTTTGCCTCCAGGCCCCCACCATCAGAGACCTGCTAGACTTATTTGCCCACAAAGGTTCATTTACACCAGTAATATTCATCTAACCTCAACCTTTCTATCCCTGAACAGGCAGTAGACCCAGAAGGATTGGCAAGGAGCTAAGTCAATTAGACTCAGTTAGAATCCAGAATTTCTACTAAAGATTGGAAAAGTGATTGGACATAAGATTACATAGTGAGATAATGATTGGACTAGATTAGAGCAGATGTTTATGGCGATGTGGATAGAGAGAGATTGATTTGTGAGTCTGAGAACTGTCTTGAATCATCGAATAATAATGACTATCTATAGGCAGTGCCAGTTCACGTATTTCTTTATAATAAACCCCTGTTATGGCTTAAGTGAGTCCCAGTTCCTTGAAATCCAAGGCAATATACTGTTTTCTTAATAGTACCTAATACAGATAGAATAAGAAGAATTTGAGCTGGGATATTTCTCTCAGAATTGATGGTGGGTCTCTTGGTTATGGCCTCATCCTAGTCTGTTCTGATTCTCTTTTGTTCCTTGCTAAGGACACATCATTAAAGCAATTCTGTCAACAAAATCATGAAGGACAGGAAATTTGGAAAGAACATTCTGGTTTCTTATCAAATGTTTGCTTTGTAAATAAGAAAATAATACTCATATTATGATGCATAAGATAAATGTACTCAATTTTAAGAAGAAATTGTAGAGGGTGATCAATATCATGTTTAAGTTATTCATCCGTTTGACAACCAAACAGCAGGTGCTTCTGAGGGCCAGGAATTTTCTTTGGGGAAAATTTCCCTTGTTTAGGGAAACAAACAAGTACAAAAATAAATTGCATTGTGTTTGCCCTTAATGAGCTTAGAAGAAGTTGAAAAGAAACAACTAAGGCAACAAAGGTGCCACTCTAGAGGGCAAATGGAACCAACAGGGAATTAGTTCTATCAGGAAATGATGGTGGCCTTCAAAGATTTCCTAGAGACAGTGACTTTTGAGTTAAGTCCTGGGAAATGAAGAACGTGGACAGAAATATAACAGGAGAGAGAGGCAAGTGAGAGAACCTCAGGGATCATGTTAAGGGTTTAAGTTTTATCTTATAGGTAGTACAACACTATTAAAGATTTTGATTAAACACTTAAAAATGTTTCAGGAAGACTATTCTAGCAACAATTTTGAGGACAGAGAAATAGCATCAGTGGGAACATGTAGCCCACTGCACTGCTCTAGGGCAGAGATGATTGCACATAAGGAGTCTTCATGCTTACAGCATATGCTTTATGCTTAAGTATGCATGTGTCCTGCTTCACTCACTGAATCAGATTCTGATGATTTTAATGTCTTAGCAGGTGTGGTCTGGCTGCTGGCAGTCATCGTAGGATCACCCATGTGGCATGTACAACGCCTTGAGGTAGGTTCGGGGCTGGCTTGATCATCATATTATTGAAATGTTCCCCAGCCTTCTCAATTACAATCATTTTTCTTCCTGCAAGAGCTTTATAGCAAATTCTGGTGACCCCAATTATTTCACTGAAAAATTTTCAAATGGAATAAAATAATTTAAGATTTTTTCCTCTGTTTTATCTAGTTCTTCCTTGGTTAAGACTTTAATGCTTAAAAGAAAACTTATCAGAGTCATTTTCTACATTTTCCTGTCAGCCGAACATATTTTCCTAGTGGCCTCCCGTGTCTTATTACATTTTAAGAGTTCAACGGTTGCTTTAGATTTTTATTTTATTTTTAAAACACATCAAAAAATTGTAATCAATCATCTGCTTATTTGTTGATTGTCCCTCATAAGTCCTTTCTTCTCTGCCTCCCATACATTGACAAATTGAAATTTGAATTGGAATGTGTGACAGGATCATCTTATCTGATCTCTCCCTTTCCCCCACACCTTAAACTGATGGTCTAGCATTGTCTGGCTATTCACAGCAAGGGGATACTGTGCTGTTTTTGGTGACCCAGCCTATCCCATGGGGCATACATACACGTCCTGCATCGGTGATCTAGCCCAGACAGTAGTCTTCAAAGGCAGTAGTGGGTTGATCACTAGATAATTTTTTTTAACTGTATCCTTTTATACCTTTTTAAATTGATATAGACAAAAGTGAAACTTTACTCGATGGCAAATGTCGATTGGCAAGGATAGCAAATGAGCCCTCAGGAAAGGGTACATTTAAAACATGACTTGATTTTTTCTTTCTTTCTTTCTTTCTTTCTTTCTTTCTTTCTTTCTTTCTTCTTTCTTTCTCTCTCTCTCTCTCTTTCTTTCTTTTTTCTTTCTTTCTTTCTTTCTTCTTTTTTTTTATGTAATTGGTATATTGAATGAGCTGGACTCCACAGGTGAGAACTGGAAGTAATTTTATTCTATCCCTTGCTACCTATAAAAATGTGACCTGAGAACTTTCCAATACTCTGACAAAATGTTGTGGATGAAGCTCTGAGCAGACCCTGTAATTCTTTCAGCCATTCAGATAGCAACATTCCTATGGTCACTTTTAGTCACAACAACTTGTTAATTCTGTCATTAAAATTCCAGCCCGGTGTCACAATCACATAAGTCCATATTCTCAATCAACACAAAATGTCTCCCAGCTCAGCTTGAACTGTTTTTAGGTCTAGAATCCTACTATATGCAAAGGGGAGGTGATTCCCTTCTTCTTTGCTTCCTTACTGGGCGTTTCTCTTTCTCTCTTCCCATCCAAGAAAATGGCTGCCTTTGGCAACTTGGGAGCTGGTGTTAAGGATGGGGAGAGGAAGGGACAGGTGTACTGGTATCACCGCCCTCTGTGAGTGACTTTGCTGCCCATGATCGACTCCTTATTCATGGGTTTTTCAAAGGTAACACCACTGAGGCTTCTGACTGCTGCTCCAGCAGGGTGCTCATGTATCTTCCACACACAACTGTAAGTGGCTGGGTCTTTTCTCTAAGGCTGTCCTTATTCCGGCAGGTATCCCATACTGATGGAGGCGTCACACGTGACCCAACCCAGTAGTCATTTGTGGGGCCCATTTCTGGCCCACAGAACACAAAGAGTTTTGTCTATTTTTTAAAATAAAATTATTTTATCATATGCTCTAAATATGTTTTGAATATGTAACTCATTTAGTTTTTAGGAAATACATATGTAATTGGCAGAGTCGGTCCTCACTATCAGACAAATCAGCTAAATCAGATTTGCTTTCTGTCAGGAAAAAGTGTGATTTCATTTTTCCTATCAAACAAATCTATTAATATGCATCCCATGGCCACCTTCCCACTTCTAAATTCTATTAGAGAGAGTGTGTGTGAGCATGCATAAAGCCTGAATTTCTCACCTGGATGAAATAAAACACCACCAACTTTACCATTTCCACCCACTGATGTTCTCTTTGCTTTGCTGTCAATGGGCTCTCTCTCAGGAGTGATGTATTTGACAATTTTCATGGGATGGAAGCAAAGAGGTGGCTAAATTAAAATTGTCATCATCACTTCTGCCTCTTCACTGTATGAAAAATGTAAATTCACAACATCTCAACATCTGTCAAAATACCTTTCTTCTAAAGCCAGAATAGAAATATGTTTGATATAGGGAAAACACAAAACCCTATCATGGATTTATGGTGTCTTGATTACGGTGGCTTCACTGACATCAGTAGTTCAAACCACCTCCTTTTTTAGTGCCTCATAGTAAGAGTAGGACTGAGTGTGACATCTGACTTATGTAGATGGGGAGAAGAGAGATAGAAGCGAGCTGGGAGTGCAGGGCCAGCACAACACTCAATCTCAGGCTTCCCCTAGGCAGCGGAATTTTAGAGAACTGTATGGTTCCAAAGAGACAATCTGAAATTGATTCCCATAAAACCATGTGCCTGTGCACTCAGAAAGTCTTTGCTTGTTCCCAAGGCAACATGCACCCCCTTGGAGACTATCAGTCTAGCTTTGTGTTTTAAGATGTGCCAATATGTTGCCCCCATGGTCGTCAGCATTTGTGGGCTCTGCCTACATGGGGTCAGCATGAATTTCACCTTAATATCCCGTTCCCAGGGAGTTTGGATCTTGAAATTATTATTCAGTAAGTGTTTTCATCCCTTGTTGCATTTGTAAATAACACCTAGATCAGAACTTGAATTTTCTTGCCTTTGATAAGTATACCAGAAAGCTTTTTCCCCCCATTCAATTGACTAAAGATTGGCAATAAAAATTGCAGGAATGGAGGCAGAAATATGTCTAGGACCTAGGGATACTTCATCTGGAAATCTCTGAAGTGACTAAAATGGCAATAGTTTTGATAAATTTTCTTTTATTCTTATTATCCAGATAAATGACTTTGCTTAGTTTGTCCCTTCTTAGCATTTGCTACTGTTATTAATATTGTTTTTAATAATATTTTTAACCCAACCATCTGTCAGAAATAGTATTAACAAAGAGACATTGCATTTCTGTAAAATATCTACCTCAAAGGCTGATAGCTGAGTCTGAATATTTGTAGATAGACAATAGTTTGAATCCCAATTTCTTATTCATCTCAAATCTTAAAGCTATCAGATGTCTTTCTAAAATCTTTGCAAGCAACCTGATCACTGCAATCTGAAATAGCAGTAACAAAATGCAAGCTTTCAGTACTGTGAACTGAAAGATAGCTGATACTTTGCCAAAATCTGTCTCTTCAACAATTGAGGAAGCAAAATAATGGAACATTAAACTAGCTGGCGTGCAATTACAAGATGTTTTCTTTTTTTCATATGTACCTTGATTGATGTAGTGTATTCTTCCTCTGAAAAGTAATAATCCTCATCTGGACAGTATGCATACATACTTTGGTCAAAGAGTATAGCTCTTTCATCGAATTGAAAAAATTCTGACTACAGTGTAAAAAAAGTTGAGAAACATTAAAAAAATAGCCTATTGACCTCAATTCCATTTAAAATAGAAAAGAAAGTATAGAACTGTTAAGAATGTAAGAAATGATGTGGAGAAAATGACACCTTACAACAAACGAACAATCAAACTCGTATCTAATTTGCAATATGGATCCACAGTAAATACAGGAGGGTTTGAAAACTGCAGCATTATAGTAGTACGTGGCTGTTTTCTGTTCTTTTGATGCTGACTCTGCCTCCTCTAACTGATTTGTTTTTATGTTAAAGATTAAGTATGACTTCTTGTATGAAAAGGAGCATGTCTGCTGTCTGGAAGAGTGGGCCAGCCCTGCGCACCAGAAAATCTATACCACGTTCATCCTTGTCATCCTGTTCCTCCTGCCTCTTATGCTGATGCTTATCCTGTACACTAAAATCGGTTATGAACTTTGGATAAAGAAAAGAGTGGGGGACTGCTCAGTGTTTCGAACTATTCACGGAAAAGAAATGTCAAAAATAGCCAGGTCTGTTTAATGAAGCAGTCGCCTCCGTTTAAAATACTTTTAATTAGTCGTGCTTGAGGGGGAAGTTGCTAGAGCTCTCCCGATTCTTGGGAACTTTAGCCCAAGTGCCATTTGTAATTCATGTTCAGAGAATGGGCTGACGTTCAACTTTGGAGATTTTAGGAATAGCAGGTATTTAGACAATTTGGAAAACTGTTGAATTTTCATCTATATGTCAAGATGACATGCTAGGAAGAGCTGTGGTGTTCTCCTCTCTACCACTCGGCAGTCACATGGTGCAGATAAGTATCCTTACGCCTAAGGCTTCCGCTTTCCTCATGTGTGACAGGGAGCATAATAAATATCCATCCTCAGATGATGCTGAAATACATGAAATCTGTATGAAAATTCTTTGGTGACCAGAGTATGCTATTTACTTTATTATTATCTATACTATCATAATAAGGGCTTTCTTTTCTGATTATATTCATTAATAAAAATTTTAAAACACAATTTACTGATATAGTACTTGTATTCCATATCATTTATTTTATAATCTACATGGAACAGCTATTAAAAACAAAAACAAAAATCTTAGAAGTTTAATGGTTAGATGAAATTCTATCATTCCTTCAAGTGTGCAGCGACCTCTAGCGTCCAGTTTGTATGAAGAAATCCTCCCTGTCAGTGTCCAGGGCTGGATCTTCAGCTCTTTGGGACTTATTGCTGATTTCACTCTCCACTTCACTTCCTCAGAAGAGTGTTCTTCAACATAAAAATGAATAAGAGCTTAAACACTTGACTTTAGCTGCCTAACTTTAAGTTCAAACTAGCCCTTACAGTTTAAATCCCTTATTAGTCATCTGACTTTGCAAGTTACTCAACCTTCTCCGTGCCTCAGTTTCTGCATCTGTCAAATGGCTTACTGAGAAGATTAATGACATAACCCATGCCAAGCATCTAGCAGAGTGTTAGATCTATAATGAGCATCCTTCATAATTGTGTTTATAAGATGAGAGATTTGGGAATGAGGGCAATAGCAATGGGAAGAGATGATAAACAGCCCACAATTAACCTATCATGAACTTTATTAATATTTGAAAAGTTATGGTTGAGAGACTTAGGCTCAAACTTTATTTAATAGCTTTGATATCAATTTGACAAATTTGCCAAGGAGAAGTTAACTAATGCGATGTGTCCTTGTGGGTCCAGGAAGAAGAAGCGAGCTGTCATTATGATGGTGACAGTGGTGGCTCTCTTTGCTCTATGCTGGGCACCTTTCCACATCGTGCACATGATGAGTGAATACAGTGAGTGCTTTTCATTCTCATTTGTTAGAAGTTCTAGTTCATTTCTTGCTAGACTAGACCATGAATCGTTGAAAAATTTGTTGCTATTCCCATGGGTAATCAAATATCAAACATTTAATGGGTTTCTCTCGTATTTTCAAGATTACCAGATCATTACATGGTGGGTTAATTATGTACAATTTTGAACAAACCTTTAATAATCGCAGAAGGGACAGAAACATTTTTGAGAGTCTTTTTTCGTGCTCTGTCCCCTGTTCTCCCTAAACCATTCAAACATGGAGGAGGTGTGACGGCCTATGAGCATTCTCTGTTTAGATCTAGAATCCTGACTTGAACCACATGAATTTGATAACACCTAGGATTTCAGCCAGACCCCCGGTGTATTACCTGTGATAATCTGAGACTTAACATGATTCTCAGATACAGATTGTATTTCTATAACACAAGTGAACATTTGAATGGTAACTGCTGCTTCCCAGTTTACATGACATTTGGAATCAAGTCAAAATGCGGTAAGTTCCTTAATATGAGCTGGGCACCAGGCTAAGCTTGTAAGCCAAGATTCTCTAAGAATGGGAACTCATCACAGAGCTCATTTTTCTTCAGACATCAGATGGCTCTTCCCAAAATTGCCTTGAGTATTTTTCACACCTTTAACCACTTGTACAAGTGTAAGTGTTTGGTAAAGATATATGATAAACAGAAATTTTATTTTATGCTCGTGAAGACATAATACATTTAGACTATTACTTTTTATTTCAGGCAATTTTGAAAAGGAATATGATGATGTCACAATCAAGATGATTTTTGCTATCGTGCAAATAATTGGATTTTCCAATTCCATCTGTAACCCCATTGTTTATGCATTTATGAATGAAAACTTCAAAAAAAATTTTTTGTCTGCAGTTTGTTATTGCATAGTAAAAGAAACCTTATCTCCAGCACGAAGGCATGGAAATTCAGGAATTACAATGATGCAGAAGAAAGCAGTGTTTTCCCAGAGAGAGAACCCAGTGGAGGAGACAAAAGGAGAAGCATTCAGTGATGGCAACATTGAAGTCAAATTGTGTGAACAATCAGAGGAGAAAAAAATACATCAAATAACATCTTGCCCTGTTCAATTCTGAACTTTCTGAAAATTCTGCTTTAGGTGGTGGCCGCTAATTATAACAATGTCTGCATAATTAGGACTGTTTGTAGCTTAATTGGAAGAGAAAATTATTTTGAGCAAAGGTGGAAGACTTTTTTTTTTATTCTCAGAATGAGGAAAAGAAGGAAAGAAATCATTTTCTTCATAAAAATATAACATTATACATGAAAACACAATTTTGAAAAATTAGTAAACTATCCTTGTAGATTATTTAAAAAAAACTTGTATAGAAATAAATGTTTTTGGCTGGTAATTTTTCCCCTAATGCAGTCAATGTAATGTGACTTTCTATGTATTGCTAAATGAGCTGAGGAAATAACTTAAAAATTATGCCTTCTTTTTTGAGTAAGTTAATGGTTGAACACAGTAATGTAATTTTCAGTGCTGTTGAAGCTTGGTAATACAGTCTCTTACAAATGAGGTCTGTCCAATAATCATCAAGTCAAAGAAGATGGCGAAGCCGCAAAATGACCAATGAATGTGATTCAGAGGCAGGTGCCCGGGTGTGAGCTTCTTCTAGCCCTACCAGCTACCACTGCTGTGATGACTGGCAAGCCACTGAACCTCTTTAAGCCTCTGTTTCTTCCTGTGTATACTGGTGAGGTACCTCTTCTTCACAGGGTCACTGCCAGAAAACGAGATGTGAGCAGGAAAGCCCTTTGTACTGTACAGCACCCTCAGGTTCTGAAGCATCATGGCAGCCCCCATGTTCCAGGCCTCCCCTTTCTGCTCCCTTTTGCTTCCTGAGAGTTGCCCTCAACCCTGCCAGCTTTCCACCCATGCCTGTTTTGTAGCTGTTTTCTCTAATCAAAAGAAGGATGTTTCTGGGATCCTCATTTATAGGCTGGCTGTAATATATGTAAGCCAGTCTAACTATCTCAAATATTTTTATTTTTAAATCCCTTACTTTAGTAGTGGGATGAATGACTGGTTGTTATATAAAAGGACTTTTAGATGTAGCTAGCAGATGAGAGCATTAACTCCAAGCCCATGATTTTACTGTGCCCAAGACTGACCCCCGAGAGAGCAAGGCTAGGAAGGATGGAGTTCCCCACTCATATTCCTTACCTTACCTCAATCTCCCTTAAACATAACCTCTCTTCTTTCCAATCTTCTCCTCTTACCTTCAAATATCATGGAACCAGTGACCACATCCCAGTGCCCTGTCACTTCCCCTTTAACAACTGTGATTCCCAAAGTCCATTCACAGCCTCTTGCCTAAAGTGTTTCTTTCGCCTCCAGTTTTGCAGCACTTATTCTTTCTGCCAGGAAATAGAGAAAGGAAGAGAAGCTCAAGAATTATCAGGGTATTATTTCACTTGTAAAGCTTTAAGGTTTGGCAACCAGAGAACTCAGGCTATTCGGATCTTTCAAAATGTAGACATTTAACTTTTTAGGTGTGTCAGGATAAAATGGATACAGCAACACAACTGAAACAGTGTGTGGTATTAAGAAAAAATGGCAATATGACACAGAAAATTAACAAAGTCAAGAGAAGACAACTGATGATTTGGTTTGTGTTGAAATGGACTTACTATGGATTATGTGTGTGTGCCATTCTCCTGTTATGACTAGCTATCTTGTAGCAAAACAGTAATTATCATTAAATCATTAAACCATTAAAAATGAATCATATTCACTGATTTTGGTTATCCTTATTTAATCAGCAGATATCCATATGACTCTTCCTAAATTTGATGTACATATGTTCCCAATATAACTTACTGAAGATGGGATCAATCAACACTATTACTGACCATTTAATTATTAAGGTTAGAGATTTTTAAAATTCCTAAACATTGCAGAGATTGATCAAAAAACATCTGGCTGCACCTGGGTGGCTCCATCTGTTAAGCATCCAACTCCTGGTTTCGGCTCAGGTCATGGTATCTCAGTTTGTGAGTTCTAGCTCTGGGTCAGGCTTTGCGCTGGAGCCTGTTAGGATTCTCTCTCTCCCTCTCTCTCTCTCTCTCTCTCTGCCCCTCCCCTGCTCTCTCTGTCTCTCCAAATAAATAAGTAAACCTTAAAAAAAATAAAAAATAAAAACATATAGATATTAAACAATTTAAATAATTACTGTAAAATGTCCAGACATCCGTGAAAGATTTTTTACCCCTCACATTGCATTCATGCCATTTCAGAAATAAAAAATAGAGCAGTTTTGTTTTTGGTCCTTTAAGCATGTAATCTTTTTATTCTGTTATAAGAGTTTGGAAGAGAAAACTGGTTCAATCCATTATTGGGAAACTATTATAATTAGTCAAAGAAGCTCCAGTCTGGACACTGAGCGCTGACGATAGTGTAACACAGCTTATGAGCCCATACAGAGTTCACCTTGGATTTGCAAAAGGAGCCCTGGTTCTGAGCTTTCTTCTGGTTTCCTCTGACTTCCCTGCCCCCTGAGTCTCTTAGGCCTTTTGTCCTCCACCCAGGCATCTGCTTTCTCCCCTTTTTTTTCTTTGCCCTAGGCTGTCACTCATTTTATTCCATCTGATTTCCCCTGAATTTGTGCTTGAAGTGAGAATTGACAAAGTCTCTTTGGATCCAGAAGGGAGGGTTGTGGAGGGGTACAGAAGGCTAGTCATTAAAACCATTCATTAGCATTTGGGTAAAATGTCTATGAAATCAGTGAAAAGATATGCATCACTGCTTAGACCTCTAAGCCTTTTATTTCATTAGGGATCATTATGCCAAAAAGAGCTGTGTCTTTTCTTGTACTCTACAAACAAAACACAACAAGAAAAACTAAAACCAAAACAAAACAAAAAATACACATCTCTCTTTTCTTAGTTTCTTATGGATCAGGACATCAGCATTTTGCATACTCGTCTGACTAATTTCTAAGCCTAAAAATGTTTTAAAAAATTTAATGTTTTTATTTATTTTTGAGAGAGAGACAGAGCTAGTGGGAGAGGGGCAGGGGGGGGGGGGAGATACAGAATCTGAAGCAGGCTCCAGGCTCTGAGCTGTCAGCACAGAGCCCAATGCAGGGCTCAAACTCACAGACTGTAAGATCATGACCTGAGCCAAAGTCAGGAGCTCAACTGACTGAGCCACCCACATGCCCCAAGTCCAAAAATGTTTCAAAAAGAAGAACCAAGAGGGGCGCCTGGGTGGCGCAGTTGGTTGGGCATCCGACTTCAGCCAGGTCACGATCTCGCGGTCCGTGAGTTCGAGCCCCGCGTCGGGCTCTGGGCTGATGGCTCGGAGCCTGGAGCCTGTTTCCGATTCTGTGTCTCCCTCTCTCTGCCCCTCCCCCGTTCATGCTCTGTCTCTCTCTGTCCCAAAAATAAATAAACGTTGAAAAAAATTTAAAAAAAAGAAGAACCAAGTTGCAGGGCTTATACTACCTTATCCGCAGACCTATTATAAATTGCAATAATCAAAAATTACAAAAATCAAAATTATAATAATCAAAAGAGTGTGGCACTGGCACTGCAAAAGAACAGTTACCCGAAGTAGATGCACAAGTATATGGTCAACTTATTTTGACAAAAGTGGTAACATAATTCAATGGGTAAAGGAAAACCTTTCAAACAAATGGTTCTGAAACAATTGGATGTCCATATACCGAAAATGGGAACTTAGGCCTTATACTACATACAAAAATTAACTTAAAATGCATCATATTCTTAAATATAAGAATAAGAATAAGAATATTCTATAAAACTTCTAGAATAAAACTCAGAATAAAATCTTTGTAGCCTGGATTAGGCAAGGCAAAGATTTTGTGGACAGGGCACTGAAAGCAAAGCAGGAAGCCTAAAAGAAAGAATTGATAAAATAAACTTCAACCAAAAAAAAAAAAAAAAAAAAAAGAAGAAGAAGAAAGAAAGAAAAGAAAAGAAAAGAAAAAAGAAAAGACCTATACATGAATGAATGTTCATAGCAGCTTAATTCAAAATAACCAAAAATTGCAAATAACCCAAACATTTAGCAACCAATGAATAAATAAGCAAATTTTGTTGAGGCTATCTAATTGAATATGACTCTGCAATAAAAGGAATTAACTACTGATACATGCAACAAGGATCCATTTCAAAAGTATTATGCTAAGTAAGAGAAGCAAAACAGAAAAGACTATATACTCTATGACTTAATTTACCTGAGTTGTAGAAAAGACAAAACTCTAGGAATAGCAAACAGGCAAGTGGTACTAGAGGCTAGCTAAATTTAGGCAACTGAATGTAGAGGGCATGAGAGACATCTTTGGATGATAGAAATGTTCTATATCTTGATTCTGGTCGTGGTTATGTGACTTTATACATACATATATTTTATTTATTGCCATGTTTATTGCCATGTGTGTCAGGTGAAGTTATGGTAATAAAATGTGAAAATCACACATTCAAGAATTTTCTTCTAATACTCAACCTGACTGTCTCCATTCCACATATGGTCTGTAAAAATACAATTCCTTTCTTCATCACTCCATAAAGAGTTGTTTTTACATTCTCAGTTCATCAAAGTAGCCTTAACATGATTTTCTGCTTTATAGCTACCAAATCAACCAGGAGCCATTTAATTCCATTATCTTTCAGACTAGCAGGCTCTTAAATACAATCTTGAGAAGTTAATTGCTATGAGCAGAGAGTCAAAAAGCAGTTCAACTACATTTCAAATGGAGTAGCTGTAGGTTTTATGGGCCATGCAGGAGCTCTTGAAATGTTGAAACAAAACCAGACCCAACTCATGAAAAAGTGTAGATTGGCTGCACTTTTTAGATGTTGTTCTCATTCAACAATATTCAACAATATATTTGGAGTTCCTACTATGTGTAAAACCTAGACACCCTGTTTTCATTTCAGGATCAAGAAAATCCTAAAAAAAAAAAAAAAAAAAAAAAAAAAAGAAAAAAAAAAAAAAAAAAAAGAAAGAAAAAGGAGAAGGAGAAG
The DNA here is from genome assembly GCF_007474595.2 of Lynx canadensis. NCBI lineage: Eukaryota > Metazoa > Chordata > Mammalia > Carnivora > Felidae > Lynx > Lynx canadensis. The sequence continues at coordinate 103,521,617 of NC_044306.2, forward strand.
GAGAAAAATCCTTTTTACTCTGAACCAGATAAGGCTAAAGAGGGTTGGTTGGCAAATGAGAGAATAGGGGAAAGTCATAAAATCAGGTGAATCTGTATGTGTGTATATATATATATATATATATATATTTTAATTTTTTTAATGTTTATTTATTTTTGAGACAGAGAGAGACAGAGCATGAACGAGGGAGGGTCAGAGAGAGAGGGAGACACAGAATCTGAAGCAGGTTCCAGGCTCTGAGCTATCAGCACAGCATCTGACGCGGGGCTCAAACTCATGGAGATCATGACCTGAGCTGAAGTCGGTTGCTTAACCGACTGAGCCACCCAGGCGCCCCGAATCTGTATATTTTAAAACCGTACATAAATTTACTGGCTTATATCTCAGGCCCTATGTTTTCTTGTTCACTCAAAGTTTGTTTTCTAGAACGGAGATTATGATCCATCTATGAAAGAAGAAATCAGAAAGAAATGAGATAAAATGACATAAAAATGCTCCAATTTATATCTTTAGAATCCTGAGAAGACAGGAGTAAATGAAATATAGGTCCAACTCTACAGGTTTCTTTTTTTTTTTAATGTTTATTTATTTTTGAGAGAGAGAGAGAGTGTGTGTATCTGAGTAGGGGAGGTGCAGAGAGAGAGGGAGACAGAGGTTACAAAAGAAAAACAAAACCGGAGGCATCACAATTCCAGACTTTAAGCTGGATTACAAAGCTGTAATCATCAAGATAGTATGGTATTGGCACAAAAACAGACACATAGATCAATGGAATAGAATAGAAATCCCAGAAATGGACCCACAGCTGTAAGGCCAATTCATCTTCAACAAAGCAGGAAAGAGTATCCAATGGAAAAAAGAATCTTTTCAGAAAATGGTGCTGGGAAAACTGGAGCGACATATAGAAGAATGAAATTGGAACATTCCTACACCATAGACAAAAACAAATTGAAAATGGATGAAAGACCTAAATACCTAAATGTGAGACAGGAAAAGAGGATAAAGATCCTAGAGGATAAAACAGGCAGCAACCTCTTTGACCTTGGCTGCAGCAACTTCTTACCTGACACGTCTCCGGAAGCAAGGGAAATAAAAGCAAAAATGAACTATTGGGATCTCATTAAGATAAAAGCTTCTGCACAGAAAAGGAAACAATCATTTCTGCCTTCTTAAAGTCTTGTTAGACATTTTAGAACATCCTACAAAATGAAGGAATAAGACTATGATAGAGATAGAAAACTGAGTCTAGAATAACGAAATAATTCAAGATAATAAAAGAGGGCTGAGAAATAAATTTAATTAGTACTATTCTCAAGGAGATTTAAGAAAACTGTTTTTATAAAAACATAAATAAAGCATGCTACAAAATGGGGAAAAACGGGTTAATGAAACTCTGAGAAATTAAAAATACGTTGCTGAAATTAAAAATAGACTATGTACTCATCTTTATCCCCCATATATTTAAGAAAAGCCCCAACATTTTCCTTCAAAAGCATTTCCTAAAGTATGTTTATATAGCAAACCTCTTGAGGCTATGTTTATTATCTGGAGTGTTGTCTGGAGACAGATGGCACATTCAAACGGAGTAATTTGAGGTGTAATTAATAAAGGGACGATTTACAAAGGAGTGAGCAGGGTACAGAAAAGCAGAAGGGTTAGTGCAGTATCAGCTGTTCATTATAGCAAGGCACAGTTCCCATCCCTAGGCCTGAAGGGGAGCCAAGAAGATGGAGGAAGATGAACAGGAGGAAGACGAAGAAGAGCAGGAGGAGAAAAGGAAGAAACTGAGGGAGAGAGACAGTGAAAGATCTGTGTGTAAGGGGCTACCTATTGGAGCTGTGACTGTGGATGGAGGCATGATGAGCCAGCCCATGCTACTCCTCGTGGTGGGTGCCATGGGCACTAATGCACTGACCTGACCCCTAGCTCCCTCTAATCTGCAAATGGTCTCCATTCCCCAGACACAGCCTAGCAGCAAGGGAGCCCTTTGATCCAGGCACAGAGCACAGTGATGCAGGGTGCATGGTTCTGGGTGGACAAACAGAAAATATCCAGTACATGTATGCATGAACACCTTTAGTCCTGCATTCATACTTAATGATGGATTAGCTAGATATTAAAGTCTAAGTTCTAAATTCATTTCATTCATTACATCTAAATCTGTGAAGTTTTGTTTGATATCAATGTGGCTCTTTTTTGTCTGTGTTTGTTTTTAATATAATTTATTGACAAATTGGTTTCCACACAACACCCAGTGCTCAACGTAGCTCTTTAGAATTCTGATGTCAGTCTGAGATATCCTCTTTCTCTTTGATACCTTTTAAAACTTGTTCTTTGAATTAGAGCCTATAAAATTTTACCACCTTGTGTTTAGATGTGTATTTTTTTTCTTTGATACTCTGAGTACTTTTAGTCTGAGGTTTCTAATCTTTATTTTTGAAAACCTCTGGTTATTATTTCTTCAAATATTTCCTTCCCTCTCTTTATTTTTTCTTCTGGAATTTCTTTTCTGTAGATTTTATATATCCACTTCCACTCCCCATTTCACTCAATTTTTCATTAATGATTTTTTTTCATCCCTTTAAACTTCCTTGATGTCTTCTGGGAGAGTTTCTTAATTTGATATTCTTGCTCAACAATTTGTTTGTTTTCTCTACTCTGCCTTTTGATCCTGACTTACAATATTTTTATTTCAAATTTTATATTTTCATACTGAATATATCCATTTGATTTTTCATTGTAACTGTTAGTTTTTTTCTCATATCACTGGAATCCTCCTTAATATTAAAAAAAAAAAAATTGAGTGTGCCTGGGTGGCTCAGTAAGTTAAGCAGCTGACTCTTGGTCTCAGCTCAGTTCATGATCTCATGGTTGTAAGACTGAACTCCAAATTGAGCTCCCCACTGAGCATAAAGCCTGCTTGGGATTCTCTCTCTCTCTCTCTCTCTCTCTCTCTCTCTCTCTCTCTCTCCCTCCCCACTTATCCTCCCCTCCCAAATAAATAAATAACATTTAAAAAAATAATTGAAGTATAGTTGAGCTCCTTAACATTTCTATCTTTTTAAGTTTGTTTATTTAAGGAGAGAGAATGCAATCAGGGAAGAGTCAGAGAGAGAGGGAGAGAGAGAATCCCAAGCAGGCTTTCTGCTGTTAGCACAGAGCCTCACATGAGCTCAGTCTCACAAATTGTGAGATCATGACCTGATTCAAAATCAGGAGTTGGATGCTTAACTGACTGAACCACCCAGACACCTCTTAACATTTCTTGAAGGATATTTATTATGCTTATTTTGAGTTCTTGATCTCCTCATTCCACTTATTTTGCATGGCTACATAGATTATTTATTCTATCACTGTCCTTTAATATCAGTTATGCTTTTCAGATGTCTCCTTAATTTACTCTGTGAGTTCATATTTCTCTTAAAAAATAGAGATCTTGGCTTACTATATAAATGGGGACTTAAAGAAAGAGAGGCTACATCCAGATGCTGCCCTTTTAGTGAGTTTACAGAAAGAGAGGATGTCCCTCAGGATGCAGAGTTGCCAGCACCCCAATTTAGACTACTATCATCGTTTACTCCTATCTCCCTCAGGTAATCCTGGTCATTTTATTATGATGTTAACTGAATTCCTTTTTCCAATGAAGATGAAGTCATCACATTTTTATTCTAGCCATTTATCTATCCATCTAATATATATTTGTTGAGTGACTTCTATATGCCAACCTTGCATTTGCAAGATAGTTAGCTCTAGTTATTAGTTATTAGTCCATTGAATAGGCTGTATCTTTGGAGAAAACTAACTGATCACCTTGAAAACAGGTATATACATATCACTTTACTAATAACCATTTTCCAAACCTTTAAGTATGTGGTAAAGCAAAAATTTTTTAAATGTGCAACAACTAAAATATTTATACCTGTAAAAGAATTATTTATACTTACAAATGCAGCCTTCTTAAAGTGCAAATTCTGAAACACTATAATAGGGGTTATCTTATGATTTCTGTGTTGATGTTTATTGTTACTCAAGAAGGCAGAATATGCATATGAAAAGACAGCAGTAGACAACAAAACTGTGTCAAATGAGATTCAAATATTACTGTGGAAATTTAGAGAAGGTCCTGGAATAGTCAAGGAGACAGTGAGGCAGCAATAGCTGCAATTTGAAGTGTTTGGACAAGTTGTGAGGTTAAAATAGTCTGGGGAAGAAAGGATGTTCTAGATAAGAGAAGTAGCGCAAATAAAGATTCATAGAGGTGCTGAGGGAGAATTCTGTTGAAAATGTAATAAGATTTGTTTTAAAGCAAAGACATCTCCTATGAGTAGGGAATAGTGGTTGGAGTGTTAGATTGTATGGAAATGGTCCAGAATAGTCAACTATGGGAAATGTGTCAGTAAGGGAGGATTGAAAGGATTTCTGAGTTAGCAGGTGGACCAGATAAAAGTTAGGTTTCACAAGTTATTGGTCAATCAAAGCAGCATGGTCTTATAAAATTTTCTAATAATGCCAAAGAATAAGTGGGGTTGTCTGGGAAATTCAGATCAGCGAATAAGGTGATCACAAAAAGAACACTAAAGGGTATTTTCTTGAAAATATAACAGCTGTTCTATTTTTAATAACAGAAAAAAAATGATTAAGAAAGCAAAAGAAAACAGTAAGGAGGAAGAGAACTGATTTTGACAGGAATGAGTAGATATGAAAGGTCTTCTCTCTGTCATCAGACACAGATAATAGGAGTAGATACAGAAGGAAGGTGGGAAATGTGCAGTGTGGCACAGAAAACACTGGTAGGTGGACTTCTGTGAGTAGATGAGATTTCAGACTGTCTGATATCATTACTCTGGTTGAAAATTTGATGTGAGGGGCGCCTGGGTGGCTCAGTCGGTTAGGCGTCCCACTTCAGCTCGGGTCACAATCTCGCAGTCCGTGAGTTCGAGCCCCGCGTCGGGCTCTGGGCTGATGGCTCAGAGCCTGGAGCCTGCTTCCGATTCTGTGTCTCCCTCTCTCTCTGCCCCTCCCCCGTTCATGCTGTGTCTCTCTCTGTCTCAAAAATAAATAAAAAAGTTAAAAAAAATTGAAAATTTGATGTTAGTGAACATCTGTACACCACCTCTCCCTCATCACCTCCCTGGGTGGGAAAAGAGGAGGGTGTTTTTCTCTTTTGAGGCTCTGACCTCGCTAGTAATAAGGTCCTCTGAGAATGGAATCTCACTGAGGCTTTCAACATTCTGTAGGAGACATGGAAGCTCTTAAATATTTCCCAAGAACTGATTGAAGCTTTGTGTTTCCGTGGTTTTAGATGACATCCTTATCCTTAGCTGGTCTTTCATCAAAACATGCCTATGTCATAAGACGGATAAGATAAAAACATATAGTTAAAATACATCCAAGAAGTTACTACTTACTGGGGGGAGAGAAGCAACTAAAAGCACATATTTTTGTTTCCTGTGTCATCTTCCTATGGGGAGGACAAAACGTTTTTTTCTGTAGGTCTCCCTGAAGAGTTTGGCCTAATCAATTTGTTTCCCAACTCTTAAGGCACTTCTTGCCTGTGACACATGTCTCTGACAGTCAGTCCTGTACTGCCTTTTGTTGTCTTAGATCTTGTTTTGATCTTGTTTTGGGGTCCTCATGTAACGCAAATATATACAGACAGATTTCTATAAAAGTGAGGGATGAGTGAACTGTTCACTGTTTTTGCCCATTCTGGGGACCAGAATCTGAATATATGTTGGCAGTATTTTTCAGCAAATCACCAAATTTTCAGTAAGACAACAGTAACTCTGTCCAGGGTGGATAAAGAAACACATTCTGTGCTGTACCATGTTGCTCTGGCCTCCTAGTCTCATCCACTGAGGCTTCCTCATCTTGTTGGGGGCCCAAACTTATAGGTTTGAGGCTTTGTTTTATCTTACTTGTTCTAAATATTGAGTTCTATATTTTAATAAACCTGCCACCTTCACCATTGAAAAAATGTGGTGTATGCTATAGTTCTTTCTCTCTCGCTCTACAAGCTTTCTGTAGATACCAGTATTTTTCTGCCCTGGTAGCAACAATAATCAAAAAGTGTAAAGGTCTTGTAGTGGGAATCCGTTGGTTTGTTGTTTTTGCTGGACTGAAAACATTCATCCTTTTTATGGTAAAAAATTCCTTTGGGGAATCACCCCTTTCTCATATTAGACTACAGTGTTGGACTGGAATTATCTCTACTTGCAACTCCAGAATGTTCCATGATTAGTATAGGCCACGGTGATTGGTTTAAGGATGAGCACATGGCCCAATTTTAGCCAACAAGAATCAGGCCTAAGACATTTTTGCCAATTTTGAAATAGAAACACTTTTACTTTCTTGTTGGATTCAAGACAAGTGCTGCTGCACCCATCTTTTGAATAATGCCAAATAGTGACTTAATAACAAGGCTTCCACTGAGGAGGTGAGGCACAAAATGGAAAGTAGAAACCAGGCCTTGGATCAAGCTTCACTAAGGGAAATCAGCTCCTGGGATGCTGAAATTTGTGTTCATAAATTCAATTTTGATGAAGCCTCTTGGAATTTCTTTTTGTTACTTATAACTGAAAAGATATAAGGCATTGAATGAATAAAGCCTCTTTAAACATCTGTGTGCAGGTTTTTGTGCGGACATAAGTGTTCAAAAACAACTGAATGAATATGTTACTGACTGCTTGGAGTTCAAAATGAAAATGCATCCTGATTTGCTAATACCTTGATATTTTCTCTGTGTTTATTCATTCATTTATCCGACACATTTATTGAGACATATTCTGTATCATTTCTGTATCAGAAATTTTGTTAGATTCTGAGAATAAAGTGGTAAGCTAAATGAGATATGGTTTCTGATCAGTGGAGGGTAATGATATCTACTGGGAAAGCTGGATATTATTAAGAGACACACATCAAAATCAGGATGGGAAGAATTAAAGAGATTGAAGAGATGCTTCATAGGTGAAATAGACAGGATTTGCTAGTGCATGGGCTTTGGGGAGTGGGTAGAGGGAGAGATCTCAGGTTCCCATGTAATGTAAGGTTAGATGGTCATATCATTTACTTAAATTCATATTTAATTATTTCATGCTCAATATTTTATGAATTACATTTATGTTTTATCTTGTCAGCTCCCAGGAGCTGAATTGGTTCAGGTAAGTCCTAATCTTTCTGAATCTCACCTTTCTTATTTATAGGACAAGGTAAGGATATAAAGATTCAATGAGATTGTGGTCGTTGAAACTTTAAACCTAAAATTCAGAAATGTAAAGAATACCTTATTACTTTATTAAAAATTAATAACATTATTCTAACCATAGTCTATATTTTACTGTGTTGGTTGGAAATCTGGTTGAAGAATTGAGTCACTGGTTCTAACCTCCTTCTGCAAATATTACATTTATTTATAATTTGCTGTTACAGAAATGTGTACCTTACTGTGTAGGTTTAATTTAAATGCCTACACAAGTAGAACTAAGTTTTTCTAAGAACATGATTTCTAAAACAAATTTTAAAAACTAGACACATAATTAAATGAAAATAAAAGAGGCATACTATAAGCTTTCTTTTGGTAGAAAGAAAAGAGAATTGGACTTCATAGTAAAAATAAAGCAATTTAGGTAAATGGCTAATTTAAATTGGAATAATCCAAGCCAATTTTTATCTCCAATAGCTGTTTTGGGTTATTTATCTGGTGATTACCTTACTTTTACAGATCATTGAGAGTATAAAACTCAAGACCTAAAAGGAAAGTAATTATTCTTATTTTGCTCACTAAAATTGAAGTATTACTTGTCTCATGATATCAATCTATATTGTCTTACATCTGGAAAAAATACAATGGTACAGATAGCAAATGGATAAAGCCATTTATATTTGGCATTAGAATGCAAGTATATTAAAATTACAATTGTACTCCATCTTGGAATTTTTATCCCTCTACCAAAACTGTGCAGTTGTCTTTTATATATACTCATTAATTTATTATGTATTATTAAATACCTGTAGTGGCTAATACACTGGGCATGCAACACAATAAATGCTCACTCTGGGGGCTTACAGTCTGTATTAGTGTAGGAAAGGGAGAAAAAGATTCAAGTAAAATGGACAAGTTGAAAAAAACAAAACTCTACTGAGAAATCAGCTGTTTTGGAATCAGAGGAGGGGGGGTATGCTACAGATGGTGGTGAAAAGGAATCAGGAATAAGCCATGATAGAACTGACCATAAATTGAAAGGAGAAAAAGGCCTTAAATCACCCAACATCTTTTCTGAAAGTATTTAATGATTTTAATCAGAAGCTGATTTATGGGATATTGAGTTTTATGCCCTGAACATTTTTCTAGATGTGTTGTGTTTGTGTGTGTGTGTGTGTGTTATTATTGTTGTTTTTTTATCTTCTAGAAATTTCAATTATATTTTTTAATTCTATTCAAGATTTTTCTGAAGTATTTTCCCCTTATGTTTTATACATGATTGTTTGATCTTCAAATTAAAATGGACACTTATCCAATTGGGATTTCTTGGATCACTTCTTTCCTGCTCACATCTTAGTATGTAGCCTTTCTTGTATTTTCTGTAATTCTAGTAAAATGTAATGAATAAGTATATATAAGTAATTATAATATATAATTATAATAATATAATACATAAATATAAGTAATAAAACAGTATATCATGCTGTTGTGAGGATTAAGAAAACATCTATGTAAATGCACCAACACTGTGATGCATATGAAAACATTTATTCATTCCACTTATAGTAGTTTCCTTCCTTTCTCATCTTACCTCTGAAATTTTTTTGAGAACTCACTTATTCCAAGATATTGATTCTGGGAACTGAAAAATTTGAAATACTTAACTTCTTTCTGTCGGAGAAGGGGAAGAAACTCATTAAAGAAGCATGTAGAGAATTAGATTTGGTTCATTTTCATTAAAAAAAAGATTATTTTAGCAAAATAAAAATTGCCTTTGCTCTTAAGACACGTAGATTTTTTTTTTTTGCAATGCATCTGACATAGCATAAAATTTACTACTTAAAAGTATGAAACTCAGGAGTTTCCAGTGTATTCACAAATTTGTGCAACTATCACCACTGTCTAATTTCAGAATATTTCCATTACAACAAATCAAAACCTTATATTCATTAGCAGTCACTCTCTACTATTCCCTTCTCTGGAAGCCACCAATCTACTTTCTGTCCCTATGGGTTTCCCTATTCTGGCACCTACTTACGTATTCTGCCTATTCTTAACAAAATAGAATAATTATAACAATATACTGCAATAAAGGCTAAATGAAAGTGGCTTCTCTCAAAATATCTTATTGTACTATACTCAGCCTACTTTTGATGATGTGATGTGATGAAATGCCTCTGGGATAAGATGAAATGAGGTGAATGAAATAGGCATTGTGACATAGTGTTAGGCTACTACTGACCTTTTGAAGGAAAATCGTATGCTTCCAGGCCCCTGTTGACCACAGGTAACTGCAACCAAGGAAAACAAAACTGTAGATAAGGGGGAGGGACTACTGTAATGTTTATTATGTTGTCATATGTACCAATAGTGCATTCCTTTTTATGGATAAACAATATCCCATTGAATGGACCTACCACTTCTTATGAATTCATCAGTTGATGAACATTTTCTTCTACATTTTGTCTATTATGAATAATGCTGCTATGAAGATTCATGTGTAAGTTTTTGTCTGACAATATATTTTTAACTCTACTGTCTATATACCTAGGATGTAATTGCTGGATCATAAGGTAACTCTATGCTTAACTTTTTGAGGAACTGTCAAAATGTTTTTCACAGGAAGTATACATTTTACCCTCCCCAAATCAATGTTCAAGAGTTCAAATTTCTCCACAATCTCTCCACACTTGTTATGCTCCAATTTTTTGATCATAGAAATCTCAGTGAATGTGACATGATATTTTATTGTGGTCTTGATTTGCACATCACTAATGATGTGGTTCTTTTCATGTGTTTGTTGTCCATTTTTATATCACTATTGGAGAAATGTTGATTCAAATCATTTTTCCATTTTTTAATTGGATTATTTAGGTTTTTAGTTGAAAGAGCTCTTTATATATTTGGATACTAGCTCCTTAACAGATTTATCATTTGAAAATATTTCCACCAATTCTGTGGGTTATCTTTTCACTTTCTTAATAGTGTCCTTTGATATATAAAAAATTTAAAATTTAATGAAGTCCAACTTACCTATATTTTCTTCACTTGCTTGTGTTTCATGTCATGTCTGAGAAAAACATACCTAATCCAAGGTAACAAAGATTTAGATGTATATTTTCTTCTAAGAGTTTTATTTTCTCTTTAGATGCAATATCTATCTCCAGTGATATCTTTTCAAAGGTGTTCTTTGTTCCTTTCAGCTTTTATATATTTTTAGAACCTTTTTTTAAAAAATCTGGTTATTTTTGAGAGAGAGAGAGAGAGAAAGAGAGAGAAAACATGAGTGGGGGAGGGACAGAGAGAGAGGAAGACAGAGGATCCCAAGCAGCAGGCTCCCTGCTGACAGCAGAGAGCCCCATGTGGGGCTGGAACTCAGGAACTGTGAGATCATGACCTGAGCCCAAGTTAAAACTTAACAGACTGAGCCACCCAGGTGCCCCTATTTTTAGAACCTTTCTATTGTACTCTTCTTCACATAATTCACGTTTGCATAACTGCTAGTATTGGCATTTTTGTTCTCTGAGTTAAAGTTTATTTTAATTTCCTCTCTACACCACCATTACACATTTCTGAGATAAAAAGTACTTACATTTTCCAAGTATTTGAAAGAAGAACACCTACATTTAAAATGTCTGGAACTATAATGATATAGTGCTATAGCAACAAACATTTACTTGAAGCCATAAGGAGAAGAAACAATTTATATGACATGAGAGGAAGCCATAATTAAAAAAAAAAAAAAACACACATAATCTTTACTCAAATCAGGAGGAAAAATAGCCAAGTGAGAATCCTGAATGAAGAGTAATTTTCAACAACTTTTCCCTTTTGACTTAAATCCATTTGTATTATGGTATAAAATAGGAGACTCTTGGATTTGAAAAACAATCCTCTATTGCGATTCTAAGAAAACATTGTAAACATCTTTTTCTTGCTGTCTTCATTCTACCAGAATACCTAATCTGCATTGCACATTCGTTCCATAGAAAGTGTCTTGTTTTCTAATTTCATCAACCTATGCCCAAATCTGTTTGAATGAAATCTCTTGGCACTTCTATTATAAACTTTTTATTGGAGTATAATATATATAGAGAGAAAAGTACACAAACCATAAACATAGAGCTCAAAAAATGGAAGCAATTTTAGCATTTTTTCTCTACTGACACCAATGTTGGCTTTACTATATATTGTGCTCCACATTTCCTTACTGAGTGAAATCCCAGCTTATTCCATTGGAAATAGTTGTTCAAATAGCATATATTTAAATACCTTAGATTTCCAGAGAGATACGTTACTATATTAGAACCTTTGAAAAATTAGAAAATATTTAATAGTTTATCATTTTCAGAGCACGGGGTGGTTGATCTGGCAACCACATACATGTGTTGTGCTACGTGTGTTATGACTGAATCCTCCTGGGAAAGTGGAGGTCAAAGCTTAGTGAGGTTACTAGAGGTAGAGCAGGACCAGACCTAAATCTAAAGTCTGCACTCTTCATGTGCCAGGGTGCCCAACAGTGGCACGTAAGATGAATTTTTGGTGGCATTCAGTTGAACATTTTGAAACTTAATGTCCTGTGTTTATTTTATATGCCCTAGAAAAAAATATAATAGTTATAACAAGGTGATAAGTTCTCAAAGAAGAGTTTAGTGAATCACAGAAAAAACTCTGAGGCTGCAATCCTATGAGGCTGGTACTGAAGACTGGATCACTACCTCCATTCCCACCTGCATGAAATGGACCTTATGGCACACTACAGTCTGGGAAGAGAAAAAACTACATCTCCTAGATGCCTTTAGAGGTCAGGCTTCCCTGGGATCTAGCATCAGCCTGGGATCTAGGAGGCACACCCTACTGCATCTATGTATTTATCGTCATAACTGTCCCTTATCATTATTTGAGGGCATAGATGGAACTTACATAGAGGCCCCACTTCTGCTGTTTTTGCCGCCTCTGCAGAGAAATACAGCCATGGGAGCGACTGGTTTTCTGTGGAAGCAGCAGAGGCGTTGCCTTGACTCAACTTCTGTTACTAATCTTTTTCAGTCCCATGTCATCATGTAGAGTTAGGGGTTGGTTGAAGGCAACAGAACACCCTTTAGTCAATTTATGTCAAAGAGGTTAAACAGAAGTTTTGTGGTGACTCCCAATAATTTTGGAAGGGCTGGAGGAGCAAGCTCTAGACTGAGTTTGCAGGAATTACTCTCAAAGTGTAACTGGCCTGACGAGAAGCCACTTTCTCTGCTACAGTCTGGAAGATAAGGAATCAAGGACTACCACCACACTTGTTGGCTTCAAGAATCCATCTCGTTTATCATGATTCACTCACTACATGGATCATGATTTGTTCATTCCAAATTTATTATTTTCTCTATTTATGTTATATCTCTTCCCTTTTCACATTTTAAATAAAACAATTTGTTGATAATGAAAAATGCAGAGCTGTATTTAATGTAAATATAACCTAAACTGACCAAGTGCATATAGAAAATACACTGTAAAATACTATAGTTAAAAAAAAAAATGTTATTCTGCTCTTTCCACCAAATCTGACCTCCATCTTTGAGGCATTTGTTATTTTTTTCACATTGTTCTGCAGGTGGCGCCATTGCTGCACACTGTCAGGTCAGTTGCATAAGAATTGGCCTTCAAGAAGGCTCAGAACAGGTTAATTTTAAAGATCCTCTGGAACTCCAGCACATGGTTGGGTCAGAGCTAAGTATTTTCAGGTTTGGTCTGTGGTTAAATGTTGGCGAGTTGCCTCTACTGTCTGGAAAGTAAAGGTAAAAACGGGTTTGGCAGTCCTAATCCACAAGTGGGTTTGTCAGCAAGAGACAAGGTGCAGTGCCTTAACCTTTAGTAGGATGCTTTTGACAGCCCAGTTTGTGTATTATTTTTCTTCTTTCAGAGCTCATCTGGGCTGGTATAAAAATATGCCATCCTGCTCAAGAGGTCATCTTAGTCTGTGGGAAGGTGGGCTAGGAGTTGCCTGGAAGAGGAAGCCATGACACTGTTGCATTTTCAAATTCATGCTTTGTCCTCCTCTTGCCCTGACACTCTTTCTTGCTTTAATGAGAAAACATTGATTCTGTCTCTTTCTGATTTTTGCTTTATGAAATAAATCATTCCTTCAAAACTTTATTTTTGGAACAAAAAGTAGAATATGAATGTGAGTGATAAAGCCCAAATAAAGATAAATGCTGAGGCTCATTAACCTATTCAAAAGCCGGACAATGTAACTGAAGAGGAACCTTAGCTACTGTGATTTCTTTCAACTTTTAAAATCTTCTAGCAAATTTGAAAATGGGTGGAAGAATAATAATTCCTAGAAAACTCCAGTTACTTAGAATTCTATTCGAGCCACTTATTTGTGAAAAGAATACAGTTGCATTAATAACACTATCAAACAGACATGCTTGGTAAAGATTCACCTAACCATGACTCTGTGGGTGAGCTCTTTTGAGGGAAGTCCCTTGTATTCTTAGCACTATAATCTGCTATGGGTTTCACAGAATATAGTTTGTACAGCATACATACATTTTTAGTAGGTAGAGATTTTTGTTTGTTTGTACTTAAAAAAAAAAAAGCATAGCCTGGAAGAGTGATTTCCATATCTTAGAACAAATATTTCCTGAGCTCCACCTAAATGGATTACAATGCATTAGGTCTGAGGCAAAACTTGATAATCTGTATTTCTAAATGCTTTATAAATCACTCCAAGAATTTGGCAATTCTTGGAAGCCTGGCTTGTAAAGAAGGAATAAGAAAATTGATGTTGGAAACCAGAAAAAATATGGCTATACTCCCAGGACTTGTGCTACAATTTGAATATCAGTACACTTATAAAACTGGAAATTAATAAAAAGATGGGCTGAAGGTGAGAAGTGAAAATTTGGATTTTGAAACCCTGAAATCTAAATCCCTTTACTGCCTTCTGATGACACCTTGATCAAAATTACTTTTACTCTCAAATTCACTTTAATACTTTAAGAGTAGAATCATACTCACTGTCTGATGGTATCTAATAGTGGAATAGAACTCATTTTTGGCAAAAAATATATATATATATATAATAATAATAATCTTTGTGTTGGCCCAATTCTTTAGAAGCTGGTCTTTGGCCATTGGGCATGCTGCACCCTTACGTGTCTTGGTGTTATAAATTTTCTATTACATAAAGCGTCAAGCGAACGGAGAAGGTAGCATAATCTAATACACACCCGTATGTAATTTAAATTGACTAATAGAGAACCATAGTCCCAAGTTGTGAGCATACGGATATGGAGTGGGAAAGAAAATGGAGACTGTAGTAAGGTACATGTTGTTTCTAAAGCATATTAAAATAACATGAAAAACCCAATGTAGAAGCTCTTAGTTCAAATAGTTCAACCTTGTATTTAAAAAACAAAAGTTAAGGGGTGCTTGGGTAGTTCAGTCCATTAAGCATCCGACTTTGGCTCAGGTTATCATTTCCCGGTTTGTGAGCTCAAGCCCCACATGGGGTTTTGTGCTGTCAGCTCAGAGCCTGGAGCCTGCTCACTCTCTGAATTTATCTCTCTCTCAAAAATAAATAAACATTAAAAATTTTTTTAATAAATAAAAATAGAAGTTAGGGGCACCTGGGTGGCTGAGCCACTTAAGCATCCAACTTTGGCTCAGGTCATGATCCCCTAGTTCATGGGTTCGTGCCCCACATCAGGCTCTATGCTGACAGCTCAGAGCCTGAAACTGCTTCAGTTTTTGCGTCTCCCTCTCTCTCTGTGCCTCCCTGACTTGTGCTCTTTCACACTCTCAAAAATAATAAACATTTAAAAAACTTTTAAATTCCTAGCAGTGCTATTGCTGGGTCATAGGGTAGGTCTATTTTTAATTTTCTGAGGAACCTCCACACCGCTTTCCAGAGCGGCTGCACCAATTTGCATTCCCACCAACAGTGCAAGAGGGTTCCCGTTTCTCCACATCCTCTCCAGCATCTATAGTCTCCTGATTTGTTCATTTTGGCCACTCTGACTGGCTTGAGGTGATACCTGAGTGTGGTTTTGATTTGTATTTCCCTGATAAGGAGCGACGTTGAACATCTTTTCATGTGCCTGTTGGCCATCTGTATGTCTTCTTTAGAGAAGTGTCTATTCATGTTTTCTGCCCATTTCTTCACTGGGTTATTTGTTGCATAGGGGCACTTGTACCCCAATGTTCATAGAAGCACTCTCAACAATAGCCAAATTATGGAAAGAGCCTAAATGTCCATCAACTGATGAATGGATAAAGAAATTGTGGTTTATATACACAATGGAATACTACGTGGCAATGAGAAAAAATGAAATATGGCCTTTTGTAGCAACGTGGATGGAACTGGAGAGTGTAATGCTAAGTGAAATAAGCCATACAGAGAAAGACAGATACCATATGGTTTCACTCTTATGTGGATCCTGAGAAACTTAACAGGAACGCATGGGGGAGGGGAAGGAAAAAAAAAAAAAAAAAGAGGTTAGAGTGGGAGAGAGCCAAAGCATAAGAGACTGTTAAAAACTGAGAACAAACTGAGGGTTGATGGGGGGTGGGAGGGAGGGGAGGGTGGGTGATGGGTATTGAGGAGGGCACCTTTTGGGATGAGCACTGGGTGTTGTATGGAAACCAATTTGTCAATAAATTTCATATATATAAAAAAAAACTTTTAAAAAATTTTTTAAAAAAGTCACAGTCATGTCATCCTTTTATTCTTTACTGACTAAGGATAGTACTTATTTTTGCATTAATTTTTTTTTTGAGAGAGAGAGATAGCATGTGAATGAGGGAGAGGGGCAGAAGGAGAGAGAGAATCCTAAGCAGGCTCCACGCTGAGCCCCAACACAGGGCTAGATCTCATGATAGAGAGGTCGTGACCTGAGCGGAAATCAAGAGTCTAGGACTTAACTGACTGAGCCACCCAGGCACCCTTTAATAAACCACATTTTATTATTAATTTTATTAGTAGCTTTATGCTATACATTTTTGCATCACTAGTGTAGATATTACCTTAGAAATACAAAACATAACCATGACTACGGTCTGCTTTTACTATGTCCTAAATACTGTAAGGAGAATATAATAGTTTAACTCCACTTATTCCCTTACCATTATTTTTTTGCTATTGTCACATTTTTTTTTTTCCTTCTGAATAAGTTATAAACTCTTCAGCTTCTGTTCCTGGACTTCTGTGTTTTCATCTGGGGCCATTATCTTTTGAGATGGAAAACAACTTTTAGTATTACTGCTATTATAGATCTACTAGCAACAATTCTTTCAACGTTGGTTATATGAAAGTTTTTATTTCTTCTTCATTTTTCAAAGGATATTTTCACTCTGCCTAGAGTCCTAGGTTAGAAGGTTTTGTTTTGTTTTTCTCATTCAGTTTTTTAACAGTATCTTTTAGCATATAGTTTTTGACTAGTATTTCTATGAAGGTAATGTGGGCTTTTTCTCTGTTTTAAGGGTTTTTCTTATTATTAGTTTTAAAATAATAAGAGTTGAACTTTTCTTTGTATTTACCTTGCTTAGAATCCATTGAATTTCTTGAATCTGTGGGGTATTTATCATCGGATTTGAAAAGTTTGGGCCATTACTTCTTCAAATAGTTCTCTTGTGTCAATGTCTCTCTTCTCCTTTTGAGACTCCAGTTATGTGTATGTTAGACATTTTAATCATATCTCATCTCTCTTATATGTTGCATTTGGTTTCTTCCATTCTCTTTTGGTGACTGTGCCTCCTGAATACTGTCTATTGAGCCATTTTGAGTCTACAAACCTTGTCTTGTGTATTCAACCTGCTCTTAAACTTATCAAAAGATTTCTTAATTTCAAATTCTGCTTTTTACATTTCTAGAATGCTTGATTCGTTTTTGCAGACTCTAATTCTGTATTGCAATCCTCTGGTTTTTCATCCATTTTGTCTATATTTACCTCAACTTTCTTTAACTTGTTAATCATGGTTACTTAAAGTCCTGTTACCCACAACTTCTGGATTCTCTCTCAGCTTATACTATCTGGTGACTTTATCTCATGTCCTCTTTAGATCCACCACTTTATTTTGTGTTTTTATAGTATTTCAGATTCTCTTTTGTTTCTGAGATCATTTATTTCTTCTGAGTCTGTGCATCAACCAGTTCATTTGGGATTTTTTTAACGTATATTTATTTTTGAGACAGAGAGAGACAGAGCATGAATGGGGGAGGGTCAGAGAGAGGGAGACACAGAATCCGAAACAGGCTCTAGGCTCTGAACTGTTAGCACAGAGCCCGACGCGGGGCTCGAACTCACAGACTGCGAGATCATGACCTGAGTTGAAGTCGGCCGCTTAACCGACTGAGCCACCCAGGCTCCCCTCATTTGGGATTTTTAATAGTACTTCTTATTCTATCCTGCTTTTTATACCATTTATTTCTTATGCGGCCTGTGTTGGAAGATAACTTTCAACGGCAGAAAATTCAAAATTCTTTCTATTTGTAAGTTGTTGAAAAGTCACACCTTGAGAATAGTGTTTTGAGAAAATTTCTGTGTTCTGGTCACTGTACAGAAGCATGAAATGCTGGAATCTAAGGACTGTTCTTGCTTAATATGTTCTACAAAATGCTATCTGCAGCTTTTTAGTCCAGAGTAGCTTCATTTTTCCTGACTATATTTCTCTCTGTGACATTGTTATTAGTGGCAAGAAGAGTATTTATTTTAATTTTTACTTTCAAAAGGGGAAAGAAAAGTTTCTAGATTCGTTCCAGTATGAAAAGGGTTCTCTTTTTCCTTTGAAAATTATAGCTCACATATAATCCATTTTCCTTCCCAAATCATCAATTCCACTTCTCATGTTCCAAATATTGTTATTTTATTTAACTACTTCATAGCCATGTGAGCTACACAAATATTATTTATGCATAGACTAATGCCAGAATGGTTTAATTAGCTATAAATTTATTTTCCTCCTAAAAATCAAACATACTACATGTGTTTTGTACTTGAAGAGCCTCAATCAAACATTGGAGACCCACTTAATTGTAGTGAAGGAAGGGAAATTAATTTAGGGCATTTAATCCCTGAGCCCATTTTTAAATAACATCATACATTTTAAAGTAGACTCATTTTATTTGTTTTCTAACATATTTTATAAAACCTTTATTATCAGGAATAATGAATAAAAGAATACATTTTCACTAAACAGACATTCTTTCTTCTATTAGGGTCACCATGACCTAAAAGCATTATTTTGAACTTCTGGAAGAAATATCCCCAGATTTATTTGTCCTTAATAACCCTTTTACAGCACATATAATAATAAAAGTTTAGTAAGATTATGATTCCATTAGATTTTACATGTGTATGTGTGTGTGTGTTTGTGTGTGTGTCTGTGTGTGCGTGTGTGTGTATTCCAGGCAAGCAAGATTTATAAGCAAATTTTAAATAAATTTGCAGAAATTATTTATTCATCTCCCTCAGGTTATAAAGGAAGACTGATTTTGTTTTGTTTTGCTTTGCTATTGAAAAAATACGGCACACCTTGTTGAACAATAGACAAAAGACATAGCTTGTTGAACCCGATTTGTTCTTGTAGAAGGAAAAATCAGAGACAGCAGTGTCAAGTCAGCCTCAGACCCATGTAGGGGATTTTTCTGAGGGTTTCCAGTAATACCCACCCACCTTCTTAAACTCTGGTTCTCTGCCTTGACATATAAGCCTCAATACACACAATTTTCCTCTGATTGGTATTTCAGTCATCAGATTCAGATTCACAAAATTTTTAACTAGCAACCTTTCTGCTATCATCCAATGGTGTTTATAGAGAAAACCTTTAATATGTCCTGCCTATTATTACTCCATTTATCTACCCTCTGACTACCAAAAATAATTTTAATTTCCACACACAGTAATCCACACTCATGAAAATACTTCCCAGCATGGGAGCAGAGAATCATTAGGATATTTCGTTGAAAAATCCATGAAGAAATTGTTAGTACTTATCATTGATAGGTAGATTGAGCCTCCTACAAATATGATCCCACAATGTCTCTCTAGCACACCTGATGCAGAGGTGCTGTGGATTGAATGAGGTACGGCATATAAAGTGTTTAGTGTGAGGTCCTACATTCAGGAAACTCCAGCAATTTTAGTTATTATTACTATTACTATTAATATTAGACAGTAGTGCTTTTGCCAGCTCAGCATGTAGCCATTTCTCTCTTGACATTGGTGTGTCCCAGAATGTTTGTAAATAAAACATGGGCCATTATCAGAAAGTCATCTTTTCTCCAAAAGGTGGCTAAGTTGCACACCATCATTCAGTCATATCATAGTTAAGCCAAGTCTGTACTCTCGAATACTTGGTTTACCCTTGTTGAAACGAAAGCTTTAAATTTGTCTTTTCAAGTGAATGCCTTATTTTTGTGACAAAGGTGGAACTGGCTCTTAAGTTCATCATCACGTGGAAATACATTAAGAGTGAATTACATGGATAAATGTGTAACTCCTGGATTAAACATGAATTCCCCACGACCTATCTATCAGCCTGTATAAACCTCCATAGACAACCTGCTCAGATGTGTGTGTGGGTATGTATAAGATTGCAAGGTTGCAATACATGTTTGTATTATAGCAGGAAAATTGCTTTCTAATCTTCTCATGAAGAGATTCAACTGAATGGTTTATTGTGTTTAACCAATTCTCTACTGTTCCAAGTTTCAGCTTGTAATGCCTTATAGTATTGAAGAAATTTAGCAAGGCTCATTTTACTCATTTTCTTTCTATCAGAAGCCAAATGTGCTTTAGAAATATGAGTGACTATATCATTTGTTAAGTTCAACGTGTAATTAAGTGGGCCACTTTAAGCAACATGCAAAGATAAGAAAATAGGATTTTAGCCACACATCTGCAGCACACCTACACAATGCAAAACTAGGTAGGTTGTATAATTTATTATCTAAATCAGGTGACTTTAGAGAATGAAAAGTTGCTCTGTTCATAATGACAACATGAGAATAGGTATGAACAGAGACTGTCCCCGGTTAAATAGGATGTATGGCCACTCTAACTGTAACCCTCCTAGGAGCTTGGAATAATACTGGAAAACATGAGTTTTGTTTTCTTGTAAACTCTCCCACAGGTCTGTATCATGCCTGGCCAAACTGTAGCTCTAACAGTTAGGTGATGACCTTTGATATTAGTGGATAAGTACATATAGATAATAAAGATAATAAACCTTACAGAGGAGGTGAACAAATTTACCAGCAGACTGGGGACAAGGGAATGATGCCTGAGCATCTACTGCAGGAACTATGTCAGAATGTCTGAGCCTGCCCAGGACTGAGTCTGCCAGGTATTTCCATATTGGGGTCCAGTTCACATTTCCTAGGTATTCTGGGGTCCTGGCCTCAGTTTCAGGCCCATCTATGCACCCATCAAGACTGAAGGTGGAACTAGGTCTGTCAGGGCTATGGACAAAAATGAAGGCCTGAAGAATCATGGCCTGAATGTGAAACAGAAGTACATACAGAAGTTGTAGAATAAAAATCAGTCAGCAGAAAGAACCTCAGGAAACCCTGGGTTTACAAAATCAACATCCAGGGATACAGAAAAAGTTTTCAAACTGAAGGAAACCTTCAGCCTCAGATTATTTTATACATCCAAGGGATTAGCTTGAGCCTCAGAGGAGCCCAGACCTAGGTGGTGCTTTTGTTTAATGAGACCGAAAGGTAGGATGAAGGAGAGATAGGAAGTTAAACATCTCAGCTGGGGTGAAAGGAACTCAGACAGTCTGAGTTTTAAGTCTTTCATTCAAAGATGCAGTGAGAGAGTGTGACTGCATCTGTAAATGGTTCCTGGTATGTTAAGGCCTATATTTCTGTACAGATAAAAATACAAGGGAGAATAGCAACAAGTAGACAGTGAAAAAGCGTGGGTTTCAACATTGAATATTTCCATGTGTCTGAAAATATGGAAGAAACCCCTCATTTCTCTTTCTCAGCTCTAGGGAGCAAATAGCCCCAAAAGATTAAGGGCCACAGAGGTCCTGATAGCTGTGTGTTTGTAAGTCTTACTCAGAGAATGAGAGGAAGATGGGTTTAGGAACGTCAGAGAATGACTAAAAACATTAACAAAGCTTCTGGGACTTTACTCTTCCAGGAAAATTCATAGAACCATGAGATCGGAGAACCAGAAAGGAGCCTAGAGACCAGTGATCCAGATCCCCTCGCTTGATAGATGAAGCTAATGAGACCCCACTTTGTTAGTAAGTTGTCTGGAGTTGTCATACAGCCAGACAGTGGCAGAACTAGTGTTGAATCTCAGTGCTCCTGACTCCCTGTTCAAGGCAGTGGAGGGAGGGTAAGAAGGAACTGTTTAGGGGGGAAAAGAATTTGAAATCTAAAACATGGGAGGTAGTGAGGTAAACTTAAAAAATGGATTTTCAGATTTGGAACATGCAGTTAGAAAAAAGCATAGAAATGGAAGTAAGCATGTAATCAGAAAGTAAGGGTGGTGCCTTGGCTGGAAGGAGCAGGTAATAGTGAGAATAAGGAAGCCAATATTAAGGAAAATTTCTTTTTTTTATTTTCTTTTTTATTTTTTAAAATTTACATTCAAGTTAGTTAGCATATAGTGCAACAACGATTTCAAAGGAAAATTTCTAAAGGCAACAAACACATGTCACCTGCCACCAATTAGGGTCATTGTTGCTATGCACAATATAATGCACAAATAATCGTCACCCAGATTATTTCTTTGACAATGATATTTTAGAGGAACTTCCCTGACACTCTGTTTCCCAACACCAATGACATTTTCTTTTGTGTACTCTATAAATATTTTGTAGATTAGTCAAAATGGTTTGTCATGGTATCCATAAACTGAGGGGGTGGGACTATGGCAAAGATTCTGATCTGGACTCCAAACTTTATGTACAAATTTTCCAGAATCAAAATACCTGGTTCATGGACCCAGATGCAAGCTGGTATATTGCTTACGTGTCTCACCATTTGGCTGTAATGAGATATCCATGATGTTCACTATCATTCCTGGAATACGCATCTCCTTACACTTCAAACACTCTTTGAAGGCTAGGATTAGATTTGTCAACCTCTGCAGGTACCTTGCCTACCACATGCCTGGAACATAGGTGGTGCTCAGTAGATATTTTTTAAGTCCATGAAGGATAGATGAGTGAATAGCTGTCACTAATAACATGACCTAGTGAGGTTGAATTGCCTGGAGCATCTCAATCAAAGAGAACTTGTTACTTATTACATACAAGAAGCCCTGATAAAATGTGATAACCAGGCAATTACTGGAGCATGTCCACCCCCCAAAGAATTTTCCAAACCTGTGAGCTTTTTTCATGACTCAACTCTTCTACACTTTGTAATAACCAAATACAGAAATGAAGGCCATATAGATCTGTGTTTAATCTATTCCATTGACCTTGTTTCACTCGTCAATCAACCAAAGTCAATGAAAACTGCCTGAAGGAGCTAAATTTTAGTGAAACAAAATTTTAGATAAAAATCTGACAATGTAGCTAGTGGATCGGGGTTTCTGTTTTTCACATTGCTGAAGGTAAAAGTCACAGCAGCAGGGAGCCCATGTCACTAAGGAGCAATCAGCCACAGCCCTAAAGTTCCCCTACTAACAGAGCTGCAGGTGGCCTGGAGCCAGCACAGACTGCCCTAGCCAGGCTCTGTCAACCTCACCAGGCTTCCTCCCTGTCTGCAGTATCAGTCCCACAAATGAGAACTGTAATGTCAGTTTCCATCAGAAAAGTAGCTGAAGACTATTTTTAAAAGGCTTCTGCATGCACTGTTTTGACTGATGAACAGTGGAACTGGTAGATATCCTTTTCTTCCTAGTACAGCTAGCCCCTTTGCAAATAGGATGCATCGGAGAGGGAAGGAAATTTAGAAGCATATGAAGTAAACAGTGGCCAATCATGAGGCCTCATGCCCCCCCCCCATAACCTTCACTGGGGGGAAAATGGGCACATCAATTAAGCAACTAGGACATTTTTGGAGGCAGATTCAGTTACCTGAGAAGAGTCAATCCCTTTAAGAGAGCATAGAAACAGCTCTTTGGGTATTTTCAGAGCAGTGTACCAGAGATGCAGGTTAACTCAGGTGTTCAAGAAAAATGTAATTTCCTCCTTGTCAGAACTCACTTGATCTTCCTCAAGAGATCCTGCTCCTCTGAGTAGGAGGAAAAAAGTATTTAGTACAACTTGGAAAACCAAGTTTGATCTAATAATATAAATATTCTCTTGAGTAACGCTCAGTGTTTCAGGAATTGCCTCCTTCCTCACCCCAGGGCTCTAGACAGGTAGACTCCAATGGAGAGACAGAGACTCCCCAGCAGTGTGTGGTGGGGAGTGAAGAGTTTGCATAGCCTCACAGTGACAGAGAAGAGGGGGGTCTTGGGGATCCCTGCATAGGTCACTGAGGATCCCTCAGCTCTTCTGTTGCCATACAATGCTCCTTGCATCTGATTAGTGTACAACCGATTGGCGTATAAAGCTGAATTTTTCAGCAAATGTACTCAGCTTTCTCAGGGCCCCTTCTTGTGCACTTGGCAGTACCTTGGCTCTTACCAGATCCATTTCTGTCCCTGAGTTTGAGCTCCAACTCAGCTTGTGGCCTTGGATCCAGGGTCATTTTGCCTGTGCAGCTGTGACACTCTTCTTTCACCTAAGCTGATCGACCTGGACCACGGCCTACTGTCCATGTCCGTCTGCGGGAACTCAAGATGTTTCTAATACATTTGTGCCACAAAGAGTTTAATGGGGACTCTGGAAAGTTGTATTCAGAACTTCCACTCTGGCCATGTGGCCACGCAGTTCATCGATCCCAAAGCAAGAAAGGTGCAAAAGTCTCTGTTGGTGGTGGTGACAGCAGCGGCCGCAGCGGTGCTGCTGGTGGTGGTGGTGGTGTGTGTGTGTGTGTGTGTGTGTGTTGTGCATTGCCTTCAAATTATTTATCATGCCTTCTACGTTCAAAACTTTTGCTCAGAGACAGGTGTCTACCTGTTTTGTCTTCTATGTCCACCCTCCTCCCACAAGCCAGCAAAATGAAAAGAGGCAGACCTTCCCATTCTTCTTCTCAGGTAAGGAATTCCCTTACAATAAACTTAAGGATTAGATCTACCAGACCAAGATTTTGATATGTTTAATAAATAGGTTAGAATAAGTTAGAACATCTTTTAGTATTTTGAAAAGGCTGCTTCAGTACTATTGTCTTGCTGGAGCCTAGAGAAATCTACCTGTGAGAGGTAATGTTGATGGTAGACCTCCTATTCTTGGAGGGACTCAGCCAAGGGACTTCCAGGGAGCAGGATTCACAGGAGGAAATGAAACACATCAGTCTGTTTTACTCCAAATACTATCCCCACTGTGGGAGGGGGGGTGGCTGCTGGATCTGTTCTGTTCCCCACTTCCCTCTCTAGAGGGCTCATGTGCCCTCTAACAGCCTCTAGGTTACCCCCTCTTCTTTCCCTGGCCCCCCTTAAGCCTCGAAGCCCCCGTAAACCTGACCTCAGCCATTAATGTAAGGAATGAGGAGAAGAGCATGTCAATGGGAAGTATAAATGAGTGTGCAGTTTTCCAAGACAACCTCAGCACTATCTTAACTGTGTTTAACGAGAAAGGTACACAGACAGCACTATTCTTGAGAGCCCTTCCTTCTATAGTAAATTCATGCTTTGTCTTCATGCAAGTGAAAACAGAAAAGAATCTTTCCATACTTCTCTTACCTCTGTCATCAAACCAGGAATGTGATATTAAAAACTGATTTCATACTTATGTTCAGAAATTCCAGTGCTTTTTGTGCAGTTTGACAGAGAGGCATGGTATACCAATACCAATAAAAACAAGAATTACAATTCTCCTAAGTGAATGGAGTGAGGACTTCAAGACTCACAGACAAAGAGCTCTTTGAAGCAGAGTCCTCATTTATATATGTTGTGACAAATTTAAAACTCAGAATTGAGGCAAAAATTACATTTTAATTTCACACTGTTAAAACCAGAACAGTCCTTGCCAGGTCCAACTCACCCTAACAGATTTTATTTTTTGCTCTTTAGTATTTTATAGTCTTCTAATTCTCATGCTTTTGTGGTGCAGTAAAGACTAAATGAGAAGCAGTAGGGAAGAATCAGAACCATCTTGCATTTTAAAAGGTGGCTCTTAAGGGGCACCTGGGTGGCTCAGGCGGTTAACCATCCCATATTTGATTTTGGCTCAGGTCATGCTCTCACTGTGAGATCCAGCCATGCATTGGGCTCTGCACTGACAGTGTGGTGCCTGCTTGGGATTCTCTCTCTCTCTCTCTCTCTCTCTCTCTCTCTCTCTCTCTCCCTCTTTCTCTTTTTGCTCCTCCCCCACTTATGCTCTCATGCTGTCTCTCAAAATAAATAAAATAAACATTTTGTTAAATATGGCTGTTAAAAATAACCTTTAGAGAAGATCTAGCAGCTACCTATTAGCTCCCTGACCAGGATGTACCAAGTCATTTTGTCTAGAACTTCGTTAATGGAGGGTGGAGAGGAGGAAGAGGTGAGAATATTCTAAATGGCCAATACTCCTTGCCCTTGGAGGATATGATTCAGAGTCAGACTGTTTTGACTTTTGAGTAATTTTGTTTTGTTTTGTTTTGTTTTTGTTTTTTTACAGGAAATCTTTTTTTTTTTTTTTTTTTTTTTAAGTAACCTCCACATTCAACATGGGGTTTGAACTCACAATCCCAACTGAGATCAAGAGTCACATGCTCTACTGACTGAGCCAACCAAGTGCCCCTAGTTTTGTTTTTTAAATATAGACCTGCCCTTTGGTGTGCAGAGCTTAGAAAAGGGCTAGATAAATTTGCATCCGGAGCCCAAAAGTCTTCTTGGAAGGAAAAGAGCCATCTGCTCCTAACAATTAGAAGTTAGGGAAATAGGGCATGGTGGAATGATGTGGCCCTTCCTAGAACCTGAAGGCACAAAAGAACATCTTTTCATCCTTCAGGGAAAGAGTAATGATGTAAGCTGGTGACCCAAAAGTTATGACCTGGGGCTGATTCTTGCACAAGGCTTGCTCCATATAGGAAGGCCCTCTGCTAGAGTACAGTGCTTGAGAACAAAGACCGAGCTTGTAGGCCTGATCTTGGAGCCTGGCAGAGCACCATCGAGGCTTGGACAGGGACCTGGGCCAGTATGGACATCCTGCGCTAATGCAATCACAGCCACCAGAACATGCAGGATCCAAGTAGCCATGCAACAGCAACCGCCTGGTGTTTGGAAGAAAAGCTCTTTCTCGATGGTGTAAGTCCCTGGGAGCAAATGAAAGGAAACTTGATGACCTGTACATACCTAAGAGGTATGAACACATTTGTATTCTGACCTGGGGAATGAGTACACTTAGGTTACAAATTAAGCCATAATCAAGATTTAGTGAACTGCTATATTCCTGCCCCACATTTAGGTGCTTAGGCATAGAAAGTAGTTTACAGCATGGCACCTATCTGCAAGGAGTTACTGCTGAATGTTAGAGAGGTAGTTGCGTCAGAGAATAAGAGAGTGTATTGAAAGCATTAATTGTGCATAAATAATGACACATATACAACATTTACTAGTTACCAGATGCTGCTCTTGATGCTTCACATGTTTAAACTTGACACTAATCCCGTTATTTCCATTTCACAGGTGAAGACAGTAAACACAAAGAATTTCAGTAATTTGCCAAAGGTCCCACAGCAGTATGCGGAGAAGCCAAGACTGGAAATCCATAGTCCGGTTTCAGAGTCTGTGCTCCTAAGTAACTATGCCACATGGCCACCATGCATGAGGTCACGGGAGCTCAGAGTAAACAATAGCAAAACTTAGGTAGTGTAGATAAATGCACAAGACTAATTTAACATGGAGAATAAAAGCAAAAGTTACATTTTACAGAGCAGCAAAGTAAAGAGATGTATTAAGAGCACGTGTGTTTAAGCAAAGTTAGATTGATTTCTTTAAACTACAGCGATAAGATAAAGAACTTTTAAAGAAGCCATCAAGATGTTGAACACTATGTTCACCTTCTCAGAGGATTACCACAGGAGCTTAATTTCATTTTCATACATCTAGCTTATCTTTTTATCTTCATGTTTGTATTCATTCAGCAAATATTTAATAAGCACTGGAGATTCAATAATGAATACGATATATTCCCTTCCTTCAAGGAACTTACAGGTAAACAGGGATGATAAATAATCAAGTAAAATGATCAAAATAGTGTGAAAAGTGCTGTGCTACAGAGGCAAATATGGAGAGCTGTGGGCACCCAAGGTGGGGAATGGCTAACTCCTGGTGCGAATCAGGAAGGGGTGCATAAGAAGGGGTCATTTGAGCTTATGGGAGAAAGGGTAGTGTGTGGAGGACAAAGGAAGCAGCACATTTAAAGTCCTGGCAAGAGAAAGCATTTTAGGAATTAAAGTTATTTAGTATGTCTGGAAAAATTAACTTTATGTGGGAAATGGCTTGGCAGGCATGGTATCTAACGAGACAAGAGACACCTTTGAGTTGTATCATGAGGGTCTTACCGATTGTATTGTGAGGACAAGGGGGAATTGTGGAAAGGCTTAAAGCAGGGATATAACAAAATTTGATCTATATTAAAGAGAACAACCCTAGTAGCAGCATAGACAAGGTTGGAGGCTGCTGAGACTGGGGATGATTCCAATGAAATCAGATTCAGTGAAATTAAAGTGGAAATCAGATCCAGGAGGGTTGAGATATGAATGATTGGTGAGGAAGTAAACACTAAAAGCAAGCAAACTCTTGCTAGAAATTTGGAAATTTAGGGGATACTAAGCTAGTTTTTTTTTTCTTCAATAGGAAAGATTAAAAACTTAACCCCAAAGAAAAATGGGACTTTGTTAAGCAATCTGAACCCTTACTCTGAGTTCTTTCTTGACTTCTAGGGAAACTAATTCTGTGGGGAAAACTTTTCAGACTTAAAAATGGTAGTAAAAAAAAAATACTTAAACCTTGACTGAAAGGATTACAGTAAGTTAATTCTCTCCTACTCTTATCCTTTCCTTCTTGGACCTGAGATAGAGTGAAAATAAGTCTTGTCAAGAAAAAAATAACTTAGAGGAATTTGATGTTTTAATCTTTAGTTTCTTGTTGATTCAAAAATCTTTCCCCCATCTTGCACAGTCCACTTTAGTTTAATGAAATATAACAAGTGATGCCGTGGTATAAAGCAGAAATCATAATTAATATTCACAAGAAAGCGTTGAGCAAACATTGGTAATTACATCCATGAATAATACATTATGGACTATTAAAAATACAAAATATAATTTTAATTAAAATGAAGTTTTACAAATTTATTTAATCCCATCTTACAAATAAACACCATACAATTTTTCAGAATCATTTTTGTTGCATTATGTACAAAGACATGTAATCAATGTCCCTTTTTTTTCCCCCAGCAGGCTGATTTTTATTTAAAAAGTAGCTACTTCCTCATTTAAGAAGCTACACAAAATATTCTCAGAAATCTGGTCTGAAGACTATTTTTCATTTGAGGATTCATCCTCCTAACGGCCCTCACCATATTTTTCCTGTAGGAGAGCTTCCTTCCCTCCCTCAGTGAGTCCACCCATGTCTGGATTAAACCAGTCTTGAGTATTTACTCCACACAAGCACACTGTCCCAACAGTCTTTGCCTCAGATATCTTTATTTTATACTTTCAAAAACAGATGTGTAATAAAAGACCTTCCTTTCTTTATGGACTTGATTTAATGATCTACAACGTGTTTTTCTTTTTGTAGTCAGGGGTTTACACAATCCATTTATACTGATCTTTATACTCCTTTATGTTCCTTTGCTCAAAGTAGGCAGGGACAAAATTAAATAATTAATTCAATAACTATAATGTATGCCAAGGCCTGTGATAAACCTTAAGAACACAAAGATGAATAAAACATGGTTTTATGATCTAATAGAGGAAGGCAGGTGTTTAAATTTAAATTTATTAAATTTGTTAAATACGTTAAAGATGCTGTCATAAAATTATGGTAAAGTGGATCCACAAGGAAAGGAGCAGTCTTTCTGTGGAGGGTCTGGAAGGAGTTGGGGAGAGCTTCATAAAGAAGATGGTTAGGACCAATTGAATTATAGTGCCCAGATCTTCAGTGCCTCTCTATAACAAAATTATGCCTCCACACCATTTTCTATGAGACATTACAGCTGACCTCTGAACACATAGAACTTTTGACTCCCCAGAAACTTAACTACTACTAGCCTACTGTTGACCAGAAGCCTTACCAATAACATAGAGAATTAACACATATGTTGTATGTTACATGTATTTTATACTGTATTCTTACAATAAAATAAGCTAGAGAAAAGAAAATGTTATTAAGTAAATCATAAGGAAGGGACGCCTGGGTGGCTCAGTTGGTTAAGTGGCTGACTCTTGATTTTGGCTCAGGTCATGATCCCAGGGTCATGGGGTTGAGTCTTGTGTTGGGCTCTGCATGCTGAGCTTGGAGCCTGCCTGAGAGTCTCTCTCTCTTTCTCTCTCTGCCCCCCCCCCCACTGCCCCTCTCCTCCACTTGTCTGCACTCTCTCTAAAAAGAAAGAAAGGAGAAATTCATGAGGAAGAGAAAATACATTTACAGTGCTGATTGTAAAAACTTCATGTATAAGTGGACCCTCAGAGTTCAAACTCATGTTGTTCAAGGCTCAACTGTACTGTGACTCTGAATGTTGAATAAGGAAAGTGTACTTTTCTGCTCCATTAATTCTGTCCTTGGCCACGCACCTTGTATCGAGTAATGGAGTGTTAAAAATCTTTAAATTTATGTTAGTGATTGAGTGCTTTTCTGGACCTGCCATTCACCAAGGAGAAAAATGGGCCCTAGGTAGCCACATGTCCCTCAATGAGGGACATGAGGAATAGATGTAAACCTGACCCACAGCCTGAAACTGAGCTTCCCCAGCTCATCTGAAAACCCATCAGCATGAGATAAATGACTATGGTTGTAATCCACCAAAAATTTGGGGATTATTTATCACCTAGCATATAGCTAGATGAAAAGCTACTGAAACTTCAGTAATACAATGATCCTTCATCAAAGCAAGGAAGATGTATGTGTCAGGTGGATGGTGTATGAATGGCATTCCAAGCAGGAGGAACAGCATGAGCAAGTTCCTCCAGGTCCACAAAAGTCTTGCTGTGCACTGAAGTTATTCAATAGATGGTAATATAGGACATGAGCGGGGCATAGAATTAGACTGCAATAATCAGGAACAGACTTTCATAGAAGAGTTTGTTGCCAGGCTATGACGGTTTAGCCTTTATCCTATAGGTGTTAAAAAACCACTGGAGGGGCGCAGGGTGGCTCAGTCGGTTAAGTGTCCGACTTCGGCTCAGGTCAGGATCTCACGGTTTGTGAGTTTGAGCCCCACATCGGGCTCTGTTCTGACCACTCAGAGCCTGCAGCCTGCTTTGGATTCTGTGTCTTCCTCTCTCTCTGCCTCTCTCCTGCTCATGCTCTCTCTCTGTCTCTCAAAAATAAATAAACATTAAAAAAGTTAAAAAAAGAGAGAAAGAAACCACTGGAATAGTTTAAGCAGGTAAGAGGTATAGTTAGATCCACATTTTGGAAAGAATTTAACAGCAGTGCGGGGCCAGTTTGGAGCCGGGCCAAAACCAAGGAGTTTCGGGATACCATTGAGCAATACTGAGGACAGAGGAGAGTGCAGGCTCTAGAGAGGTTGTGGGATTAAGATCATCATCGACAGCATCATCATTGTTCACAAAATCAACCTTCTACAATACTTTTCTAAGGGAGCTCAGGGGAAGTTCTCAAAAAGTCCAATTTATTGACTGCCAATATTCAGACAAAGCACTGCTCTGAATAATAAGCTTCTTGAAAATCAATTAGCCAAAGGCACATTCATTTAAAGCCAATTGGCCAAATAATTCATTTCTCCCTAAACCACCATTTCTCCTTAACCAATAGTATAAAATGAGTACAGGACCCTGTGAACATACGGAAAAGGGAGAAGCAAGGCCACATGCAGGGGCAGACACAGGAGTTAGTGTGGGGAAAGGGCGCAGCAAAGTTGGAGGGGCAGGGAGAGCAGGCAAGAGGAATGGGGAAACCACAACAATCCTTAATAATTCAGCAAATTAGCTTTTGGCAACTGGCTTTCATTGATTTTTGGTGAATTGCTATTCATCAGTTGGAGCCCCCCAGGGAGCAAATAGCACATTCCTGGGATAGAACTGGAAAGACTTTAATGAAGGGACGATTTAGAGAGGAATGAAAGTCAGCGAGGTCTGACGAAGCATTAAGAGACAAGCAGTAGCAAAAATGCTTTTCCACTTGGGCCTGCAGGGGTAGGCCCTGCCTTTGGGAAGAGGACTGCTGGAGAGGGATGCAGCTTCTGACCATCCTGCTGAAACTGCACCGCCCATGCGCCCTCTTGAAAGTGTGCTCCACGGAGTTTGACACCCCTGCAACCGGAGCGTAGTGGGGAAGAGGTCCCTGGTGTGTGTGCGCGCATGCGTGCATGTGTGCGTGTTTGTGTGGACACAGGTAGGTGAGAGAAAGGGCTTGGTCCTCTACCTCTGCTTCAGTCCTCTACCTCTACTTAACTGCTTCAGTTAGGGTGGCTCCATTAGTTGTTACATATTAGAGTTTCTTATAATAAAAACAAAATAATAAAAAAAAAAGGACTTACTGAATTATAGACCTTCTATTATGTACACACTAGAAAATACAAAACAATATGGAAGGGTCTCTGCTCCAAGTAGCCTACAGTTCAGGTGAGGAGAGAAAACATGTATCAAAATAAACAACTGTAAAAACTAATAGATAGACACTAGATAATTAGGGCCACAGAATTCAGAAAGAAAGGCAGCATTAAAGTTAAGGATGGTGGCTCTCTTTAATTTCTCATGATTTTGTGAATCATGTAGGTGAAAATGCTTCCCTCTTTTTTGAGCTACTTTTTGGTTATTATTTGTATTTTATTTTATTATTAAAAATTTTTTTAATCTTTATTTATTCTTGAGAGAGAGAGAGAGAGAGAGCATGAGCAGGGGAGGAACAGAGAAAGAAGGAGACACAGAATCAGAAGCAGGCTCCAGGCTCTGAGCTGTCAGCATAGAACCCGACATGGGGCTGGAACCCATGAACTGCGAGATCATGACCTGAGCCGAAGTTGGATGCTCAACCACCTGAGCCACCCAGGTGCCCCTATTATTTATATTTTAGTTGACATTCACTGCAATATTGGTTTCAGAAGTAGAATTCAGTGATTCATCACTTACCTACAACACCCAGTCCTTATCACAGTGCCATCCTTAATACCCGTCACCTATCTGGCCCATCACCCTCCCACCTCCCTCCATCAGTCCTCAGTTTATTCTCTGTTGTTAAGAATCTCTTGTGGCTTACTTTACTTCTCTTCCCCACCCCCCTCTTCCCCTATGTTCATCTGTTTTGTTTCTTAAATTCCACATATCAGTGAAATAGTATGATATTGTCTTTCTCTGCTTGACTATTTCACTTAGCATAATGCATTGTAGTTCCACCCACATTGTTGCAAATGGCAAAATTTCATTCTTTTTTATGGCTGAGTAGTATTCCATTGTCTCTCTCTCTCTCTCTCTCTATATATATATATATATGCACATCTTCTTTATCCATTTATGGGTTGATGGGCATTTGGGCTCTCTCCACAGTTTGGCTATTGTTGATAGCACTGCTATAAACATCAGGGTGCATGTATCCTTCTCAATCAGTATTTTTGTATACTTTGGGTAAATACTAAGTGCAATAGCTGGATCATAGGGTAGTTCTATTTTTGGTTTTTTGAGGAACCTCCATACTGGTCTCTAGAGTGGCTGCACCAGTTTGCATTCCCACTAGTAATGCAAGAGGGTTCTCCTTTCTCTGCATCCTTGCCAACACCTGTTGTATCCTGTATTGTTTATTTTAGTTGTTCTGACAGGTGTGAATCTTTCCGTTTTTTATTTCAGAGCAAAATTTGTGGTCCATCCTTAGGCAGTATATTGAACTTTATGGCATACATTTTATTAATATAAACTTTATCCCTGACTCCATTTTATAACATGATCTTTGTTTTTTCTTGTTCTGCTTTTTCTTACATAAGACTAGTTACTTTCATGTTTTGGAATCAGAAGAGTATGATTCAAATTCTTATGCTACCATTTATTACCTAAATGACCTCAGGTAAATTATCTAATTTTCTCAGTTTAGTCACTTATAAAAGTTTAACCTAAGATAATTTTGTGAGAATGTATATTTTTAGCACATAGTACCCTAAGTATAGATTAATCTGAAGCCTCTAGTGGTGGTTTTCTTAGTCAGGACTATTACCTTCGAGATTTAGCTAAAGGGTCAGAGTTAAGAACATGAGGCAGTAATTGTCCCCATGTTCAAAACTTAACTGCTGGAGGTCTCAATGAGGGCATTACAACTCCTCAACGGGGAATTTCTGGAAACTTGAGGGGGTAATTTTGGCTGTCAAAGGGGTTGGAGTGCTGTCTCTGACATTTAGTGGGAGGAGGTGGGGATGCTTGACATCCTGCAATGCATAGGACAGTCCCACTCAGCAGAGAATTGTCCCACTTCCCCCACAACCTTCAACTGTCCCATTGATGGAAACCCTCTTTATAATTCTCTGAACCCAGAATTGCACATGTAAACACTTGGAACTTTTGGCACCGTTTTAACAAAGTCTGATATTTCAGGGATGGAACTACTGAGTAAACAGTAGAGAAATTAACCGAGAGTTGTTCACCATTTTGGAAAGTTCCACAGGGACCCTCCCAAAGAAAATCACAAATGTGCTCAAAGGGCATCTGGTTCCACCTGCCCTGCAAGGCACTACTATCACATCAATTATAGGAACCTCTGGAGCTCTGTGCCTTTCCCCTACCCATACCTTTTGGCCACAACACACAAGAGAAGGAAGCAAAATGCAAGTAGCAGAGTTGCAAAGGCAGTAGGAAGAACAAATCATCTCTCTTCCCCACTGAAGTCTCCAAGCCATGGCACAAAATGGACACTATGAGATGATTGTATTGATTACAAGAGTATAAAATCGCACTTCTGCATTGGATTGGACTGGGAAGTTTTAAAGCCTGAAAACAAGTTGTAAGTACTGGAAAAAGGCATAAGAGCAAACTATGGGGCCTGTCTCAAGGATGATATCTGACAATGAAGATGTGTAAGAGCTGTGATGAGAGAAAAATGCAGTCAATCCCTGTCTGTTCTCCCTCTGAGATATCCACGTTCAATTCACCAGCTGCATAAGGGATCTAAACACTATTATCACCTACCCCTCTTATGGTCATGCTCTAAATAGGTGAGCTGGCAGATACTGGAAGTGAGACTCTCCTGACAACATTGTGTGAGGCACACTCTAGCCTTCAGGTAGGGGGCATGTGAGTCTTTTCCTTCTAGCCTTGTTTCCACACCATACAGGGGAGGCTCTCTAAAATCAAGTCAAAGAAAAATTGAACTTTTAGGAGCTGTCAATTAGACAACCAATATGGAGATAGAACTTAGGATGTTTGAATAAAACTGGACTAGGGCAAATACTATTCCTTTAGAAATCCCTTTCTTTCCCAAAAACTTCTGCTCCTTTAGATAGCTACACTATATTGCTGGGTTGGTCCTTGGAAGATCAAGAAGGGACTGAAAAGGGATCAGGGAAATGGAGCCATGAAATAAGTAGCCTGGTGCTGTCTCCATGCTCCATACATTTCATGGAGCCCACATCACTAGGATTGGCATGAAAATAGTGATTCAGGTTCCACACCAGCCGGTAATCAAACAAGGTTGTTTACTATATGCTCTAACCATGTACTTTTCAGGAAGCTGGTGTATTTGTAGGCAGCTGGACAAAGATTTGAAAGTTAAGACCTAGAGAAATCCTTTCTCTAGATCACAACAACCAACTAGCCCCAGAGCAGCCCATTCTTTTTTTTTTTTTTTTAATTTTTTTTTCAACGTTTTTTTATTTATTTTTGGGACAGAGAGAGACAGAGCATGAACGGGGGGAGGGGCAGAGAGAGAGGGAGACACAGAATCGGAAACAGGCTCCAGGCTCCGAGCCATCAGCCCAGAGCCTGACGCGGGGCTCGAACTCACGGACCGCGAGATCGTGACCTGGCTGAAGTCAGACGCTTAACCGACTGCGCCACCCAGGCGCCCCAGAGCAGCCCATTCTAATAGCTTTGTTTTATATCCTGGGAGAACTTCAAACATTTTCTCCCCTAGGGAAATTTGTTTCTATCATTATTTAATTATGATTATTAATAATTTGGGTTGGTAATTTGACATTTCATCTATGGAGCTGGGTTTAAAAATACTTATAAACAAGAGATAAAAGAATCTCGTTTTCTGCTACTTAGAGAATGCTACATTTTTGCATGATTATTAAGTAGCAAGTTTTTTGTTCTTTTACAACTTATAGTGAAAGTATTTTTAGGAAATTTTAATTCTTAAAGTTTTTTCTAAGTTTAAGAAGCAAAAGTTGTGTTTACATATTAAAATTGTACGAGCTGTTAGATTATTGACAATTTTATTTTATTTTTATTTATTTTTAATTTTTTTTAACGTTTATTTATTTTTGAGACAGAGAGAGACAGCGCATGAACAGGGGAGGGGCAGAGAGAGAGGGAGACACAGAATCGGAAGCAGGCTCCAGGCTCTGAGCCATCAGCCCGACGCGGGGCTCGAACTCGCAGACCGCGAGATCGTGACCTGAGCTGAAGTCAGACGCTTAACCGACTGAGCCACCCAGGCGCCCCTAGATTATTGACAATTTTAATTGTCATTTCCTGAGGAACTAATTCCTAAGAAAGCTCTTTTTAGACCTAAAAACTCCCAAGTGTGGGATCTGTGTTGATTTTAATCAGTGCCCAGTCTCCCTGACTTTTCTTAAGGCTTTAATGCCGTATCTTTCCTTTCTGAATCTGAGCCTGGGAAGTATGATAGAACAAAACAGGAAGAAATGGAATAACATTAATTAATCATCTATACCAGTCATGGAGCTAAGTGTTTACTTGCTGTGGAGAAACTTATTGCATTTTAAAGTCTCTTTTTAACGAGAACCCTGAGGACAAACTTCTTTCTGTTGGCCTTTCTGTTGGTACTAGATGTGCTCCAGAACATTGATTTTTTAGATAACAAATGGGGCTGATCATGTTTCCCTTTCTGTTGTCTTTTTTTTGGTCCCACAACAAAAATTAAAGCCAAAATTGAGTTCTCCATTTTGTAAGTATTTAGAACTTTATGGAGTGCATTTGCAGAATAGCCTCATTTCTGCCTTCTTATCTCATTTTCTTATCTCATTTTTTATCTCATTTCTACCTTCTTATCTCCTTACATCAGTTCCAATTTATGTTATCTTTTTGCTTTGTATTCCTCTTTATAAGTTTATCTAAATCCTTATAGTCTGGAAAAAGAAGGCATCAGGCATTCATACATGAAAGCTCTTAGAATGCTGCCAGCAATGTATATTCTAGAACTACTTATCAGTTGCAGGCATTACTCAGGGAGAGAAAGCCCATGGGAAAGGGAATTTATTCTATTGTCCTGGAATATTTGTACAGCTCTAACACTATGGAAAAGGGTTTCAAGCACCCTCACTTTATGTATTTTTTTTTTATTTACTTATTTTGAGAAAGAGATAGAGAGGGAGAAGGGAGGGGCATAGAGAGAGGAGAGAGAGAATCCCAAGCAGGCTCCATGCTGTCCGTGCAGAGCCTGACATGGGGCTTGAACTCATGAACTGTGAGATCATGATCTGAGCTGAAATCAAGAGTTGCACACTTAGGGGGGTGGGAGGGAGGGGAGGGTGGGTGATGGGTATTGAGGAGAGCACCTTTTGGGATGAGCACTGAGTGTTGTATGGAAACCAATTTGACAATAAATTTCATATATTGGGAAAAAAATAAAAAATAAATAAAAAATAAATTAAAAAAAATAAAGAGTTGCACACCTAACTGACTGAGGCACCCAGGTGCCCCCAAGCAATCCTGCTTTCTAAAAAAACTACAAGACATATTTTTATGGACCTGCTCAGAGGTGTCTAACGCAGTACTTTGCTTTTTCACCCTGATATCTAGTTCTTTGGGAGGATTCAGTGAAGAGATTACAGAGGAGTGGAGAACGTTTAGATGTTTCTTCCCATTCCTACCTTAAGCCTATAGGGACTTCTCAAAGAATTACCTAAATTCTAGAAATTTGAGGACCATCTCTAAGAAGTCACCAGGCAAAGAGTGAGTGCAGTGGAAGAGCTCTTAAGAGAATGTGATGGGTGGGGCACCTGGGTGGCTCGGTTAAGTGTCCAACTCCTGATTTTAGCTTAGGTCATGATCTCATGGTTCATGAGTTCGAGCCCTGTGTTGGGCTCTGTGCTGATGGCATGAAGCCTGCTTGGTATTCTCTCTCTCTGCCCCTCCCCTGCTCTCTCCCTTTCTCTGTCTCTCTCAAAATACATAAATAAGAGAATGTGATGGGTATTACCTGGGGTTAGGAAATGTGAGCATAGAACTGGTCCCTTCTATCTGAAGAACTCTGAAGTCAGGAAGCTGGTGGGAATAGTGTACAATGGTAAGGCAAGGAGACAGGGCAGTAGTGAGAGCAGCCCCATTCAGAGAAAATTTTATGGTAATAATATGGAGGAGTTTTTCATTGTCCAGGTAGGTGCTCCCAAAGGTAGCTAAACTCAAGCTTATTTGTTTTATTTTTTACTTTTTTACATTTATTTATTTATTTTGAGAGAAAGAGCACGAATGGGGTAAGGAGAGAGAGAGGGAGAGAGAATTCCAAGCAGGCTCCACACTGTCAGTGCAGAGCCCGTCGTTCAAACCCATGAACTGTGAGATCATGACCTGAGATGACATCAAGAGTTGGACACTTAACCAAATGAACCACCCAGGTGCTCTTACACTCAAGCTTCTTGAAACCACTCCACTCAGTGGTGATCCCGTGCAAGGGCAAGATTACTCCAGGGGTTGTAAACCACTAGAGATGGGAGCCCAGTAGGGGTCATGGAGGTCAGTTAGGAAGTATATTGCTCTGGTCAAGAAATTGCAGTTCAGAGGTTTCCATGGAGCCCACATATATGCCTAGGAAATTGCCAGTATTTGATTATCTGCATCACTGGAGGACATTATTTGATCCACCATTGGAGGACATTCTGAAATCCAGCCTGTACAAATCAGCACCAGTTAAATGGTGGCTAACCCAGTACTCTGCTTTAATATATAAATATATATATTAAATATATATTTAATAGTTATATTTAAATATAAAAACCTGGTCTTTTTTTAAATTGAAATATAATTGACATGCAACATTATCAGTTTCTTCTTTTTAAGTTTATTTATTTTGAAAGAGATAGAGACAGCACCAGTGGGGGAGGGGCAGAGAGAGAGGGAAAGAGAGAGAATCACAAATAGACTCCACACTGCCAACGCAGAGCCCAACATGGCTCCAAACCCATGAAGCCACCAGATCATGACCTGAGCCTAAATCAAGAGTTGGACACTTAACTGACTGAGCCACCCAGGTGACACACCACATTATTAGTTTCAAACATACAACATGATTCAATATTTTTATATTTTACAAAATGATCACCACAATAAGTCTAGTTAATACCAGTCACCATACATATTTATAGCATTTATTTTTCTTGTAATGAGAATTTCTAAGATTTATTCTCTCAGCAACTTTCAAACATGCAAAGAAGTATTAATTACACTCTCCATATTGTACATTACATTATCATAACTTATTATTTTTTAACTGGCAGTTTGTACCTTTGGACTCCCTTCATGCATTTTTCCCCCACACAATTCCTGTCTCTGGCAACCACCAATCTGTTCTCTCTTCTATAAGCTTGTTTTTTGTTTTGTTTTATTTTGTTTTGTTTTTAGATTCCTCATACAAGTGAGATCATACAGTATTTGTCTTACTCTGTCTTACTTATTTCACTCAGCATAATGCCCTCAGGTTTCATCCATGTTGTCAGAAATGGCAAGATTTCATTTTTAATGACTGAATAATATTCCATTGTGTGTGTATAATATCTATTATATTATGTATTATATTACTATTATATATATTATCTTTATCCACACTCATCCATTGATAGGCACAGGTTGTTTCCACTTCCTGGCTCTTGTAAATAATGCTTCGATGAATGTGCAGGTCCATATATCTTTTCAAGTTAGCATTTTTATTTTCTTCAGATAAATACCCAGAAGTAGAATTGCTGCATCATATGGTAATTCTATTTCTAATTTTTTTGAGGGAACATCTATACTCATTTCCTTAATGGATGTACCAATTTGTATTTCCACCAATAATGCATAAGGGTTTCCTTTTCTCCACATTGTGGGTGTTGAATTATCCTTGCATCTCTGAAATAAATCCCACTTGGTTATGGTAAATGAATCTTTTTAATATCTTGTTCAATTTGGTTTGCTAATATTTGTTGAGAACTTCTGCATCTATCTTCATCAGAGATACTGGTCTGTAGTTTTGTGGTATCTTTGTGTGGCTTTCTCTTTGTCTTTGGTTTTCTGTAATTTGAACATGGTATGCCTATGTGTGTAATTTGTTTTTGTATGGTATTTATCCTGCTTGATATTCTCTGAACTTCCTGGATCTGTGGTTTAGTGTCTGTCATTAGTTTTGGAAATTCTTGGCCATTTTTGCTTTAAATATCTCTTCTTTCTGTTTTTGTATCCCATTTATACATATGTTACACCTTTTGAAATTGTTCCACATTTCTTGGAAGTCCTGGTTTTTGTTTTTTGTTCCTTCTTTATTCTCTGTATTTTAGTTTGGAGATTCAATTGACCTATTTTGAAGCTCATGAATTCTTCCTTTGGCTGAGTGCCAGTCTGCTGGTGAGCCCATCAAATGCATTATTTATTTCTGCTACAGTTTTTTTGTTTGTTTGTTTTTCCTAGCACTTCTTTGATTCTTTCTTAGAGTTTCTGTCTCTCCGCTTACACTAACCTTATGTTCTTGCATGTTATCTATGTTTTCCATTAGAGGTCTTAACAATGTTAATAATTATTTTAAATCCCTTGTGTCATATTTGTGTCTGGCTCTGATGATTGCTTTATCTCTTGAAGTTGTGTTTCTTTTTACCATTTAACATACCTTGCTTTTTGTTGAAAGCCAGACATAATGTGTAGGATAATAACTGATCTAAAGCCTTTTATTGTGTGGTTTTATGTTAATATGGCTAGAAATCAAACTATGATAATGTTTTTTTGTAGCTGTAGATATGAGAAGCTTTAAACTTCTCTAGTGTTCTTGATCTTCTCCCCCTATTGTCTTTGGGCTTTCCTAGAAATTCTTTAAGTCTGAGCCATGAAACTCTTTTAGTTGTAGTCCACTGTTATTATTCTGCAGTCTTATTGCTGTGACATAAAATATTGAAAGGGAACGCATTCTATACTCTTATGATTAAATCTCAATCTGCTAGTGGGCTAGTGCCCCAGGCTGTGACCTTCACAAGTGTTTCTTAGATTTTATTTTATTTTATTTTTTCCTTTTTAGGTGAGACAGGATGACTTGAGGGGGCTGAAGTTGGTTAATGTTCATCCCTCTAAGTAGGATAAGGCTTTGGTAAAGCATTTTCACCAGGATAATAGCTCTTTCTTATGGAGAATGCTGTGAGCATATTTTGAAATATTTTTCCTTTCCCCCTGCCAGAGCCATAAGGGGATCTTTCCTGAGTCTTTATTGTGAAGACTTGGTGGGGTTTCTGGAGGAAAAATGCATAATAACCACAGGAGTGATGTCACATTCACTGGGGCCACCCATACTCAAGGGGAAGGGAAATGTACTAGGACAAGGCTTATTGAGGATAATATTAGGGTTCTGCCTATCACAGTGACATTCTGGCAAGCTAAATTGATAGCAAGAATTCTAGCTTAATTGAAGTGCACAATGAAGGGTCCATTTTATTATCACTCCATTGGACTGATAATAAATATAAGTTATAGTATACTTAATACACTATATTAGGGGCGCCTGGGTGGCTCAGTCGGTTAAGCGTCCGACTTCGGCTCAGGTCACGATCTCGCGGTATGTGAGTTCGAGCCCCGCGTCGGGCTCTGTGCTGACTGCTCAGAGCCTGGAGCCTGTTTCCGATTCTGTGTCTCCCTCTCTCTCTGACCCTCCCCCGTTCATGCTCTGTCTCTCTCTGTCCCAAAAATAAATAAACGTTGAAAAAAAAAATTAAAAAAAAAATACACTATATTAAGTTATAGTATACTTAGTATAGTATACTTATAGTTGTAAGTATCTTTCTGAGGATCAGTTTCCTCTTCAGTAACATTCTTAACCTAACACAGTTGTTGCAGGTGTTTGTATGTCTAACTTTTATTACAGTGACAACCATGTAGTACTTGCAAATGTGGTTGTATCTGAATTATCACAGTAGCTTTGAATTTCTGTGTGCCAGAATGACCTTAAACACTGACAGCAAGAGAGAAAATTGAGGGTTCTTTAAAGCACAAGAGAGTGATAAATGAGTTCACATTGTAAATGGAAAACTGTACACATATATTAAAGGTTTCAAAAGCAGCCTTTAATAGTGAGACAAATGGAATTGCCCTTCAGCTCCTCTTAACAAAACCAATGTCCTCTTTCAGGTACCAAATAGATTTGATGGGTCAAGGGATCAAAGCTACTATTAGAAAAGAGAAAATAACTTTTCTAACTGATAGAAAGTTATATTCTTTATAGAAACAGATCATCTGAAAGAATAATCAGGAAATAGTAGCAAAGTAATTTCTTAATAAATCATGAAATTAGTATGAGAGTGGGTGGAAGAAGCTAGTTTTACAAGCTACTAAAATACATAAAGACAAAGAATATAGTATTAGCAACACAATAGGAGATAGAGTTACAAAATTGATAGCTAAGCCCTAAAACAGATTGTTGTTTGTTGTTGTTGTTGTTTTGAGGGGAGCTAAGATATATCTGTCTGGAAAAAAAGAACAATTTGTAAATAAGAAAAAGTTATTACATCCCCTTCTTCTGCAATGTTCCAATATAAATTCTAACCTTATTTAGCTTATTACTACTATTAATAACAGAGGCAATAATCATTACTATTCAGGAAACAGCCTTCAAACCTCTGAGTTACCTGGTTGATTGTTGTTGTTGTTTTTTTAATGTTTTCATTTATTTTTGAGACAGAGAGAGACAGAGCATGAGCAGGGGAGGGGCAGAGACAGAGGGAGACACAGAATCTGAAGCAGGCTCCAGGCTCTGACCTGTCAGCACAGAGCCCAACACAGGGCTCGAACTCACAGAATGTGAGATCATGCCCTGAGCTGAAGTTGGACACTTAACCAACTGAGCCACCCAGGTGCCCCTTACCTGGTTGATTGTTAACAGCCATCAGTCCATGTCCCTCAGGTAGATGGTGGTAACCTATCAAAAGTCCTGTGCTTTTGTTTCTTTCTTCCTTTTTCCTACAGAACAACACAAGGCTACAACCCTGGATAAGTGCTTCTATTCTGGAGGCTCCTATATCTTTCAGAAGTGGTAGGAAGGATAGATTCCAAGGTGAGCCTTGTAGAGAAAACAATAGTATCATTTGACTTCCATCCCAAGCCATATTCACCAATAAAGCTTTATAAGTAGTAAAGGTTTTATTTTTATTTCATATGCCTGACTTCTACAACTGTCTTCTAATTGCTACTAAACTTGGGCTGGATAAAGCACTGCTTTATTACACCTGTCAAACTCCAACAACTGTTTGCTGAAGAAAATTATGTTTGAGCTACTCATATTATTTTACTCATTTCTTTTTACTAACTTTAGTGACCAACGTTAATTGCTCCATTTTATAGAAGAAAGTGTTGAAGTTGAAAGACTTTAAATCATTCTAAAGGTCACATAAGTAGTGTAAAAAATAAAAGAGAAACAAAACTAGGTGAACATAGAAATCATTATCAAATCTCTAAACAGAACAAAGTTGTCTGAGTTTAAAAGCAGTAGAAGTATGTAAATTTTCACTCTTATTCAACGTAGTCCTGGAAGTTCTAGCAAATTGCAATTAGGTCAGAAAAAGAAATAAAACCATACAACGTGGAATGGGAAAAAAAAGAAAGCTTTTCTGATTTACAGATGACATTATTGTCTACAAACACAATCCCATGGATCTACCAAAAAATCTCCTAGAACTAATGAGTGAATTCAGCAAGGTCATAGGTTACAAAATCAACACACAAAAGTGAATCATACTTCTGTGTGCTAACAATTAAACATGTTAAAACCAAAATTAGAAATTCAATGCCATTTAAAATTATTTTAAAAAATGAAATGCCTAGGTGTACATAAAATAACATTTTAGGATCCATCTGATGAAAATTATAAATGACTGGCGAAGTAAGTGGCTCAGTAGGTTGAGTGTCCATTCTTGATTTTGGCTCAGGTCATGATCTTATGGTTTGTGGTTTCAAGC
Organism: Lynx canadensis; assembly: GCF_007474595.2. NCBI lineage: Eukaryota > Metazoa > Chordata > Mammalia > Carnivora > Felidae > Lynx > Lynx canadensis. The sequence continues at coordinate 103,565,343 of NC_044306.2, forward strand.
CCTGTGTTGGGGACTCTCTCTCTCTTTCTCTGCCCCTCCCCTGCTCATGCTCTTTGTCTCTCTCCCCTTCTCTCTCTCAAAGTAAATAAATAAAAAACCTTATCCAAAACCTCACACCTTATACAAAAATTAACCCAGAATGACTTGTTAACTTAAATATAAATATAAAATCATAAAATGTTTATAATGTGTATTATGTTTTACAAAATTTATTTAAAAATTTTATTAAAAAACAATGAGAATTTTTTTAAGGATCTAGGGATAGACAAAGAGTTCTTAGGACTGACATCAAAGCACAATGCATAAGAGGAATATTGATAAATTGAACTTCATCAACATTAAAAATTTCTTCTTTGGAAATACCAAGTAAAGAGGATGTAAAAATAAAGCTACAGACTGGGAGAAAGTATTTGTAAACCACTTATCTGATAAAGGATTAGTATTTACAAATATAAAGAACTCTCAAAATTCAGCATGAAAAAATTCAATTAGATGGGACGCCTGGGTGGCTCAGTTGTTTCAGCATCCAACTTTGACTCAGGTCATGATCACATGATTTGTAGATTCAAGCCCCACATTGAGTTCTGCACTGTCAGCCTGTCAACATGGAGCCCCCTTCGGATGCTCTGTCTCCCTCTCTCTGTCCCTCTCCACCTGCCCTCTCCCCAAAATAAATAAATATGAAAAAAATGCATTTAGAAAATAGACAAATTTGTTGCATACACCAATAATAAAGCAGCAGAAAGAGAAATCAAGGAATCAATCCAATTTACAGTTGTACCAAAAGCCATAAAATACCCAGGAATAAACCTAACCAAAGAGGTGAAAAATCTATACACTGAAAACTATAGAAAGCTTATGAAAGAAATTGAAGAAGACACCAAAAACAAACAAACAAACAAACAAACAAACAAAAAACAACAACAACCTTCCATGCTCATGGATTAGAAGAACAAATATTGTTAAAATGTTGATACTACCCAAAGCAATCTACATATTCAACGCAATCCCTATCAAAATAACACCAGAATTCTTCACAGAGCTAGAACAAACAATCCTAAAATTTGGTTGGAACCAGAAAAAGTAATGGCTATGAAAGAAAGAAAGCCAAAGCTGGAGGCATCACAATTCTGGGCTTCAAGCTGTATTACAAGGCTGTAATCATCAAGACACATAATCAAGTATGATACTGACATGAGAACAGACACATAGATCAATGGAACAGAATAGAGAACCCAGAAATGGACCCACAAATACTGGCCAACTAATCTTTGACAAAGGAGGAAAGAGTATCCAATGGAAAAAAGACAGTCTCTTCAGCAAATGGTGCTGGGAAAACTTGACAGTGACATGCAGAAGAATGAACCTGGACCACTTCCTTACACCATACACAAAAATAAACTCAAAATGGATGAAAGACCTAAACATAAGACAGGAAGACACCAAAATCCTAGAGGAGAAAACAAGCAATGACCTCTTTGACTTTAGCTGGAGCAACTTCTTACTTGACATGTCTCCAGAGGCAAGGGAAACAAAAGCAAAAATGAACTACTCATCAAGATAAAAATCTTCTGCACAGCAAAGAAAACAATCAGCAAAACTAAAAGGCAATGGATGGAATGGAAGAAGATATTTGAAAATTACATATTGGATAAAGGTTTAGTATCCAAAATCTATAAAGAACTTAGCAAACTCAACACTTAAAAAAAACCCAAATAATCCAGTGAAGAAATGTGCAAAAGATATGAATAGACACTTTTCCAAAGAAGACATCCAGATGGCTAATAGACACATGAAAAAGTGTTCAACATCACTCATTATCATGGAAATACAAATAAAACCACAATGAGATACCACCTCACACCAGTCAGAGTGGCTAAAATTAACAACTCAGGGAACAACAGATGTTGGTAAGAATGTAGAGAAAGGGGAACCCTCTTACACTGTTGGTGGGAATGCAAACTTGTGCAGCAACTCTAGAAACCAGTATGGAGGTTCCTCAAAAAATTAAAAATAGAACTGCCCTATGGCCCAGCAATTGTACTACTAGGTATTTATCCAAAGGATACAGGAGTGCCTATTCATAGGGCAAATGCACCCCAATGTTTATGGTATCACTATTGACAATAGCCAAAGTATGGAAAGAGCCCAAATATCCATTGACTGATGAATGGATAAATAAGATGTGGTACATATATACAATGGAATATTGTATTCCTTGGCCATCAAAAAGAATGAAATATTGCCTTTAGTAACAACATGGATGGAACTAGAGTGTGTTATGCTAAGTGAAATAAGTCAGTCAGAGAAAGACAAATATAATATGATTTCACTCATATGTGGAATTTAAGATACAAAACACACGAACATAAGGGAAGGGAAACAAAAATAATATAAAAACAGAGAGGGAAACACACCCTAAAAGACTCTTATATACAAAGAACAAACTGAGGGTTGCTGGAGAGGTGTTGGGTCGGGGGGATGGGCTAAATGAGCAAGGGGTATTAAGGAGGACACTTGTTGAGATGAGCACTGGGTGTTATATGAAAGTGATGAATCACTAAATGCTATTCCTGAAATTATTATTACACTATGTGTTAACTAACTTGGATTTAAATTAAAAATAAATAAAATAAAATAGGCCTTTTGAAAATAAAAAAAGAGAAAGTAGACAAAAGACATGAAGAGACATGTCATCAAAGAGAATATACAGATTGCAAATGAAAAGATGTTCAACATAATTAACCATTCAAGAAATGCAAATTAAAACCACAATGAGTTACCATTATGCATCTATCACAATTCCTGTAATTAAAAAATAATGACAATACCAAATGTTGAAGACAGTGCAGAGAACCTGAATCAGTCATACACTGCTGGTAGGAATGTAAAATGGTACAGTTACTCTGGAAAACAGTTTGGAAGTTTCAAATAGAACTAAATATGCACCCCCATTAAGATGGCTATTATTAAAGGGAAAAAAAAAGCAGAAAATAAGAGTTGGTGAGGATATGGAGAAGTTGGAACCCTGTGGGCATATAAAATTGTATAGCCACTGTGGCAAACAGTATGGTGCTTCCTCAAAAAATGAAACACTGAATTATCATAGGATCCAGAAATTTCATTTCTGGGTATATACCCAAAAGAACTGAAATCAAGAACTTAAAGAGATATTTGTACACCCACGTTAGAACAACATTATTCACAATAGCCAAAATGTAGAGGCAACCCAAGTGTCCATCTAGGGATAAATAGATAAAATGTGGTATGTACATACAATGAAATATTATTCAGCCTTAAAAGGAAAGAGATTCTGGGGCGCCTGGGTGGCGCAGTCGGTTAAGCGTCCGACTTCAGCCAGGTCACGATCTCGCGGTCCGTGAGTTCGAGCCCCGCGTCGGGCTCTGGGCTGATGGCTCAGAGCCTGGAGCCTGTTTCCGATTCTGTGTCTCCCTCTCTCTCTGCCCCTCCCCCGTTCATGCTCTGTCTCTCTCTGTCCCAAAATAAATAAACGTTGAAAAAAAAAAAAAAAAAAAAAAGGAAAGAGATTCTGACAGATGCTACAACATGTGTAAACCTTGAAAACATGCTGAGTTAAATAAGTCTGACACAAAAGAACAAATATTTTATGATTTCACTCATATGAGGTTTCCAGAATGGTCAATTTATAGACAGAAAGTAGAATAGTAGTTATACAGTGGCCTGGGGATGGGGAGTAATGGAGCATTATTGTTTAATGGATAAAGAGTTTTAGTTTTGGATGAGGAAAATGTTCTGGAGGTTGTCAATTGTTACACAATAATGTGAACATACTTAATGTAAAATGGTTTAAAGTGCAAATTTTATGCTATATATCTTTTACCACACACAGACACACAAACTAAATTAAACATGCAACTACCATAGGACCCAATAACTACACTCTTGGGTATTTATCTGAAAGAAATAAGAACATGTATGTAAATAAAATACCGTATACAAATGTTCACAACCACTTTATTTGTAATAGCCAAAACCTGTAAACAGTCCAGATACCCTTTAATGGGTGACTGGCTAACAGTCTAGATACCCCTTAATGTGGCATGTACTTACCATGGACCACTACTCAGCAGTAAAAAAGAATTGAATACTGGTACACAGAATCACTTGGAAGGATCTTTAAAGAAATATTTTGAGTGAAAGAAAGCCAATTCCAAAAAGTTATATGCTTTATGGTTCCATTTATGTAACAATTTTGAGAAAATTTTAGAAATATAAAACAGATTAGTGGTTTTCAGAGGTTAGGGATAGGGAAAGAAGGGAGGCAAAGGGCAAAAGATTGTGAAAAAATCATGTAGAAGAAGGAAATGCATACATTTCATACACACAAATGAATACAAATAAAACTGGGAAATCTGAATAAACCAATGCATTATATCAATATCAGTATCATGGTTGAAATATTGTACTATTTTTTTGTAAGTTTTTTTGTTTTGTTTTGCTCAATGGTACCATTGGGAGAAAACTTGGTAAAAGGCACCTGGATCTCTGTGTATTACTTCTTATAGCTGCATGTGAATCTACAATTATATCAATAAAAATTCAAATAAAAAAAGAAAACAATAAATAACATTACACACAAAAAAGATCAGTGTACAGGAGTTTATAAATGCTTAAAAATCTGTGCATACAAAATAAGAGCATGGCCAAAATTCTAATATGAAAACAAACAATTTTGATAGCAAATGTTATAGCAAAAGGTTCAATGAAGCCATACCCAAGAAGCCTCTGAGGGGCAAATGAGAAAAGGATGTGAATAAAAAGTTTGCTTTAGTAGTAGTGTTGTCTACTGTGTTGTCTACAGACCTGCGGAAGTCCCCAAGACACTCTATGTTGACAGTGTACAAAGTAATGGTGGGTAAACAATGCCTTAGCATGAAGCAAGACAATGGCACCAAAGTAGTAATCATTGCATTTTTCACTGCTATGCACTCAGAGTAAACGGAATGAAACAAAATAAAACAAAACAAAAAGGCCAATTTTACTGAAAAATGTCCTTGATGAAGCAGTAAAAGTGATGTTATGAGTCTTATTAAATCTTAATCCCTGAGGACACATATTGTTAATTTTCGGTGAGACAAAATGGCAAGTAGAACAAAGCACTTCTGGTGAGTACCAAAGTAAAATAGTGTCTCAGGGAAGCACTTTGTCATTGTAGAAACTGCAAGCTATACTAGCCATTTTCTTTTCATGAAAGATTTTTACTTGAAAGAAATGACAGGCAAATTATAGCTACCCATACTTAGGTATTTGGCAGACTTTTTTTGTTTGTTTGTTTGTTTGTTTTTTGTTTTGTTTTTTTTTTTTTTGAAACCAAAGGAAGTGAGCCTGTCACGTGCCAATGATGAAATCTGAGTTTTCAGGTGAAAATTAGAATACTGGAAAATATATAACTACCATTGTGAACTTGGTATCTTTCCATTTCTTCAAGACTTTTCTGATGATATTGGTGGCAATATTAACAAGTATGAGTTTTTGACATTTTATAATAAAATATGATAATATTTGGAAGATTTGCAGTACTCAGTGAACTAATATTTTTAAATATTAGTAAAAAAAAATCTATCCAGGGGCGCCTGGGTGGCGCAGTTGGTTAAGCATCCGACTTCAGCCAGGTCACGATCTCGCGGTCCGTGAGTTCGAGCCCCGCGTCGGGCTCTGGGCTGATGGCTCGGAGCCTGGAGCCTGTTTCCGATTCTGTGTCTCCCTCGCTCTCTGCCCCTCCCCCGTTCATGCTCTGTCTCTCTCTGTCCCAAAAATAAATAAACGTTGAAAAAAAAAAATCTATCCAAAGACTAGAAACATCAGTGGATTTTAATGAAAAGAACACTAAAGCTTCATTGATATGGTTTCAGATTATGCTTTGCAAGTAATCCTCAAGAAATAGCCACTTGTCAAGGTCTGGTGTATTATCAAAAAAGAATGCCTCTATTTTCTCAGAAAATAGAAATATCCCTCCTTTACCAAGTAGAGTAGACCCATAAACAATGTGAAGTTTAGGGACCCTGATCCCCACTGAAGTCCTAAATCCATACATAATTTTTGACTCCCCTCAAATGAAACTACTAATAGCCTACTAATTGACCGGCAGATTTACTGGTAACATAGTCGATTAACAGATATTTTGTATGTTATATTCATTATATATTGTGTTCTTACAATAAGGAAACTAGGGAAAAGAAAATAATATTAGGTAAGTCATAAAGAAAAGAAATTACACTTAAGAGTACTGTAGTGTAGGGGCGCCTGGGTGGCGCAGTTGGTTAAGCGTCCGACTTCAGCCAGGTCACGATCTCGCGGTCCGTGAGTTCGAGCCCCGCGTCGGGCTCTGGGCTGATGGCTCAGAGCCTGGAGCCTGTTTCCGATTCTGTGTCTCCCTCTCTCTCTGCCCCTCGCCCGTTCATGCTCTGTCTCTCTCTGTCCCAAAAATAAATAAACGTTGAAAAAAAAAATTTAAAAAAAAAAGAGTACTGTAGTGTAAAAAATTTGTGTATAAAAGACCCACACAGTTCAAGCCCATAAATTTCAAAGGTCAACTGTACATATCAGTGGGAGACTGAATTTTCTTCATATAATTCAACCAAAGCAACATATTGTGACTGATTAACAAAGCAAGTTTGAGAATTCAGTTGTCTTCTAATCAGTCTGATATTAGAAATATTTGTAAAAATGTAAAATAATGCCACTCTTATCAAAATGTTTTTTGTTTTGGAAATTATTATCTTTCATTAAAATGTTATATGTGATAATATGTAATAGATTTATTTTTTCAGTGAATTAATAAGTACATGTTTTAAAACTTCTCAGTTTCAATTTCTGATATAGTGACTTATCAAAAGATATGACCCACATAAGCTAAATTTTAAGGTCCTCAATATTTTTAAGAGGTAAAGGATCCTGAAACTAAAAAGTTGAGCACTGCTGTAGGATAGGAAATAGAACTGGTTAGAATAACAACAGAAAGATGTTTGATCTCATTTGCAACAAAAAAAAATTCAAGCTAAGACAATACTAAGTTTTCTTTGGAAAAATAATGCTCAAGGTGGGTAAATTATTCAAGGTAAAATAGATGTGAATGTTCAGCACTTTTTTGGAGGGTAGGGACAAATTAAAAATATAAGAAGTCTACTGGGCACCTGGGTGGCTTTGTCAGTTAAGTTTCCAATCCTTGATTTCAGCCTAGGTCATCATATTACTGTTCCTGAGATTGAGCCCCATGTTGGGCTCTGCACTGACAGCACAGAGCCTGCTTGGGATCCGCTCACTCCCTCTCTCTGCCCCTATCCCACTCACATGCTTGTGTGCCCTCCTTCCCCAAACAAATAAACATTAAGTTAATAATAAGAAGAATATCAAAATCCTTCAAAATTTTTGACCTGGTATTTAACTTTTAAGGATTTCAGGAAGGAAATATACCATAAGGGGAAAAGAGTACTGTGCATGAAGATGTTCACTGACACTGACTTGTACATTAATAAGAGTAGTAAAATTTTTAAATTATTTTTTAAGTTTATTTACTTATTTTGAGAGAGACAGAGACAGCATGAGTGGGAGAGGAGCAGAGAGAGAGAGAGAGAGAGAGCAAATCCCAAGCAGGCTCAGCACTGCCAGCACAGAGCCAATGTGGGGCTTGAACCCACGAAGCCAAGAGATCGTGGCCTAAGCCAAAACCAAGAGTTCGATGCTTAACCAACTGAGCCACCCAGGTGCCCCAAAAGTAGTCAAATGTTTAAAACAATCTAAATATTGGAAAAAAAGAACAATGGCTTAGGAAACAAGAATATTGACAGTAAGTAAAGTTTTATGCAGCTCTTTAAATCACGTTTCAAATAATTTGAGCTAACATAGAAATACCTGCGTTACAACTTAAATTTTAAAAATAAGGTATATACTTTTGAATACAATAGGATTAGAAGTACACATATAACTATGAGTTTAAAAAAAGACCAGATGGACATACACTGTAATATATGTCATTTTTCTATCTTTATTTCTCTTATCTTTTGTAATAGGTGTGTTTTTGTTTATAACTGATTTAAAGATAAACTTTTTCAAAAAAATACATGGCATTTCTACACATTCAATGTAATCCCCATCAAAATAACACCAGAATTCTTCACAGAGCTAGAACAATTTATATGAAATCGAAGGACTCTGAATGGCCAAGTAATGTTGAAAAAAAAAAAGAAGCTGGAGGCATCATAATTTTGGACTTCAAGCTGAATTTAAAAAATGTAATCATCAAGATAGTATGGTACCGGCACAAAAACAGATACACAGTCAATGGAACAGAATAGAGAACCCAGAAGTGGGCCCACAAATGTACGGCCATGTAATCTTTGACAAAGCAGGAAAGAATATCCAATGGAAAAAAAAAAAAGTCTCTTCAGCAAATGGCTTTGGGAAAAAGCAGGAAAGAACATCCAATGGAAAAAAAAAAAAAGTCTCTTCAGCAAATGGCAACATGAAGAAGAATGAATCTGAACCACTTTCTTACACCTTACATAAAAATAAATTCAAAATTGATGAAAGACCTAAATGTAAGACAGGAAGCCATCAAAATAATAGAGGAGAAAACAGGCAACAACCTCTTTGACATTGACCACAGCAGCTTCTTACTAGACTTCTTACTACTTGCCTCTGGAAACAAGGTAAACAAAAGCAAAAATAAACTATTGGGACCTCATCAAGATAAAAAGCTTCTTCACAGCAAAGGAAACAATCAACAAAGCTAAAAGGCAACTGACAGAATGGGAGAAGATATTTGTAAATGACATATCAGATAAAGGGTTAGTATCCAAAATCTACAAAGAACTTATCAAACTCAACACCCCAAAAACAAATAATCCAGCAAAGAAATGGGCAAAAGACATGAATAGGCACTTTTCCAAAGAAGACATCCAGATGACTAAGAGACATATGAGAAGATGATCAACATCACTCATCATCATGAGTGTTAGGTACAAAAAGATAATTTTCCATTTCAATTAGTCAAGATTCTCCAAAGAAATAGAAGAAATAGGAGATTTTTCTGTATACACACACACACACACACACACATTTATAGGTGTGTGTGTGTCTATATGTATATATATATGTATATACACACATATACATATATATATATTTACACTGGTTTCTCCTCATGGGAGGCAGATGTGGCAAAAAGACTTTACATTCATTGTTTTTAAGCAAAGTACAAGATCTGTGTGCCTCTTGCCAAAGTAATTTTACTTATAGGAAGAGGAATGGAACAAATACTGGCATTATGTAAATATTACTTAGAATGATATTTTAGAGGAAATAAAAGGGCTGTAAAACCCTTTAGGCTTGTCTTTGTCTCTTGGACTCTGAAATGAATTAAAACATGCTTTGGTCTAAAAGGGGAGGAATCCAAAATTTTAGTAGATATGCTAAATATTATTGAATGATGAAGTAATTCCTGCCTCATGTCCCTGGCAAAATAATCTTCAAGTAAGGTCATAAGTAATCATCTTGGTAATGGACTTGATGTCCTTTTAAATATATATATGTGTGTATATATATATATATATATATATATATATACACACATATGTATGTATATATATGTATATATCAAATATATATATAAATATATATATATAAATGTAAGTAAATATAGGATTTGATGTCCTTTTATATATATGTCCTTTTATATGTGATATCCTTATATATATACATATATAAATGTAAGTATATATAGTATTTATACATATAAAAGGAAGTAGTGATGTCCTTTTACAAATATATAAAATGTAAATATGTATGTACATATGCATTTATATATATAAAATAAGGAGCAAACTGAGATATATTTCCTTGTGACCTAAAAATATTAATAATAGGAAATTTTATTTTATATAGAAACATATCAAGCTACATAGAAGCATAAAATTTAAGGAAAAAAATGATTATTAGCAAAGTCATTAGATTGATATTTGCATATTACATATTAAAAAAATTATTTTGAAGTGACACTGTGAGACTTCCAAGGTAACCTTTTTCAGAAAAGAGTTATAGCTTTGGCCTCTCTCTGGCTTTTGCTCTGGATCTCTATCCCTCTGTCTGGATGCTTGCCCTTGGAAAACATCCATCATTCTGTGAGGACGCCAAGCTGCCACATACAGGGGCCACATGTTGGTGTACCCACCCCATAACTGCCAGATGTTTGGGTCAGCAAATCTTCATATGACTTGACCCCTCAGGCTTGAAGTCACTCCAGCTTCAAAATGCAGGAGAGAGTAAATCGGATACAAGTTGTGCCCCCTGAGTCTTGTCTAAATACAAGTGAGCAAATACATGTTGCTGCTGTTTTAAGCCATTGTGTCTTGGGGTGGTTTGCTACAGAGAAAAAAAAGGGGGGGGAGGGGAAGATACAAGATACTACCTAAGTCTAAATTCAAGGCTACATGGGACACCTGGGTGGCTCAGTCGGTTGAGCGTCCGACTTCAGCTCAGGTCATGATCTCACAGTTCATGAGTTTGAGCCTCGTGTAAGGCTCTGTGCTGACAGCTCAAAGCCTGGAGCCTACTTCAGATTCTGTGTGTGTGTCTCTCTCTCTGCCCCTTCCTCACTCGCACTCTGTCTCTCTCTCTCTCTCTCTCTCAAAAATAACTAAACATTTAAAAAAATAGATTCAAGGCAACAGATGTTTTTGTATTGTTATAATAGAAAGCATATTATTTTTGGTTATTTTTCCCTCTTTGCATGTGCTTTCTGTCTCTCTGTCTCTCTCTCTCTCTGTCTCTCTCTCTCTCACACACACACACACACATACACACAGGTTCTAATATCTTAATTACTTGAAGTCTGGATCTAAACAAACACTGAGATCAGCCACAAAGAATTGCCTGAACGTGATCTGTTCTGGTAACAGGTGGTCCAACAGTATGAATGTGCTTCCCAGCTCAAGCTATATATTGATGATTTATAGCAAAAGAACACATCTGGAGATGACACAGCTGATTGTGAATGACGGTGGACCTAACAGAAGAGAGAGATGATGTTTCCAGCAAGCATTAGCATCCTGTTATGACTCACTGTGTCTTCGGGCATGAGAAAGGCACAATGTCTGTTCCCTTATCTTTAGAACATTGGAGGCATTTTGTCCCCACTTTGCTACACTGAAAGAACGGATGACTAAGCAAGAAGAGTTGAAGGTAGTGCTGATTCTTCTGAATACATTCAGAAAGTCTCTGGCAACAGTAATATAACTATTCAACTATCCCTATTTTTCTGTGATGGTCCACAGATTAAACACAAGTATTGGTCCTTCTGTGTCAGGCACTGTGCTAGGCACTTGGGCTACCACCCTAAACAGGGCACAATCTCTGGCCACAGTAATCCTGTATCTAGAAGAGAAAGACACATATATGGACAATTTCAGTGCAGAGTGATTAAAGCTGTAATGGAGTTGAATACAGAGGTATTCAAATGTCCTCCCAGAGAACAGACACTAAGCCAGTTTTGAGGATGGCTGGCTTTCACAAGGACCTTCTGGAAAAAGTGCAATCTGAATCCAGCCCTGAAGGAAGAATAGAAAGGGCCGGAAGGGAGCTTTCTTATATAGAGGATATACGGTGTCTATACAATCAAAAGCAAGACATTGCAGTACTATCAGGGAATGAAAAGCTCTTTTTATTCCTCGTTTGGTTGGTCATCTTTGGTTTTTAAAATAGAATGAGGCATGCTAAGAGATGAGAGTAGATATGAGAATGACTGTTTGATCATGGGGTACACAAGAGTTTCCATTTGGAAGCTAAATCAGGAAGTAATATAATCATACTTGTGCTTTAAAAAAACAAAAACAACACCACTCCGGTTGCAGCATGGAGACCAGCTTAGAAAAGGCTGGATTCAAATGGAGAGTTATTGGAGTTAATTGGTTACATGCTGATAAGAAAGAGAGCTGCCTCTGGTGATTTCCTCGGTGCTGGTGGGTGCCTCAAACCTCAGGTCCTGGAGTGAGGATGGCGGTGGCTTTAGTGCTCAGCGCCCTCCCAGTTACCCTTTGTCTGTGTCCAGTGACATCATGCCACATTCTGGGTGCTTGTCGAGCCCCGCACTTTTCCAAACACCCCCAGCCTTAACAAACCAATGCAACCGTTCATTTCCACCTTCTGCCTTTTATTTAATTCTGCTTTCTGCTATGATGGTATTATTATGGTAAGGAATGAAAAATAATTGCCACCATGATGCTAACAACTAATTATGAAATAAAGTTTAGATAATAATACTACAGTAATATCTGGATAACCCTCAAACTCCTCTACACATACACTGCCTCTTCAGTTTAAAGGTAAGACTGTAAATAATACAATAAATAAAACAGGATAGACATTTTGATGGTAAATAATGGGCAAGACGGGGACAATTTGTGTAATGTTTGATGTTTAAAAGTGAATGTATATTATTTCTAAACCCTAATTTTAAAATATCTTGCATATATTCATTTTCTCCTGTGACTCTATGTAATCAGCATGTTACCAAAATTTGAAGCAGATTTATATTGTTGTTATCTAAATAACGCATTAAATTTCAGAAATGGCCTATATTTTCACCCCTGCCTATATCCTCGCATTTGTTGCATAATTTTGCAGCACCCTACAATTTTTACTTTGGGCTTAACCATATAACTTGATTTGGTCAGTGAGTTGTTAGTAAATTGGAAGCAAATAAAGTCTTAAAAAGCACTTGCACAATTCGGCCTTCTCTGTCTTGCACCTTTGCCTTTGTAATAAGAACACACTTAGACTCCCCTGCTGGAGGATGAAAGACATGTGGAGTGAAGCCTAGGCACTGTGGTTGTCACAGCTGAAGCCAGTCTAGATCAGTATGCAGCCAGCTGCATATGAGGAAACCAAGCCAAACTCAAGAGAACCATCCGGTCAACCCCCATCTTCTTCCAGTCTCATGTACAATTATGCTTATTGTGGAATGCGACTGAGATTTTGCAGTTGGTACACAACATTTTAAGGAAATAAATAACTGATACAGAGAAAATAGAAAATTTCCTCTGGCGTGATTGGTCAAAATTTGTTGTTTCTTTTACAACTGCTTGTTTAGAAAAGTCTTTTTCAACCTCATTACTTATTATTGATAATGTCATTGTTTGTTAAATTGACAACTGATCTTGGTTATACAACTTTTTAAGATCATTGTCAAGTTTGGGGAAGGCTTTATCAAATTTCTTTTATATTTATCACAGATATAATTGTTGCTTGTATTAATACTGCTACTATTTATTGGTTTGTGTCCTACAAACATAGGAATTCTGGAAAGATCTATCTTGCATGATTTTTATCAAAATCAGGCAAAAAGCATATGGCACATTGATATTTGTATTTACTGCATTACTTAAAATGTTCCTGACAGGGAATACCTTCCATTTTGAATAGCTCTCTATGGGATCTGAAGCCTCTAATTACAATTTTACACATCTGATTGGAAGAGTTTTATGTAAACTATCTTCTAGTTTTGTACATTTAAGATCTTGATTTTCCTCCTGCATACGTGTACTTCTGATGTCACTCTCTATAGGATGTATTTGGATTTTGCCATCACCACTCGCCCTGTTCTGCATTTCCTAATACCTGATGAGTTGCCATGTGGGGCAGTAGGAATATTCCTGGCAGCCATTTCTATTGGGGAAAGCAAGCAAAATTTAATCACATATGACAAAATAATTATGAAACACATACATATATCTTTCTATACTCAAATGTATCAACAACTGAACTTCCCTGTAGCTGGATCCCAAAAATGTCTGTGGCCACTCCAAATGCCATAAAATGAGGGGAATTACAAAAGAGGAAGACAGCAAAAATACCTTATATTTGCAAAACTTCAAAAAGGTATGACTAAGTAAACATATTTCTAAAGTTCCTCCTCCCTTTGAAGGGAGCCCAAACAACTGAAGAAGCCCAAGCATAGTTCAGAGAGATTTAAAGAGATTAAGTAATTTGTTCCAGGCCACAATGTAGCAAGAGGCCAACTAAGACTCAGACCCACACTGTCTAAATTCAGAGCACAAAGATTTTAACCACCCTGGATGCTGATTCTTGCTGCAAGAAAAGGTTTAACATAACCTGAACTACAGTTAGTGATAGGAAAGAAGAAGAGGTTTTTGGAAGAAAGCTTTGACTAAGTTGTTACTCACTGGATAAATTGGTGTGGAAGATCTGAGGTTCGGCTAGGACTGTCTGCAGGCAGGGATTAAACATCAACTATGAGGAGAGGAGAGATACAGAGACTGGAAAGCCAGCTGGGCCTGGAAGTCCAGTGGGAAGATAACTGGTGTGGGAGTCATATTAAGTAGCCGAGAAGGAAGGTGAACTAGAGGAAGCAAGGATTAAAGGGTGGGTTGAGTGGATAAAGAGATTACAGATTTTGGTGATGCAGTAGTAAGGCCCTAAATGCTCCTTGATGGTGAGTTAAATCTGTTATAAATTTGAAATCCAAGTTTAGAGTTAAGAAGGAACTGTTTTTGAGGTTGCAAAGAATAGAGAGTGGGGGAGAGGATGAAAAGAAAAGTTCAAGCAAAGTCATGAAGGCCTATCAAGAAGATAAGAAAGAAATTAATTGCCTCCTATTTAAAATTTTCTATTATTTGAAAGTTATTATTAAATCCTTCACACTTCTCCGTTAACCCAAAGTAGACCTTCAGACCTTCATCCAAGGGTCTTTCTAACCTTATAGTTACTTTTGACTTATGAATTCTTGGGTTTCTTCTTTTCAGTTATCATATCTCCAAATGAGTCTATTGCACAACCTTCTAATAATGTTCTGGCTAAGGTCAGAAACAGAGAGAACTTCATTTCTACTGGTTAACCACAGTAGTGTGTTTGTTTACATCTATAATACTGTGGTGGTACATGGCCCCTCTTGCATCAATGTCAAATTCACAATACATAACAATGTAGAGGTAAGTTGGTTAGACCTTCAAAACCAATGCCACCATGACTTCCCTTCCAGAGTTCATGGTTGTATGTTTATGATTTTTAACATGATGTCTACACCAGATAAACTTGTTCAAAGAAGGTAAGGCATTCTCGCTCTACAATGGCCAATGGACTGTGGACTTCAATCTTTTGAAATACTTTGCAATGAAGAGCTATGAATGGATACCAGTCTTTTCTCCACTTGACTTTTTATTTAGACCACAGTACTGCATCATCTCCTTGATAAGAGACCCCAGGCTAAAAGGGAATTGAATACTGGCAGGAGTATAAATTACCTCCTCGGTCCCTTGGCTGGCTTATTGGCCTAATGAATTCCATCTTTTGAAGTCAAAGGGTGTGGAGGCCAAAGCTTTCATTTCTGAAATGTCAAGAAATAATTAAAATCATAACACAAATAACACCAAAGGAACCTCATGGAGTTCTTGGTATCCTGGCGGGGGGGTGGAGGGTGGGGGGGGGAATTTCAGTGCATATCTCAGCCTTAAGTGTAGACTTTGCTGAAAACACAGAGCAGTGAAATTGTCAGTAATTTGGAAAGCCCAAATCAAATAGCCTTTGAGGGAAAATGGCTTTTTAATATTTTTAATGCAATTTGACTGATTCCATTACATACAGAGACCTAATTAATGCTGCTTTGAACCACTAAAAGGAAAAGGTAACCTTGAAGAGACTCTTTGCACTGTCTAATAAGAATAAAATAAACCAAATGTGATTATTATTGAGCCTCTTTTAAGGTAAAAAATATTTTTATTGGGGAGCCTGGGTGGCTCAGTCGGTTGAGCAACCAACTTCGGCTCAGGTCATGATCTCACGGTTAGGGAGTTCGAGCTCCGTGTTGGGCTCTGTGCTGACAGCTCAGAGCCTGGAGCCTGCTTCTGATTCTGTGTCTCCCTCTCTCTCTGACCCTCCCCCGCTCATGCTCTGTCTCTCTCTGTCTCAGAAATAAATAAACATAAATAAATAAATAAATAAATAAATAAATAAATAAAATTTATTTTTTTTAATTTTTTTTTTAACGTTTATTTACTTTTGAGACAGAGAGATAGAGCATGAACGGGGGAGGGTCAGAGAGAGGGGGAGACACAGAATCTGAAACAGGCTCCAGGCTCTGAGCTGCCAGCACAGAGCCCGACGGGGGGCTCGAACCCACAAACTGCGAGATCGTGACCTGAGCTGAAGTCAGATGCTTAGCTGACTGAGCCACCCAGGCGCCCCTAAAATAAAATTAAAAAATATATATTTTATTGTTTTTATACAAAACTTGCTATTGCAAAATATCTATTAAAATCACTTTAAAGTTAAAAGTTTGCTCATAAACACAAATTTCTTTTATCAGTACAATAAACCTATTTGATAAGTATGGCTCCTATGTTAGTTTATATACGAGGAAGCTGAGGAGTTGTGATGCCAAGTTCACTTAAAAAAAAAAAAAAAAAAACCCACACAGCTAGTAAGGAGTAAATCCACACTTGAACTCAAGTTTCTAACTTCTGCACCAGCGATCTTCTCATTAACATCACCATCAGACTCCTTCTGCAGTCAGCATTAGCCTTGTCCTGTTCCTGGACACGAAGGGAGGAAGCTATTTACTGGATCTTCCAGAGCGCCTTTTAGGTGTGTAAGCCTCAGGCAAACAATTTTTGTGGATCCCCTGTTTATATTAACATTTCTATTAAAAATGTGTTATCAGATTGGGGCGCCTGGGTGGCTCAGGTCTGACTTTGGCCCAGGTCACGATCTCACAGTTCGTGAGTTTGAGCCCCAAGTAAGACTCTGTGCTGACAGCTGAGAGCCTGGAGTCTGCTTCAGATTCTGTGTCTCCCTCTCTCTTTCTGCCCCTCCCCTGCTCTCTCTCTCTCTCTCTCTCTCTCTCAAAATTAAATAAACATAATTTTTTTTTTAATCCATGATCAGATTTATGGTCCCATGGGGAGTATAGTGTTTTATCGAGGAGGATTTAGAATAATGGATAGAGAAGAGGTACTTACGTATTTGTTTATTGTGTAATCAGTTTAGTGAAGATTATTTGTGGTGTCCAAGCACCATCTCTTCCTGTTCATATTCAGGAATCACCTTTTCATGTTCTTTACTGACAAACATGTGGCTTCTGGGTAATTTGACATCTCACCACAAACAAATGGTAGCAATACTGTTATAACTCAAAATGCTATGGATCTTTGAAACCTGCTCATCTGGAAAAAAATACAGCTCTTCTTGCCCCTGCAATTGTCCAATAACATTTATTTAAAGCTGGTTACATCATTACTTTTGACACTGTGTGATCTATCATGCTGCCCATGAGTGCTGGCTTCCAATGACCCTCAGAAAGTTTGTCTGTATTTTATCAAAGGAGTCCACAAATAAAAGTTTTCCTCCATCTATGCAGGAAAATGAGAAAAATAGTTAATTTTTAGTTTTATAGTGACATGAAATTTACCAGCTAGAACTTTGTGCCTTAACTATAGAACTACATATCTTCCAAGTAAATCTTCTCTTGAACTCGTTAGGCCATAATCGTTGTATTCTTAGAATGTCCTCTCCTTCAAGGTCACTTGCACCCTTGCCTTCCACACATTGGTGCCAGTGAGAAGGACAGGCAAGAGACCAGTGAATAAAATAAGAAGAATAGTCCCATTGTGCAAGGACTGTCCACCCTTATCTGGCATGGTCTGAGAAAGATCTGAGAGTACAACATCATAATATTAATCAGAGGCAAGAGAGAACATGGAATGAAGGGCCTTCTGGTATCCCAGCACATTGGCCTTGAACACATTGAGACAGATAGGTGTGGCCTGCTCTGGGACACTGACCAATATATGGCAGGGAGCCTGCAGAGAAGATGGGCCTGGACACCAGAGGGGGTACACAGGCTAAAGTACATTTTCTGCCATGAACTGCCACCTTCGAGTTTTATAGAAGAGAGATGACACCCTGGCTGAAAGGTGGACAGGTGAGAGCCATGCTCAGCCCACACCTGAAGCTTGAGACCAAGGGTCAGCAGTCGATCAGAGTCTTGAACTTACCGTGTGTCTGACCTGAGAGTCACATCAAGTCACTGTGTCACTATCATGCTGATGGCCAATTTCATAGCATCCCACAAAAGAAATACACTAGTCCATAGGACAAAACATTTGTCTGGCTACCCTCCTGGAACTAGGGCCTGGTCAGGAATATAGGGGACAATACCATGGCACAAGTCCCAGAGCCCCTTATTTGGGGGATAGAGCACCAGGGAGTGCTCTTGTGGGAAGAAACAAAAACCAGGGTCACACAAGTCTCAATATACATTCAGAGCACCCTGCCCAGGTGGCTCTGCTGGCTTCAGCTGGTCTCAGGCACCAGAAGGGTCTTAGAAATTGAGGAAGATATTCCAAAGCCTAGGGCCTCCTGAAGTGCAAGACCTGAACAGGGGCCTTTCTTGCCCAGGCATGAATGTACTCGTCCCTCCATTCACTGCTTCTTCGTTGTCAAGACAATAAAAAGATCCAAAATATATGATAAAAACTCTCACTTGCTGTGATGAGTATCATCCATTTACTCATACAAATCCATTTCCACCCCCCTTTTTACCTGCTCTTTGCCCCAGAGGCTGACTGGAAAGGAGTACATGTTCAGGTTTTCTGTATCCCCTGACTTCCAGCTAGGTTTGAACAACGGGGAGCCCCTGTCAGAGATGAGAGGAAAATAGACAAATGTGGTTAGGAAATCATTCTCCTAGATTTTTCCTCGTGAGGCCATTGTGGCCTAGTCCCTCCACCAAAGGCCACTGCTCCTCTCAGGAAGCCATCTCCACACTAGTCTCTCTCTGGGTCCTGGTCACCATCTCTCATTGGGACCAATTTTGTTGCTTCTAGCTCCAGGATATTGCACTATTCCTGAGGTGGGTCTAAGCCTCCTTATAACTGACCTTTCTAGAATTAGCCTTTACTGATACACATAAAAACACAATGCTTTGTTAAAAGATACACAGATTAGACAGATAGCTGACAACTAGAGAGGGCTCTTGTTCAGGGACCCGCTGCTGACATGAACTGCCTGCCAGCGTCATGAATAAGTTAACCTCATACAATTGGCTATTGGGGCCCACACTTTAAGTTTCAGATGAATGAGCTTTTTGTAAGAGAGGACTTGGGAGTCCTCCAGCTTGCACAAGGAACATGCCACTCTGCCTGCTTTTGGAGAGAGAAGGGTCCATTTCCTGGTCCTCTGCAGACAGTGTTACGGTTTGGCATAGGCTTGCAGCCAATCATCATGGTTGGTTACTCCATCTGTAAAATAAAGGAGTCAAGACTAGATCTCTGAATCAGTCCATCACTAGGGTCGGGAATTTGTAGAATGTTACCGACGTGGAAGTGCATCTCCCCGGACCTACCCTTAATATTTGCAGGACCCAGGGCAAGAGTACACATGGAGATCAATTTACTATAAGTCTAAATATTCAGAAGTTAAAAATAATGGTAACAACCAAATAAAGTGAGTTCTATATTCCTACCCTAACAAATATGTCTTTATAACAACAAACTGAAAAGTATACATAAAGCTATAGTTTTGGCAAAATATCAAAGATATTGATATCATGATTACTCATATATGAGTGTTACTTTGATAATATTTGGATGTGTAATAAAATGTGTATATATATATATATATATATAACTTATAAGTTATTTTATATTAATTCCAAACTTTTTGGCCTCATTTCAGTAAAGCTACTAATAATGTTATTGTTATCAAAATTTCTCCATAATTTGTATTCTACTGATCTAAATGATTAAAAAATTAATATAATTATATTCAAAGTATACAAAATTTTAATATATTTTATACAAATATAAATTATAGTAAATGTAAAAAATTTAAACATTAAAATTATTTTTCATTAATGTTTTTATTTTCTTTTAAATATTCATAACCATGAAAATTAAAATGCAAAATAAAATTAATGACTATCAAATACTTATGTCAAAATTATTTATATCAGGATTCACTTTTTATTTGGTTATTTGAAAATACAATAAAGTTTTTGTATATTAAAAAAAATTTTAGAGTTCAATATTCTGCTACTGGCCAGCGTAAAATATTAGTGTTGAATTAGCATTGCAAAATGTTACTCACCAGTCATATGCCACTATTGAGAACATCAGACTAACTTGTAAATATCTGCAGAAGCACAAATTAAAACACAAAAAGTAGAAAGAAAATGGACTCCACACTGCCAAGAAACAATATTTCATTACCCCAGTGTCTGACACATGGTTGGGCATAATCAATTGTTATTATCATTACTAATAGTAGTAGTTACTAGTAGCATTTGTAGTAGTGATCGTATTTATTTTTTATTTTGTGGTTCTCTGGTTATTCCTTTGCTTTATGCCACAGAATTATTTAGTGGCAAATTTAACATGAAAGCCAATTTAATTCCTCCTGTAGTTCCACCAAATTTAGTTCTTAAAAATCCGTTTACCAAATTAGAAGGTTAATTACGCCATCTCAGCAGGTGTGTCAATTTCACTTGGAAAGAAGAGATTTTTACTGTTAGAATCTATCCAAATCTATTTAGTAAAAAGTTATCTTTGATTCCAGTACGTCTTAAAACTTTTTAAGTTTATTTATTTATTTTGAGACAGAGAGAGAGAAAGTTCAAGTCAGGGAGGGGAGGGAGAGAGGGAGAGAATCCCAAGCAGACTCCTCACTATCAGCACAGAGCCTGACATGGCGCTTGAACCCACGATCTGCAAGATCATGACCTTAGCTGAAGTCAGACTGCTTAACTGACTGAGCTACCCAGACACCCCTGATTCTAACATGTGTTAAACCAAATTTCCCTCACAATCTGAAACCTGAATTTTGGCTTCTAATTTCAAAGAGAGAAAAGTAATTGAAAGCAAAAATTTATGCAACATCTAATACTTAATTTTTTTTTTCAGTCCAAACAAGGCTAGGAATACCAAGCCTTAAGAAATAAACTTTGCATTCAGTTATCCTATACTAATTTTTACTTCACTGTTATTTGCCCTTTTAACTTTGTCCACTGGCTTATCAAATAGAAATTGGCAGTGGATCACATTTTCTATTTCTTTGATTTTCAAAAATGGATTTTTTTTAATGTGGATTAAGAAGTGGACCAAAAGAGATAGAGTTGATCAGAATTATTATTTTTTTAAGACATCTCTTCATACCAACAATTTCAAGAAGGTTTCTGTCACCCTCGTGTCTCTTATAAATTGGGTTCTTTCTCTTCCAGGAAAGAAAGCAGAAATCTTAAAGTCCTATTAAAATAGTAATGGTATCTGGAAATATTTTCTGTTAGTGCTATGTCAAAGACCACCTCCAACAAAATAACTTATCTTGAAACTGCCAGAAATATCACCTAACTTTTACGCGCAGAAACACCTTTTAGAATTAAGATGGTAAAATTTGTAAGTGCAGAGGTGACTGTAAGATTGTTAGGATGCTATTCTGCCTTCTCCAGCTGTTTGCCAATTTCTCTTTTCTCCCAAGAGTGGAAAGAGGGAGATATAGGCCCCAAATCTTTCTCTGTTCCCATGAGAGGAATAGTTTTATCTAGGAGAATTCCCTAATTTTCCCAAGACATTCTAGCCTGATGACAAAGGAGAGCCTGAAGTGCAGACTCTCTGAGGCCTGTGTACTTAAAGAAAATATTTCTAAATAATCCAAACAAATGGAAAAGTCTCTGAAAAATGGGGCAGTAATTAATGTCTGAATAGGGGTACATCTAGTAGTCCCAAACATGGTTTATGAATATGATTCAGTGTTTTTATTATCAGTGGCTAGACTCTGAGAGCTCTTGATGTAAAATAAAATGAAATTAAAAGATGTTGGAGCTAAGCTGGCTTTCAGAGTTTTTTAGTGTCAAAATTAAAAATAAAACAGGGAGGTAGTAACCTGTCCAATGCCTCAGTCAGACAGCCCAGTCTGTCAGACTCCGGCATAGACAGACTGCAAAGCCTTAGAGGAAGTATGATGTGGAGGGAAGACCATGGGTCATGTGACTGGGCAAAGCTTGGCTCCAATTCCAGTTTGCCATTTCCAAGATTATATTGGAGAATTCTCTTAAGATGACTAAGCCCCTGTTAACCATTTTCACATTTTACAGAGTGAAGCATAATACCTGTTTGTGGATTAAATAAAATAGTGTCTAAAGTGCAATAGCAGATATTGTGAATGTATATTTTATTTTTCTCTTTCCAATTGAGCATTCTCTTAACTACATATACTTATATAAGATCCCGTTAAGGGTAGTGAATAAAGGGGAATGGTGGGTGATATATACTTTTTAAAATCTCTGACCTAGAAAGTTCTTACTTTCAAAGCAATAGGAGGCAGTGACTCATTACTACAGCATTCAAAAATGAAGGAAGGATGGGGGTGGGGGGTTCCTATCAAAGCAAACCATAGAACACAGATGAATAAAAATACACATATACATGTTTTATACACATATATTAAAGTATCTGCATATAGGTGTAACTAGATAAGAGAGTTCAATCATAACTGATTCTACTCTCTTCTGACTCATAAGCAGCATTAAGTAACTTCCTGTACTCTCCTGAAATGAGTTCTCTTTCTGCCCACCCCACCACCCTGCAGCCTGAGAACCTGGCTTTCCTTCAGAAGTTGAGTCACTGCCTTTATTTTAAAGGCTGTTTCTGCCAACAGATTTCTCCATCCAATTTCAGAAAATAAAGATTCACAAAGTGTGATTGCCCTTTAATACTTTGATCAGTGTCTTGTTTTCCAGGTATAATGCCATTAGACATTTAAGGTTGACCTCGGAAAAGTAGAAAAGTAATTCTGAGATGTTATATAAATCAAAAAAGTTATTACAATATTCAAACTAAAAGAAAAATGCCAACACTTCAACATCTCTCACAGTTGAATTCAACTGCAATTTCTGATGTGCAGAAGGAAGTGGTGATTCATCTCAGTTCATAATGGGCCTCCAAAGTGCTAAATTTCTCTTAGTCAGCCTCCAAAGGGACCTGAGAAATGTGGATTAATAATGTGGAGACTCAAAATCTTTTTGATTTCTTTTAGTTCTATCAATTAGACTATATGACCCTTTATTAACCTAATGGATTGAAAATTGAAAGAAAAGCTAATTTTCTTAATTAAAAATAATCAAATTATCATTAATTTAATTTAATTTTTAAATTCACATGGAATTAAATAATAGATAGGCACATTAGCTATTAAACTTTGACTTGTCACATGAAATAAAAAGGTAGTTGTGGTGAATGCATTCAGTTTCAATATTTTATAAAACACCAAAAAAGAATTGTTACATTAAAAATGACACATGTAGCATAGTTTTATAGAAAGGAAGAACATAAGAAATGCCTTGTGATGTGTATGGTTATATCAAATACTCTTTGTCTACTCCTCTAGCTGTGAAGGCTGTGGTTTAGGGCAGGTTTCAACAATGTTTGTGCAGGCAAAACCTGCCAACCTTGCTTTAAGCCATGTCATGTCCCTCACAGTGTGGCATAGAAAGTTGTGGGAATCTGCTTGGCATTCATACATGTATTCTGGAGGGCTGGAGAGTTAACACGCATGGAGCTTGCTCGACCAGTGAAGAATGGGGCTGATAGAAATGCGTTTCCCTTGACACACAGTTCATAAGACTCTAGGAAGGTCCTACTGAGTGGAGCATCAATTCATCATAGCACCAACAGGTCTTTATATTGCCTACCCTCCTCCCCGCAGTTGATTTCCTGTGTTAGTTATCTATTTTTGTGTAACAAATTGCCTCAAATCTTAGTGACTTAAAACAACAAGTATTTATTCTCACAGTTTCCATGGTCAACAAATCAGAAGCAGTTTCAATGGAGTGGTTCTAGCTCAAAGTCTCTTATGAGCATGTAGTTCAAATCTCAGCTAGGGTCATATTCATCAGAAGGCTTGACTGGGGCTGGAGGATCCACCTCTGAATTTACTCCTTTGGCTGTGAGCAGGAGCACTCAGTTTTTCACCATGTGGACTGGTGCTCACCTCATGACAGAGGGCTTTCCCCAGAGTGAGTGATCCCAGAGAGAAGCCAAGGGAGAGTGCAAGCAGAAATGTCTTATGTCTTATGACCTAGTTTTGGAAGGGTCATACCACCACTTCTGCTGTGTGCTCTCAGTGACCTAGAGTAACTCTGGTGCAATGTGGGAGGAGACTACACAAGAGTATGAATACCAAGAGGTGGGGACAATGGGCTCTCATGGTGATTGGCTACCATATTTCTATCCTTCATTTATGATCGCTGGAATCACTTCCAGTAAACTACTTGTAAAAGCATTTATTTCAGGTTCTGCTTTTGGGCAGAAGCTATGCTAAGACAATGAATGATTTTCTCTATATAATTTTTTTTTAATGAGTATATCTGTATGTGCATACAAAAATATTTCTAAAACATTATTAAGTGCAAAAAGAATAATGTAGAACTCCTCCAGTATATGTATATAACTAGAAGAATATTTGTAAAAACTTAATAATAGTTAATAGTTGCAGAAAAGTTAAGGAAATAAAGGCTTATTAATTTCAATTTTATTATTCACAGCATTATTTGAATTTTTGAAACACACTTATGTATTTCTTAAAAAATAATTTGAGGCAGGAAGATGGCGGCGTAGGAGGACGCTGGGCTCACCGCGCGTCCTGCTGATCACTTAGATACCACCTACACCTGCCTAAATAACCCAGAAAACCGCCAGAGGATTAGCAGAACGGAGTCACCGGACCCAAGTGCAGACGAGAGGCCCACGGAAGAGGGTAGGAAGGGCGGCGAGGCGGTGCGCGCTCCACGGACAGGCGGGAGGGAGCCGGGGCGGAGGAGCGGCTCACCAGCCAAGCAGAGCCCTCGAGTCCGGCTTGCAAAAGCGGAGGGGCCTGACGGACTGTGTTCCAACAGCAAGCGCGACTTAGCGTCTGGGAGGTCATAAGTTAACAGCTCTGCTCGGAAAGCGGGAAGGCTGGAGGACAAAGGGAGGGTGAGCTGCGGAGCCCCCGGACGACAGAGCTCAGTTTGGCGGGGAACAAAGGCGCTCGCCAGCGCCATCTCCCCCGCCCATCCCCCAGCCAAAATCCCAAAGGGAACCGGTTCCGGCCAGGGAAATTGCTTGCTCCGCGCAAACACCCAACTCTGTGCTTCTGCGGAGCCAAACCTCCGGCAGCGGATCTGACTCCCTCCGGCTGCCACAGGGCCCCTCCTGAAGTGGATCACCTAAGGAGAAGCGAGCTAAGCCTGCCCCCCCTCCCGCCGTGCACCTTGCCTTCCCACCCCAGCTAATACGCCAGATCCCCAGCATCACAGGCCTGGCAGTGTGCAAGTAGCCCAGACGGGCCACGCCACCCCACAGTGAATCCCACCCCTAGGAGAGGGGAAGAGAAGGCACACACCAGTCTGACTGTGGCCCCAGCGGTGGGCTGGGGGCAGACATCAGGACTGACTGCGGCCCCGCCCACCAACTCCAGTTATACACCACAGCACAGGGGAAGTGCCCTGCAGGTCCTCACCACACCAGGGACTATCCAAAATGACCAAGCGGAAGAATTCCCCTCAGAAGAATCTCCAGGAAATAACAACAGCTAATGAGCTGATCAAAAAGGATTTAAATAATATAACAGAAAGTGAATTTAGAATAATAGTCATAAAATTAATCGCTGGGCTGGAAAACAGTATACAGGACAGCAGAGAATCTCTTGCTACAGAGATCAAGGGACTAAGGAACAGTCACGAGGAGCTGAAAAACGCTTTAAAGGAAATGGAAAACAAAATGCAAACCACCACAGCTCGGATGGAAGAGGCAGAGGAGAGAATAGGTGAACTAGAAGATAAAGTTATGGAAAAAGAGGAAGCTGAGAAAAAGAGAGATAAAAAAATCCAGGAGTATGAGGGGAAAATTAGAGAACTAAGTGATACACTAAAAAGAAATAATATACGCATAATTGGTATCCCAGAGGAGGAAGAGAGAGGGAAAGGTGCTGAAGGGGTACTTGAAGAAATAATAGCTGAGAACTTCCCTGAACTGGGGAAGGAAAAAGGCATTGAAATCCAAGAGGCACAGAGAACTCCCTTCAGACGTAACTTGAATCGATCTTCTGCACGACATATCATAGTGAAACTGGCAAAATACAAGGATAAAGAGAAAATTCTGAAAGCAGCAAGGGGTAAACGTGCCCTCACATATAAAGGGAGACCTATAAGACTCGTGACTGATCTCTCTTTTGAAACTTGGCAGGCCAGAAAGAATTGGCACGAGATTTTCAGGGTGCTAGACAGCAAAAATATGCAGCCGAGAATCCTTTATCCAGCAAGTCTGTCATTTAGAATAGAAGGAGAGATAAAGGTCTTCCCAAACAAACAAAAACTGAAGGAATTTGTCACCACTAAACCAGCCCTACAAGAGATCCTAAGGGGGACCCTGTGAGACAAAGTACCAGAGACATCACTACAAGCATAAAACATACAGACATCACAATGACTCTAAACCCGTATCTTTCTATAATAACACTGAATGTAAACGGATTAAATGCGCCAACCAAAAGACATAGGGTATCAGAATGGATAAAAAAACAAGACCCATCTATTTGCTGTCTACAAGAGACTCATTTTAGACCTGAGGACACCTTTAGATTCAGAGTGAGGGGATGGAGAACTATTTATCATGCTACTGGAAGCCAAAAGAAAGCTGGAGTAGCCATACTTATATCAGACAAACTAGACTTTAAATTAAAGGCTGTAACAAGAGATGAAGAAGGACATTATATAATAGTTACAGGGTCTATCCATCAGGAAGAGCTAACAATTATAAATGTCTATGTGCCGAATACCGGAGCCCCCAAATATATAAAACAATTACTCATAAACAGAAGCAACCTTATTGATAAGAATGTGGTAATTGCAGGGGACTTTAACACCCCACTTACAGAAATGGATAGATCATCTAGACACACAGTCAATAAAGAAACAAGGGCCCTGAATGAGACATTGAATCAGAGGACTTGACAGATATATTTAGAACTCTGCATCCCAAAGCAACAGAATATACTTTCTTCTCGAGTGCACATGGAACATTCTCCAAGATAGATCATATACTGGGTCACAAAACAGCCCTTCATAAGTTTACAAGAATTGAAATTATACCATGCATACTTTCAGACCACAATGCTATGAAGCTTGAAATCAACCACAGGAAAAAGTCTGGAAAACCTCCAAAAGCGTGGAGGTTAAAGAACACCCTACTAACGAATGAGTGGGTCAACCAGGCAATTAGAGAAGAAATCAAAAAATATATGGAAACAAACGAAAATGAAAATACAACAATCCAAACGCTTTGGGACGCAGCGAAGGCAGTCCTGAGAGGAAAATACATTGCAATCCAGGCCTATCTCAAGAAACAAGAAAAATCCCAAATACAAAATCTAACAGCACACCTAAAGGAAATAGAAGCAGAACAGCAAAGGCAGCCTAAACCCAGCAGAAGAAGAGAAATAATAAAGATCAGAGCAGAAATAAACAATATAGAATCTAAAAAAACTGTAGAGCAGATCAACGAAACCAAGAGTTGGTTTTTTGAAAAAATAAACAAAATTGACAAACCTCTAGCCAGGCTTCTCAAAAAGAAAAGGGAGATGACCCAAATAGATAAAATCATGAATGAAAATGGAATTATTACAACCAATCCCTCAGAGATACAAACAATTATCAGGGAATACTATGAAAAATTATATGCCAACAAATTGGACAACCTGGAAGAAATGGACACATTCCTGAACACCCACACTCTTCCAAAACTCAATCAGGAGGAAATAGAAAGCTTGAACAGACCCATAACCAGCGAAGAAATTGAATCGGTTATCAAAAATCTCCCAACAAATAAGAGTCCAGGACCAGATGGCTTCCCAGGGGAGTTCTACCAGACATTTAAAGCAGAGATAATACCTATCCTTCTCAAGCTATTCCAAGAAATAGAAAGGGAAGGAAAACTCCCAGACTCATTCTATGAAGCCAGTATTACTTTGATTCCTAAACCAGACAGAGACCCAGTAAAAAAAGAGAACTACAGGCCAATATCCCTGATGAATATGGATGCAAAAATTCTCAATAAGAACTAGCAAATCGAATTCAACAGCATATAAAAAGAATTATTCACCATGATCAAGTGGGATTCATTCCTGGGATGCAGGGCTGGTTCAACATTCACAAATCAATCAACGTGATACATCACATT
Source organism: Lynx canadensis (assembly GCF_007474595.2). Taxonomy (NCBI): domain Eukaryota; kingdom Metazoa; phylum Chordata; class Mammalia; order Carnivora; family Felidae; genus Lynx; species Lynx canadensis. Next base: position 103,593,602 of record NC_044306.2, read on the forward strand.
AACAAAAAAAAAGAGAAGAACCATATGATCCTGTCAATCGATGCAGAAAAGGCCTTTGACAAAATCCAGCACCCTTTCTTAATAAAAACCCTTGAGAAAGTCGGGATAGAAGGAACATACTTAAAGATCATAAAAGCCATTTATGAAAAGCCCACAGCTAACATCATCCTCAACGGGGAAAAACTGAGAGCTTTTTCCCTGAGATCAGGAACAGGACAGGGATGCCCACTCTCACTGCTGTTGTTTAACATAGTGCTGGAAGTTCTAGCATCAGCAATTAGACAACAAAAGGAAATCAAAGGCATCAAAATTGGCAAAGATGAAGTCAAGCTTTCGCTTTTTGCAGATGACATGATATTATACATGGAAAATCCGATAGACTCCACCAAAAGTCTGCTAGAACTGATACATGAATTCAGCAAAGTTGCAGGATACAAAATCAATGTCCAGAAATCAGTTGCATTCTTATACACTAACAATGAAGCAACAGAAAGACAAATAAAGAAAATGATCCCATTCACAATTGCACCAAGAAGCATAAAATACCTAGGAATAAATCTAACCAAAGATGTAAAGGATCTGTATGCTGAAAACTATAGAAAGCTTATGAAGGTAACTGAAGAAGACTTAAAGAAATGGAAAGACATTCCCTGCTCATGGATTGGAAAAATAAATATTGTCAAAATGTCAATACTACCCAAAGCTATCTACACATTCAATGCAATCCCAATCAAAATTGCACCAGCATTCTTCTCGAAACTAGAACAAGCAATCCTAAAATTCATATGGAACCACAAAAGGCCCCGAATAGCCAAAGGAATTTTGAAGAAGAAGACCAAAGCAGGAGGCATCACAATCCCAGACTTTAGCTTCTACTACAAAGCTGTCATCATCAAGACAGCATGGTATTGGCACAAAAACAGACACACAGACCAATGGAATAGAATAGAAACCCCAGAACTAGACCCACAAACGTATGGCCAACTCATCTTTGACAAAGCAGGAAAGAACATCCAATGGAAAAAAGACAGCCTCTTTAACAAATGGTGCTGGGAGAACTGGACAGCAACATGCAGAAGGTTGAAACTAGACCACTTTCTCACACCATTTACAAAAATAAACTCAAAATGGATAACGGACCTAAATGTGAGACAGGAAACCATCAAAACCTTAGAGGAGAAAGCAGGAAAAGATCTCTCTGACCTCAGCCGTAGCAATCTCTTACTCGACACATCCCCAAAGGCAAGGGAATTAAAAGCAAAAGTGAATTACTGGGACCTTATGAAGATAAAAAGCTTCTGCACAGCAAAGGAAACAACCAACAAAACTAAAAGGCAACCAACGGAATGGGAAAAGATATTTGCAAATGACATATCGGACAAAGGGCTAGTATCTAAAATCTATAAAAAGCTCACCAAACTCCACACCCGAAAAACAAATAACCCAGTGAAGAAATGGGCAGAAAACATGAATAGATACTTCTCTAAAGAAGACATCCAGATGGCCAACAGGCACATGAAAAGATGTTCAGCGTCGCTCCTTATCAGGGAAATACAAATCAAAACCACACTCAGGTATCACCTCACGCCAGTCAGAGTGGCCAAAATGAACAAATCAGGAGACTATAGATGCTGGAGAGGATGTGGAGAAACGGGAACCCTCTTGCACTGTTGGTGGGAATGCAAATTGGTGCAGCCGCTCTGGAAAGCAGTGTGGAGG